>NC_142160.1:5464545-5767575 GCF_024610735.1 Ursus americanus | reverse complement strand
TTACAGAGACTCCCAGAAAAAGAATAGAAAGAAAAGGGGACAGAAAATGTATTTGAAGATCTATAGCTGAAAATTTCCCTAATCTGGGGAAAGAAACAGACAACTAAACCCAGGAAGCCCAGAGAGGAGGCCCTAACAAGATTAATCCATCAAGGTCCACACCAAGACCTATAATAATTAAAATGGCAAAAAAGTAATGACAGAGAATTTTAAAAGCAGCAAGAGAAAACAGTTACACAAAGGGGAAACTCAACAAGACTATCAGCTGACTTTTCAGCAGAAACTTTTCAGGTCAGAAGGGAATGACAAGATATATTCAAAGTGCTAAAGGGAAAAAACCTGCAACCAACAAGATTGTCAATCAGAATAAAAGGAAAGACGAAGAGTTCCCAGAGAAACAAAAGCTAAAGGAGTTCACCACCACAAAACCAGCCTTGCAAGAATCATTAAAGGGAATTCTGAGGGGGGGGGGAAGGCCATAATTAGAAGAAAATTATGAAAGGAAGAAGTTTCTCAGGTAAATGCAAATATATAATAAAGGTAGTAAAATAATTATTTATAAAACCAGTACATAGGTTGAAACACAAAAGTAGTAAAATCAATTATATCTACAAAAATCAGTCAAGGGAATACACAAAATAAAAGGATGCAAAATATGATATCACATATGTAAAATGTGGAGAGGTGAGGAAAAACTTTGTGTTTTTAGAATGTGCTCAAACTTAAGCAACCATTAACTCACAATAGAATGTTATATACAACATAATAAAAATTTTTTTAAAAAAGAATGCTACATACATAAGATGCTATATTTGAACCTAATGATAACCACAAATAAAAAACCTACAATAGGTACACAAGAAATAAAGAGAAAGGAATCCAAGCACAATACTAAAGAAAACCATCGAATCACAGGAAGAAAGCAAGAAAAGAAGAAAGGAACAATGAAGAACTACAAAAAAAACCACAACAGGGGAGTCTGATTCTCCCTCTCCCTCTGCCTGTCACTACCTCTGCTTGTGCTCTCTATCTCTCTCTCTCTGTCAAATAAATAAATAAAATCTTAAAAAAAAAAACCCACAACAAGTAATGTACTGGTAACAAGTACACACCTATTAATAATTATTTTAAATGTAAAGGGTCTGGGGCTTCTGCTCTCTCTCTCAAATAAATAAAAGCTTTAAAAATAAATAAGTAAGTAAATAGGGGCACCTGGGTGGCTCAGTCGGTTGAGATCTGCTGTCGGCTCATGTCATGATCCCAGGGTCCTGGGATTGAACCCCACATCAGGCTCCCTGCTCCAAACGGAGCTTGCTTCTCCCTCTTCCTCTGCGTGCTGCTTCCCCTGCTTGTACACTGTCTAATAAATAAATAAAATCTTTAAAATAAAATAAATAAAATATAAATAAGTAAATAAATAAATAAATGTATGTATGTATGTAAAAGGTCTAAATGCTCCAATAAAAAGACATAGGGTAGTGGAATGGATAAAAAAATAATACTGTATACTATATGCTGTATACAACAGATTCACTTCAGACCTAAAGACACATGTAGACTGAAAGTGGAGGCCTGGAAAAGTACGTACCATGCCAATGCAAGCAAAAACAAACAAAAAACAAACACAAACCACAAAACCCAAGGTAGCAATACTTATACCAGACAAAAGAGACTTTAAAAGAAAGATTATAGCTAGAGATAAAGGAGGACACTACATAGTGATAATGAGAAAAATCCCACAAGAAGATATAACAATTGTAAATATCCATGCACCCAAAATAGGAGCACCTAAATACATGTCAGTTATGAACAGACATAAAGAGAGGCATTAACAGTAATGCAATAATAGAGAATTTTAGCACCCCACTCACACCAATGGATAGACCATCTGGACAGAAAATCAACAAGGAAATACTGGCTTTAAATGACACATTAGACCAAATAGACCTAACAGATCTATACAGAATATTCCACCTAAAACAGCAGAATATACATTATTTTCAAGTGCACATAGAACATTCTCCAGGATAGATCACATGATAAGCCACAAAACAAGTCTCAATAAATTCAAGAAGATTGGCCAGTTGATGTGATGGATTACATTAAATGATTTTCAAATCTTGAACCAGCCTTCCATTCTGCTCAGTGGGGAGTCTGCTTCTCCTTCTGCCCCTCCCCACCCTACTCAGTCATGGTAGTCAACTTTTAAACATTGTTGTATTTGATTTGTTAATATTTTGATGAGGATTTTTACAACTATGACCATGAAAAATATTAGTCTGTAGTTTTTTTGTGATATAATGTCTTTTTTTGGTTTTGGTACTAGGGCAATGATGGCCTTACAGAATGATTTAGGAAGTATATACTCTCTACCTTTCAAAAGAGATTATAGAGAATTGCTAAAATGTCTTTCTTAAATGTAGTAGAATTCCCCAGTGAACCTATCTAGGCCGCTGCTTTCTGTTGGAAGGTTATTAATTATTGTTTCAACTTCTTTAATGGATATAGGTGTATTCAGATCCTGTTTCTTCTTTTTAAAATTTTAAGTTTTAATTCCCATTAATTGACCTGTGCTGTTATATTAATTTCAGGTATACAGTATGGCGATTCAACAATTTCATACATCCCCTGCTGCTCATCGTGACAAGTGCACTCTTTAATCCCCATAACTTATTTAACCTATTCCCTCCACCCTTCTTCCCTCTGGTAGCCATCAGTTTGTTCTCTATAATTGAGAATGTGTTTCTTGATTTACTTCTATTTTTCCCTTTGCTTGTTTTGTCAAAATTCCACATATAAGTGAAATATGGTATTTCTTTTTCTGACTTATTTCACTTAGCAATATACTCTGTAGCTCCAACCAGGTTGTTGCCAATGGCAAAATTTCATTCTTTTTTATGGCTGAATAATATTCCACATCTTTTTTTAATCCATTCATCAGTCAGTGGATATATGGGCTGCTTCCATATCTTGGCCATTGTAAATATTGCTGCTATAAACATAGGGGTGCATATATCCCTTTGATTTAGTGGTTTTGTATTCCTTGGATAAATACCCAGTACTGCAACTCCTGGATCACAGGGTATTTGATTTTTAACTTTTTGAGGAACCTCCATACTGTGTTCCACAGTGGCTGCATAAGCTTCCATTCCCACCAAAAGTGCATGAGTATTCCTTTTTCTCCACATCCTCACCAACATCTGTTGCTTTTTGTGTTGTTGATTCTAGCCATTCTGTCAGGTATAAGGTGATATCGCATTGTAGTTTTTTAAAATTAATTAATTAATTTTTTCAAAGTTCCATGATTTATTACTTGCATATAACACCCAGTGCACCATGCAATACATGCCCTCCTTAATACCTATCACCAGCCTATCCCATTCCCACCCCGCCCTGAAGCCCTCAGTTTGTTTCCCAGAGTCCATAGTCTCTCATGGTTCATTCTCCCTTCTTTTTATTCCCCTTCCTTCTTCCCTTTCTTCTCCTGCCTATTTTCCTACTTCTTATGTTCCATAAATGAGTGAAACCATATGATAATTGACTTTCTCTGCTTGACTTATTTCGCTTAGCATTATCTCCTCCAGTCCCGTCCATGTTGCTGCAAATGTTGTGAAATCATTCTTTTTGATGGCTGAGTAATATTCCATTGTATATATGGACCACCTCTTCTTAATCCAGTCATCTGTTGAAGGGCATTCCACATTTTAGCTATTGTGGACAATGCTGCTATGAACATTGGGGTGCATATGGCCCTTCTCTTCACTACGTCTGTCTCTTTGGGGTAAATACCCAGTAGTGCAATGGCTGGATCATAGGGAAGCTCTATTTTTAACTTTTTAACGGACCTCTACACTGTTTTCCAAAGTGGCTGTACCAACTTGCATTCCCACCAAGAGTGTAAGAGGGATCCCCTTTCTCCACGTCCTCTTCAACATTTGTTGATTCTTGCCTTGTCCATTTTTGCCATTCTAACTGGCATAAGGTAGTGTCTCAATGTGGTTTTGATTTGAATTTCCCTGCTGGCTAATGATTTTGAACATTTTTTCATGAGTCTGTTAGCCATTTGTATGTCTTCATTGGAAAAGTGTCTGTTCATATCTTCTGCCCATTTTTTGATTTAATTATTTGTTTCCCGTGTATTGAGTTTGAGAAGTTCTTTGTAGATCTTGGATTCAAAATAGTACTAGAAGTCCTTGCAACAGCAGTCAGACAACAAAAAGGGATAAAAGGTATCCAAATCGGCAAAGAAGAAGTCGAACTGTCTCTCTTTGCAAATGACATGATACTCTATGTGGAAAACCCCAAAAGACTCCACCCCCAAACTACTAGAACTTATAGAGCAATTCAGTAATGTGGTGGTATACAAAATCAATACTCAGAAATGAGTGGCATTTCTATACACGAACAGTGAGACTGAAGAAAGAGAAATTAGGGAATCGATTCCATTTACAATAGCACCAAAAATCATACGTTATCTCAGAATTAACTTAACCAGAGACGTAAAGGACCTATATTCTAGAAACTACAAAACACTCTTGAAAGACATTGAAGAAGATACAAAAAGATGGAAAACTATTCCATGCTCATGGATCGGAAGAATAAACATAGTTAAAATGTCTATGCTACCCAGAGCAATCTACACTTTCAATGCCATCCCGATCAAAATACCAATGACAGTTTTCAAAGAACTGGAACAAACAGCCCTTAAATTTGTGTGGAACCAGAAAAGGCCCCGAATCGCCAAGGAATTGTTGAAAAGGAAAAACAAAGCTGGGGGCATCACATTGCCGGATTTCAAGCTCTACTACAAAGCTGTGATCACAAAGACAGTATGGTACTGGCACAGAAAACAGACACATAGACCAATGGAACAGAATAGAGAACCCAGCAATGGACCCTTGGCTCTTTGGGCAACTAATCTTTGACAAAGCAGGAAAAAAACATCCAGTGGAAAAAAGACAGTCTCTCCAATAAATGGTGCTGGGAAAATTGGACAGCTACATGTAAAAGAATGAAACTTGACCACTCTCTCACACCATACACAAAGATAAACTCCAAATGGATGAAAGACCTCGACGTGAGACAGGAATCCATCAAAATCATAGAGGAGAACATAGGCTGCAACCTCTTTGACATCGGCCACTGCAACTTTTTTCATGACGCATCTCCAAAGGCAAGAGAAACAAAAGAAAAACTGAACTTGTGGGACTTCATCAAGATAAAAACTTCTGCACAGCCAAGGAAACAGTCAAAAAAACTAAGAGGCAGCCCACGGAATGGGACAATATATTCGCAAATGACACTACAGATAAAAGACTGGTATCCAAGATCTACAAAGAATTTCTCAAACTCAATACATGAGAAACAAATAACCAAATCAAAAAATGGGCAGAAGATATGAACAGACACTTTTCCAATGAAGACATACAAATGGCTAACAGACACATGAAAAAATGTTCAAAATCATTAGCCAGCAGGGAAATTCAAATCAAAACCACATTGAGACACCACCTTACGCCAGTTAGAATGGCAAAAATGGACAAGGCAAGAAACAACAAATGTTGGAGAGGATGTGGAGAAAGGAGATCCCTCTTACACTGTTGGTGGGAATGCAAGTTGGTACAGCCACTTTGGAAAACAGTGTGGAGGTCCCTGGACCAAAAAGTTAAAAATAGAGCTTCCCTATGATCCAGCCATTGCACTACTGGGTATTTACCCCAAAGAGACAGACGTAGTGAAGAGAAGGGCCATATGCACCCCAATGTTCATAGCAGCATTGTCCACAATAGCTAAATTGTGGAAGAAGCTGAGATGCCATTCAGCAGACAAATGGATAAAGACGACGTGGTCCATATATACAATGGAATATTAGCCATCAGAAAGAACAATTACCCAACATTTAACAGCAACATGGACAGGACTGGAGGAGATTATGCTAAGTGAAATAAGTCAAGCAGAGAAAGACAATTATCATATGGTTTCACTCATTTATGGAACATAAGAAATAGGGAGATCGATAGGAGAAGGAAGGGAAGAATGAAGGGGGGGCAAAAAGAAGGGGGAATGAACCATGATACACTATAGACTCTGGGAAACAAACTGAGGGCCTCAGAGGGGAGGGGGGTAGGGGACTAGGATAGGCCAGTGATGGGTATTAAGGAGGGCACATATTGCATGGAGCACTGGGTGTTATACGCAAACAATGAATCATGGAACACTACATCAAAAACTAAGGATGTACTGTATGGTGACTAACATAACATAATAAAAAATTATAAAAAAAATAAATAAAAATAAAAAAATAGGTGAAGGATAAACTGATGTATCTATACAATGGATTGTTATTTAGTGCTATCAAGAAATGGGCTATCGAGGCTTGAAAAGACATGGAAGAATGTTAAAGGTGTATTACTAAGTAAAAGAAGATAATCTGAAAAGGCTGTGTGATAACTCTATGAGTTTCTAGACAGTCAAAACTGTGGAGAAAGTAAAAAGATTATTGGTTGGTTGCCAGGGACATGAGGGGAGGAAGGGATGAATAGATGTAGCAGAAGGGATTTTCAGGGCAAGGAAACTGTTGTGCACAACACTTTAAGGATGGGTACGCGTTATATAGATTTGTCAAAACCCTAGGATGTACAACACCAAGTTGAACCATAATGTAGACTGTGGGCTTTGCTTGATAATGATACGTCACTGGTGGTTCATAATCATAATAAATGTCCCAAGTATAACAAATGTACAAATGGTGGCTGAGGTTGATAGGGGAAAGGGAATCTGTAAGAACTTCTGTACTTTCCACTCAAATTTGCTGTGATCCTAAAACTGATGTAAAAAGTCAGTTAATTTTTTTAAAAAAACATAGAATGTACAACACAAAGAATGAAACCTAAGAAACTGTAGACTTTTGTAATAATAAATAATAATTATAATAATATGTCTTTATTGGTTCATCAGTTGATGCAACTGAACCACACTAATGCAAGATGAATAATAGGAGAAACTTTTTGCGAGCAAGGGGTAGATGAGAATGGTCTGTACTTTTTGCTATATTTTTCTGTAAACTGAAAATTGCTTTGTATTTGCTTTGGTATCACATATACAAAAATTGGTATGAAAATTGCTTTAAAAATTAATGTCAATTAATTAAAAATATAAATATATGTTTTCAGTCGAAACGAAAGAAACAAAGATACTTTTTTAAAGAGAAAAAATAAATGTGCCCATGCATATAGCTGCTAAGTGCTGGAATTCAGTTCATACCCATGTCTACTAGATTCCAAAGACCTCTTTCTTTTCTGGTGATATTTCTTGGATCCAACTCTGGTTGGAGTTAATCTTTTTTAAATTCAATTAGCCAACGTATAGTACATCATTATGGACTTAATCTTAATAGTTAAGGCTAATAAAGATTAATGTCTTTGAAACAGTCATTGTAGGTACAAGAACAGAAAGCATGAGTGAAGGTATAGGTTGATTACTTCAGTCTTCTTTCTAGACCCTTTTCCCTGGCTTACCTCAACTCTCTAGGCTATAAGTGAATCTAGAAATGATTTCCCAAGTCTCTAGCAGGGTCCATGTATCACAGTTCTGGCCAATACAACATAAGCACACATGTGGAGGTTTCTGGCAAAGTCTTGCTTTTCTGATCCAGACAGTAAGCCTTCTTCTCTTCCTTTCTTTTCCTGCCTAAAGTATGCACTGAGATCCAGAGGTGCAGCAGCTGTCTTGGGACCATGAGGTGAGCAGCCTAAGGAGGAAGACTTGTATACTCAGCATAGCTGTCCGGAAATGTGTGAGGAGGCTGCATTCAGGATTGGATATTTAGTCCATAGGCTTCTTTGAAGCCACCATTATAGGGTTTTGTTATTTACAGAGAACACAATCCTAATTGATACACATATACAAAGAGTAAATTCTTTTATATGAGAAATAAATTAAGCATACAACCATGAGTTTCTCATGAGAATTTTAGTAGGACTTTGGTAACACAAGAATTAGATATCTTAAAGGTGTTAACTGATTATTTGAGTGTGTATGGTAGATGGTTAGCCATAGATTGTCTTTGTACCCCTTTAAATGTGGTCATATTATCAGAGGTAATGAATTCAGATTCTGGGACCAGGAACCCTGCCTCCAGGCCTTTTTTGAAAGAGCATATGAGGGATAGGGGTTAGGGCAGGGTCTGGGGAGATACCTTATGTGTCTGGGAATGCCTTTTCATTCTGATGGGGCTGTAAATTTCCTGAGTACTGCTCTTGTTCTCCTTTTTTGGAGTTTGCATTTCGGATAGCATTCTTCCTGGCTTTGTCCAAGGTGGCTTATGGCCTGTGAGGTTCTGCAGCCACTTATGAAGTTTTACAAGGTGGCCTTGGTTAGGACTTAATATACCTTAAAGACCTCATTATGATTAACCATTATGGAGTTTGAAATTGGGGAGAATTTTTTAAAATTCTGTTTTTAGATATTTGATAGAGATTAACTCGCTATTTAAGTTTTCTATAAATGCTGCCTAGAAATGTATGTGTATGTGAGTCAAAGGAACTAGCTAAATACCAAGATACTTGTTAATTTACTTTTCTCACAAGTTTTCATATCATTTCACAGCTATTTTGTTATAGAAATGGTTTGTAAATTCTCAAATAATAAACATAAGGTTTGTTCCCTTGCTAAATCAGTTCTTCTGTAATATATGACACTCAGTTGTTTATTCTCTTCTATATATCTATTCATTTTTTTCCTTAAACATAATTTACTTTTAGTGTCTTAGATGATAGAATTAGGAGAAGAACCCTACTTCAAAAAATACTTGAGTTTATATGGCCCCAACTCAATTAAATGGATTTAGTGTCCAGTATGATTATTTGCAATTAATAGTTCAATAAGACACAAAAATCTTTTAAAATCTATTAGAAAAGTCCAAGTTTTGTGACTCTTTATATATCCAATCTGAATTAATATCAATAAAAACATTTTGGTCCATTTTGTGTACCAGGTGTTAGGCATTGTGTAAGTTATTTTTTATTTTTATTTCTTGCTATTGTGTTTAATATTAAGTAGTGAAATAACATTTGGGCATTAAATCTGGAGAAAAAAGAGTGGGTGACAGATTATAATATATCAAATACAAATTTTAAAAATAGGCTTATCCTTTCTTCATTAGTGCAAAGCAAAGTGTTTTACTAAGCTATAAAAATTTTTTTGAGTTATTGTGTGTGGCTAAAATGATAAAGATTGTGTCACCCTAAGTTAACAGCATTAAAAAAGCAATAATAATTATACCATTAATAAAAAAGGCAAAAATAGTTTTTGGAATAAAAAGTATTATTAGCAGAAACTATAATAATACAAGGAATAGTTTGTTACACACCAAATGAAAAGCCCAAACACTAAATGATGATTTCTCATATTTTAGTAATCAGTGGGGTGACAAAGCCATCAGTGAATGTGTCATAAAGAATCATGTAAACAGTAGATGAAATACACAATACTTCCATCTCAGCATATTGAAGAAAGCTCTTTTCTGGTGCAACCTACATTACAGCACTTTTCACTGTAGTTTACATACTGTCTCTTTTTTCGGGAATGTTTATCTAAGCCTGAGTTTTCTAATTCTGAAAGACTTTTGTCTTTAGCTTCATTTTGTCCAATAAGAATAATTTCCTTCAATTCTTTCAAGGTAAGATTTGGATCTTCCAGTACAAGTTGTAGCTCTTGTAATGATGACTGCCTCCCAGACAGTGCTGCCTTCAGCTCCTGTGACAAATTAGGAATGTGTTCCAATATTGTATTTAAGGTTTTTGTATTGATGACGGAGGATGACACAAGTTCTAAAAGGGGAGAAGGGAGAGAGAAAAATACTCAAGTCAAAGAACATCAGGAAAACAAAATTTTGGATAGACATAAAGGAAAGCATTGTTTTAATAGAATTAAACATCAAAACAGAATCAACAAATATCCTGATTAAACAACTTTGAGTATTATAGTTGGGTGGCTTAAAATTACTACAGCATCACCAAGATTCTGCTTTATCCCACAGACTTTCTGTCATCTTTCTTTATGCTTTCATCCTAGCAGTTTTGACTCCCTGATTTCTGAAGTCATCTTGGTCATTGAAAACACCCAGTTTGACCACAGATGAATTTTTCTTACCTGGGTAATTTTCTTTTGTTACTAACTTCTGAGTTATTATAGTAATCCTATCAAATATTCCATGGGGGCAAATTACTGGTTCCGGATAAAGTTAAAAAGGCAGAATTTTCAACTGCTCTCATCTAAACGTCAGGAGATAACCAGTCTCTGATGTCCCTCAGACATCTGTTAAATAGATGTAAATAGATCTTTTTTCCCCAGAGTATTAACTTCAAATAAAACTATACTTTAGGACTTTATCTTTCCTCCTAGCGCTCCTTCTCATTCAAGTTCTAAGCTGACAGATGAGAATTTATACCATTTTTGGTAGTCAGAAGTTTTTGCATTTTCCTTCAGTAAGATATCCTAAGTTTAATTCAACCTCTTCATAAAATTCCCCCTGCTTTAATTTAAATTTTCTATAGTTGGGGCCTTATTGAATACAGAGAAAAGCTAATAGTAACTTTCCATGTACTTAAAGCCAGTTAATTAATTAGGCAAAACATTTGTAGTTTTTGTTGTGTTTATTCATAGCCTTTTTTTTTTTTTTTGCATTCTTTTTCATCTGTGGATGGACATACAAGGTGTTTTGAGATCTTGGCTATTGTGAATAGTGCTACAATGAATGTGGGAGAGGCAATATCTCTTCAAGATCCTGATTTCACTTATTTTAGATGAATATACAGAAGTGGGATTGCTGGATCATATGGTATTTTTTTTTTTTTTGAGGAATCTCCATAGTGCTTCCCATAGTGCTGCACCATTTTGCTTTGCCTTCCCAGCAACAGTATACAAGGGTTCTAGTTTTTCCACATCCTGAATAATACTTGTTGTTTTTTAGGTGGGGAGGGACAGAGGGAGAGAGAGAATGTCAAGAGACTCCACACCCAGCACGGAGGCTCATCTCATAACGTTGAGATCATGACCTGAGCCAAAATCAAGAGTGGGACACTTAACTGACTGAGCCACTCAGGGGCCTGTCTTTTTTTTTTTTTTTTTTAATAATAGCTATCCTGACAGCTGTGAAATGATACCTGTGGTTTTGATTTCCATTTCCCTGACGATTAATGATATAGAGCTTCTTCTCTTATACCTGTTGGCCATTGTATGTCTTCTTTGCAAAAACGTCTATTCAAGTCTTCAGCCCATTTTCTAATTGGATTATTGCCTTTTTTGCTATTGAGTTGTAGGAGTTCCTTACATATGTGGGAAATTAAACCCTTAGCAGATACATGATTTTCAAAGGTTTTCTCCTATCACATAGGCTGCCTTTTCACTCTGATTATTTCCTTTGCCCTTCAGAAGCTTTTTGGTTTGATGTAGTTCCTCTTTTTTACTACTGCTTTTGTTGCTTGTGCTGCACTCATTTATTAAAAGTATTTTTTAAACTTAACTCGAAACATTTTGCAATCAACAACAACTTTACCTTCTCAAGTCTAAATAAAAGATAATATTCTAATTGACTTGAAGTCATACAAACATCTTAACCACTGTATTTTGGACTAAAATTTCACTACATAGACCTCTTTTAGTTCAAAATATCTGTCTTATTTTTTAAAAGGGGTGCAATGAGTGTTATTTCTGCACACGTTGTAGGAAAAAATGGTTAGTTAACAATTTAATAATATGAAAACAAAAACTAACAATAGAGGTTTTAAACTCATGAGTCATAAATTATTGACATATACTTCCAAAATATTCTTAACTAGTAATTTAAACATTTTTCTTGATCTTCACTTGCAGGCAATATTATGGTAGGTTATTTATAATTAAATTATGTACTGGATAGCTGTTAAGAGTGTTCTTCAAAAATACTTTAAAATCACAGTACTCCTACAGAAATAAAAATCTGGCTAAATAGCTATATATAAATGTGATCAAAAAAACATTTTTAAGCAACAATTTGGAAACAACGTAAATGTCCACTAAGAATGGTTAAAACCTAAATGTCCACTAAGAATGGTTAAATATATATGGTAGATTTATGATATAGAATACTATAAAGAAGTTTTAAATTATGTTTTTGGAGAATAACAATGTGAGAAACTGCTCACAATATAATGTTAAGTGAAAGTCAGAAGATACATGTACACATTTCCAAATTTTTTTTTTAAAGATTTTATTTTTAAGTAATCTGCAACCAAGGTGGGGCTCAAACATACAACCCTGAGATCAAGAGTCACATGCTCTACGCACTGAGCCAGCCCGGTGCCCCTACATATCTCATTAACATTGCTTTCCAGTTCCTCATTTAATATAGATATTTTTATTTTCTCATTAAATTCACATATTTTTTCAAAATCTTTAATATCTATGAGTGTTTTTCATTTTTCTTATTATATTTATGTATCTGTTTCAGTCTGTAATATGAACATATACTATTTATTCAGAAAAAGTGAATAAAGGAAACACAATGCAATCTCGTCATTCCTACTTTGAATCAGTAAATCCCTCAACTTTGTAGTCCTCTTATAATATTATATAAGAATTCTGTAAGAACTTGCATTAAATAAATTGGTCTCTGACCAACAGTGTAGAAAAAGTAAAGGGAATAGCTTTATAATCAGCTTTAAATCCCATAAAAGAGAAGCAAATGGTGGTTAGTGTACACAATAATTTTATATGAGGGTCACTTATATACAGGATGGATAGGCTATAAAATATAGTTGTGATATATCATAAATTGCATATATGTTGTGAAACATAAAACACTAAGTTATTCATAATTGAGTTTGCATTTTCTGAATTTAATATGACCCATTGCACTGCTTAGAATAGCGTGTCTGTGAAAATTTGCATTCTACTTACACTTAGCTTCCAGTTTGTCTTTATAAATAGTTTATTACTAACGAAGTTGTTTTTGTTTTGTTTTCTAAACCATTCCAGATTTGAGCTGTACTCAATTCTGCAGCTTCCAAATGCTTGAAGCATCAATCAGGTTTTCAGCTGAGAACTTCCCTTGGGCAAACTTCCCTTGACTCTAGGTCCCTTCAGTCTCTCCTGTAGATTAGGCCCTTTTCTTTCTCTTCAATCCCTTATCTCATAAATGAACTTCAAGGTCCAGTGCAAAAAGGATGGGAGGCTAGGCTCTCCCCTTTGGTGAAGTTTACGAATAAAAATAAAATTAAAAGAGGAAATTTTTGATGGTGTGGGCCACAGCCCAGCCTTTTTGCAAAGGAGTAGAGTGGTTAATAAGCCCCTTCGTGTTTACCACTCCAGGACCCTCTCAGTGGTCTCCCATGCCCTTTGGCACTCAAACCAGCGCACACATCACTGCCTCTAGCTCTCTCAAGTGTAGATGGCCTGTTCAGTTGCCCCAGCCCCCAGCACGACCGAAAGGCCCGCGGACTTGACTCGGGGGTCCAGCCCGAATGGGTCCCATCTGCAGCGGGTCTTTGGGTAACCAACATCCTCTGTGGCTCCCCCTCTCCCCATCTGGATCATCCGGATTGCCAGGAGGTGAAGGGCTCCGAGTGCCTCTCAGGAGAGGCCTTCGTTGTTCCCGCTGCTTTCCCTCCCTCTGGTGAGATCCGCGGTGAGACCTTACTAGAAAAGCAAATTACAAGGGAAAACTCGAAACTTTCAGGCATCAGCAGCCTCAGAGTCAGGGCTAAGCGCGGGAAGCCCGAGCCGTCTGGAGCCAGGGAGTGCGGGTGCCGTTCTAAATGTCGGCGGTCCGCCGACAACCAATAATAGGAAGTACGGAGCGGTGGGGGGCGGGGCGCTCACCTGTAGGTGATTCAGGTGCCTGCCGAGGTTCCCGCACTTGCTGGAGAGCCTTTTCTCCCCAGGAGACCGAGCCGCAGATCCAGATACGTTGGCGGACTAACTCGCGGCCGCATGCCTTAATTATGTCGTTGTCATTACGGGCTGGGATCTCACTGGGAAATTGGCTCAGTAGCAGCCAGATTCTCGCCAGGTGGGACAAGTACTGTTGTGGCATCTTGGACCAGATTGCTTCTGCTCTGGGTGTTTTTCCTCTAGGACTGCAGCCGCTGTCGCCCACCGGTCTCTGCCTCTGTTCCAATCCTGGACTCAGGCTGCTGTCCTGGCCAGGTTTCATCAAGCTTTTATAGCCCTCGGACGACCACTTAGACCTGAGTCAATTGTCCAAGCTCCACCCCTTTCTCCACCCACCTCACTGGAATTCTCTCCCCCCACTTCTGCCCCCTCTTATCTCCCCACCTTTCACCCTTGACAACTTTCCTCTGTTTGCCCATCTTTCTGTTCTTGGAACAGTTGTATATGTTTTTCTTTTCTTACCCTTAAACTGTTTTGTATACTTAGGTAAAGTTAGTCAGTATTTGAAGTTTTCCTTTATTATAAAGTTAGGCATGGCCCTTACACTAAATTATATCAAGAAAAATAAAATTGAAATCACCCATATTATTTCACAATTCAGTCTTCTATCATGAATATTTGTTGCATAACCTAATCTAAATAAGTTAATTAGTATAGTATCTGATATATCAATCCATAAAGATATAATGAATGAATGGATAAATTAACAAAAGAGAGAGAACTGATGACTTTTATCTAAATCCTGGTAAAAGTATTAAAATTCTCAATGCATCACTTTAAGCTTGTACAGTATCTTAATTTACAGCGCACTTTCTCTACTGACTTTCCTTTGGCTCTTCTGGGAGATAGTTGGATTGTAACCACTTACTTGAATATTTTAGTTTTAGGTTGTGTTGTTTCTATATCCCTAGAGACTAGAGAGAACACACACACACACACACACACACACACACACACACACACAGAAACAAACCCCCTCCCCTTCCAAAAAAAAGATCCTGCAATTCTAGAAAGAATATTTTGGTAATACAGGCTACAGCACAAACATCAGGTTTATTTATTTTTTTTACTGTACTCTGTTTACTGTATTTAGTGAGGTAATTTTTAACAGCTCCTAATTTAACAGTTTGAGATAATATGCTCATTAAACAATCTCTCTGGATGGACATTAACTTTTAAGTGTAAATAGGTTCATTTTTTTCAATAACTTCTTTACTTGTGTTCATAATGTACCGAGATTACCTCAGTTCTACCAGGTAAATTAGAGATTTGGAGGAAGTTAGGGTAGCTTTGATTAAAGTAATAACTCAACAATCACAAATACAGCTATGGGATAGAATAAGTCTAATTTCTAGATTGTTTCTAATTTCAGTAGGACCCACTTGGCATTTGTCAGATGCTAAGCATTGCATAATTAAAACAACAATAACAAAACAAAACAACAACAACAACAAAAAAACCCAACCAACCCTGACCAAAGCAATGAGAGGGTCAGAGGTAGTGCTTTTACACAGGTTTTTGCTAAGATAAGCAGTTTGGGAGAGCCTTCTCAAAACTGAGGTTTGAAGGTTTTTTTGTGGGTTCACAGTTATTGCAAAAAATAATCCATTTTCAAGGCTGCCCTCCAAAGTAATTGCTTGTGTAAAATGTAAGTTTCCGGGGGGGGCAGTAGGTGGTGTGCACTAAAACTGCAGTAGGAGACTGATAATCAGCCTCCTGTGACCATCTCAGTTGACCTCAAGGAGAAATCAAATACAGGAAGAACCAGAAAACCAGTTAAGCAGGGCCATGCAAGCAAAATTTTTAGACAATCAGATATGATAGAAACATGTATTAAGATGATCTAAGGGTCTTTCACATGTCTGTGTGGAAATCAGAAAACCTTAATTGTTACAACCATAGCAAATTATATCTTGTGACTTGTCTTTGTGCTTGTGGCTTGAAGAACTGCTTCCAAGCACGCATACCCCTTTCTTTTGCATACATAATTCCCTGTATCTAATAAGCTTCGGGGCAATTCTGCAGAGCAATCGGAAAGACCATTTCCTGGGCTACAGTCCTCAGTAAAACAAAGGACAAAAGCACTTTGAGGTTGGTTTTCTTTCAGTCAACAGTGGGATTTTTGCTTTACCTGTGTAATCTTATAGAGTCCTTGTAGCTGTCCAGTGAAATGGCCATTTTCCCATTTTATGGAGAGAAGAAGTTGAGAGTACTCAAGTAACGTGTTCAACTGTCCAGCACATGTGCCAGATGTGGGCTTACCCTACTGTTAAGAGTAACAGACAAATGCAGGGTTCACAGGCTTTGTAGGCACAACTAAAAGGCATTTCATGCTGTTAAAACAAACAACAACAAAACCCTAAGAAACTTTTTAAAAGAGAAGAACCAAATGTATGCCATACACATGTCTGGTTAATGCTGGAGCCGTGATTTCTACCCATGTCTCCTGGATTCCAAATCCCTCTTTCTCTGGTTCTACTGTGTCCAGCCCCAACTGGAATTAATCTGCATGGTGAAGGTTAATAGACAAACATTAATGCCTTTAAGACAGTCATTTTAGGTACAAAGGGGTAAGTGAAACTATAGATTGATTCAACTTAGGCCGTAAGTTGTAGAAATGATTTCCCAAGTCTCTTGCTGGTAGCAGGGTCCATGTGTCACAGTTCTGGCCAATACAACATAAGCACAAATGTGGACGTTTCTGGCAAAGCCTTGCTTTTCTGATCCAGACAGTAAGCCTTCTTCTGTTCCTTTCTTTTCCTGCCTAAAGTACACACTGAGATCCAGAGGTGCAGCAGCTGTCTTGGGACCATGAGGTGAGCAGCATAAGGAGGAAGACCGTATATTCAGCACAGCTGACTAGAGAGGTGTAAGTAGCCTGCTGGTTATCATTCAGATGCTAAACAGTGTTGATGGCTTATTCCCTCGGCTTGTTTAAGGCCCCTGTCACAGGGTTTCTTGTTGTTGTTATTTACAGAGAAAACAATCCTAGTTGATATATGTATGTCTAAGTGGAGTAGTTTTTTATATGAAAAACAAGCTTACATTCATTAGTTTCTCATGAGGTTTTAGTCATAATTCAGTAGCACTTGAGTTAGATATTTGAAAGATTGAAGTAATCATTTGAGTGCTTTTACAAGATGGTTTACCACAGATTATCTTTGTACCTCTTAAAAGCCAGTTATGTAAGAAGCAGTGAATGTACATTCTGGGACCAGGAGACCTACTTCCAGGGATTTTGCGGAAGATGTGGTGAGGGACTTGGGCCAGGGCAAGTTCTGTGGAATTGCTTTTTGTGTCTGGGGCTGCATCTTTGTCCTATCCAGGCTGTAAATTTCCTGGGGACTGCCCTTGTTCTTCTGGGTTGGATCTCCATTTCATAGAACTTTGCCCCAAGTGGCAGACAACCTCTGAGGTTCTACAGCCCCTTATTGAATTCCCTTGCTCATGGTCTCCTTCCTGCACTCCACTCCATCTAACCTCCACTCCATCCAGTTGGGGTCAGCCTGTGCTTCTAAGAGAAACTCACTTTTTTAAAGACATGAGACTCTGCTCTTCTATTTTTTCACCACTAATCTCCTTCTAGCAGCTTTACGTCTTGTAGCAAACTCTCACTGTTTTCTCTGATGTGTCAGTAGCAAACAGTCCCACTCAGTCCCCATGATAATCAGTGCTGCTTCAGATCTATTTTTGTTTGTATATTTCTTCCATCATTTCATTGTGATCTGGTGAAGGAGGAGAGGTAAACCCTTGTATTTTTTTTAAGCATAGTGATCAGAAATCAGTGCTGACTATATATCTCATCGACAACCTTGGGACCAATCTAGATGTTTGTGCTTTTACTTCAGGTTATCATGCTGTTTTATCAAGAAGACTGAAATAAAAAATGAAGGGAAATTAGGATCTTCAGAAAGTTCTCTTATCAGCAAATCTTTGGGAAATCTCTTGGCTAAGAGATTAGAAAAGATAAATAACTTCAATATTTTCTTATTCTCCTCAAATAATAGATGTGCTAAGGGAATGTTCAGAAAGAATTATGCCACTGGATGGATAATTCTTGTGAACAGATATCTTAGTTTTGTTCACTGATGATACATGCTTGTCATGTAGTAGGCACTCAATAATAGGTCCCCAAATATGCTATTGCTCACCATAAATGTTGATATATTGGGTCAGAAATTAAGGCCCAACTTTATATGCTGCCTTGACATCTGGTGAAACAGGGACGGACTTAAATGTCCTAACCACAAGTCCCCCACCCTGCTTGCTCCCATGGTGGAGTCTGGCTCCCCTGGCCAAACAGCTCTACTCAAGAGGACCAGGCACAGTTCTTTCTTATCCCTCAGTAGTGGGTTTCATTTTCCTGCCAGCTCATGGAATTATGCAAAGAAGTCAATCGCATTGTCTCACAGTAACCAGGGGTTACCTCAGCCTCTTGCTACTACAAGGCCTTACTCCTACAGCCCTGGTTGTTGGCTCTGTTCTGAGTTCAGCGCCCATTTAGCCTTCTGTGGCATGCAGTGTCCTACCCTGAGCTGCAAGTGTATGTGACTAATAAACTGCTGCCAGTCTCATATGTCCAGTGTTGGGTGTCAAATGTTGTATGTGGCATCCCTATAGCCATGGGGCAGAATTTCCTCCCTCACCAATGGGGTGAATAGGAGGCAATTAAAACATCTGGATTGTGAACAAGGTGGCCCATTCATGACCAAGGACACCTGGCCAGCTTTAACTCTTCTTGGCTAACTAACTGGTTCCATGATATGGCAAAGGCCCCCTGAGACAGAGCTACCAATTACTGCAGGCTTGTGCTTTGGGTACATTTTTTGTCTTTGTCAATATTGCCATCTCTCCCTAACCTAAAATGCTCTCATCCCCAAGACAAGAATTGTTGTTAATTGACTATACCACAGCTTGACATGTTGTTGGGTTTGGCCTGTATTTGGCAGGTGGTCTTTGAGTCTCTTACCTGTAAAGGCAGACACAGCTAGCTTTAACTGTTTGGCTCTTGACTGCCACTTACCAAGGGTCCAGCTAGAACAATGTGGTCACTGCATCTAGCCTGGTGACCATCACTGGCAGCTTGGGGGCAGCCATGTGAATATTGTTTGTGATTGTGCCTCCCTGAGATAGGCTCAGAGTTGGCCCTCTGTGAGTTTTATGAAAAAGAAGGAGACCAACGTCCTGGGGAGAATTAAGCATAGCACCCCAGTTGCAGGTCTATGGCCAGTTGCTTATGAGAAAAGGAAAGGGAAAGGAGCATTTGGTATAAGCTCCTGCCAGAACACCAGAGGATAACTAATTCCGCTGCTCTTCTAATATAAAATCCCTAGCCAATGTACCCGGGTTTTGCTTAGTGTTGCTGATTACCAGCATATCAAGGGCTAATCTGGCAATCATAGAGTTTGATGACTCCCACATAGGCCATAGACAAAATGACCTTATTGTATGTGGGCCCTGATCCTAGGGAGGTTGACTGGCATTCCCTGGAGGAAAAGGTGGTTGCCCATAAGGCTGGTTGCCAGGCTTCTGAACTTTTCCCATAACCACCCGCGCTATGAGTAATCGGATCAAGACAAACTAAAAGCCATGACTTTTTGCAGTTAGAAATATGTAATATTTTGAGAGAAATTGTATATAGAGAGCAAGAGAGATGCAGAAAGAAAACCAATAGGTGGGGTGCTGTGATTCATATACTTAAGAGCAGACAGTACAGCAGGACCCTTAAGTACCTCTCCTGCTGCTGATTCCTATGCTTCTTTCATAACAAAGATCCTGATCCTCAGGGCTATAGGGAAAAACACCTATGGCATCCCTGTGGCACAGCAAAAGAGTTAATTCAAACTTCCTTAAACCCCGTAAAGCAACTGTTGCTATGGGGGTTGCCCCTAAGCCTGATGATACTGGTTTGAAATTCTGGAAGAAGAAATTTATAAATAAGCATAGGGTAGAGAGGACACCCCCTGCTATCAAATTATATTTAGTGGCCAACCAGAAAAGGGATACAGAGGAAGAAAGAGAAGGAAGGAAGGAAGAAACCAACAAACAAACCTGACTATAAGGGAAGGGGAAAAAAAAGAAAAAAAAAAAACCTGAAACAAAGACCCATATTTAGACTCAATTGGAAGTCCAGACTTTACTAAAATAATGTAAGTGGCAAAGAAATAAAGACTTATTGATTGGCTCTTGAACCTCTACAGCACAGATTCTGAATTAATTTTAACATCTGCTGAAATGTACCAATTGCTACCAATTGGACATAATACTAGACCCACATTAAAGGTACACCTGGGGCTCCCACTACATATTAACATGGTATCCACTATAATCCTCAGAGGTTACTACATATGAAATTAGAGAACAAATAGGTATGTCTCACCTTAACCACTAGGACTGTTGTTTTACCTAAGTTACCCATTGCACCCATTGCTCTAAAATAGATTTTAGTGAGCATAGATATTCTGACACAATAAATGATACATTAAAATAAAGAAAATAAAGTCTTTGGTACTTACCAATTGGCTTGACAAAATGGGACCCCATTAACCCATCTGCACATTTTTTTACAAACTCTTGGGCTATTGTGTAAGACTTGCCCCACGGTACTCCTTATCCCCATTATTCATAATCTAGAATGTTTTCTTCATTAAGATGACTGATTCTTCGGATTAGCCAATGGCCTATGGCTCCTACACCCAACCTGGGCCTTTACCCCAACCCAAAGTTTCCCCAGCATTGCAGCACATTAGAATTGCCTGGGGAGCTTTAGGAAATCCTAATGTTATGTTGCATGCCAAAACAATTAAATCAGTGTATCCTGGTGTGGGAACCAGGCATCAGTATTTTTGAAGATCTCTAGTTGTCTACAGTGTGCCAAATAGTTGACAAACTACCATGTAGCCACTGCCCAAACACTCTGGTGAAAGATTTTAGGAATAATGCCATTTAATTTGTTACTTATGCAACCCTGAAGAAACCAATAAATTAAAAATTCCTAAATATACCAGTCTTTAGCATAAGTGGGTGTTATGCAATACTTAAGATGTATTGTAAAGAGCTAATGTCAGTATTATAAGGATATGCTAATATGGTAGAAAACAGATGTGTATGTATGGAAAAAGAATGTATTTTGTAACTTGTCTAAAGTTCTAGCCATTGTTTTATAGAAACACATTAATTACTTCAATCTTATATCTAGGGAACACATGTGAAAAATTAATACAAAGATGTTCAGTCATGACTATTGAACCCAAATAGTCATACTTTATTCCTTCCTACTTGATTTTCAATATTAACCTTTTATTGTGCAAGGACATCATATGTCACTTATAATTTGCATATATTCGAAGAGATTAACAAGTTATGTTTTATATTTACTTGTATCTGGCTCAATAGATCAATCTTAACACAGCTCAGAATAATCCTTACTAACTCTTCTCAAACAATTCTCAAGCATGTATTAGCACGCCAGAGAGGACATATTAAAGCTTTAGAAGTACATATAATTCTGTTGATATTTAAGAAGTATTGTTTTCCTAGAAGCAAGTTTGACAGAATTTTTTTAATTCTTTTTTTTAAAGATTTTATTTATTTGAGAGAGAGAGAGCAGGGTGAAAGGCAGAGGGAAAGGGAGTGAAAGAATCCCAGGCAGACTCCCCGCTGAGCAGGGAGTCCAATGCAGGACTTGATCCCAGGACTCTGGGCTGGTTGACCTGAGCGAAAGGCAGACACTTAACCGCCTGAGCCACCCAGGCGCCCAAGTTTGAACAGAATTGTAAATTGCCTTTCTTATAAAGTGAAGATTGCTTAATTCTACTTTTTTGGTTAACATTGGCTGATAGATGTGAGCAGCTGTATTTTTTTTTTTTTTTGAAAAGTAAGGGTGGTACCCAAAAGCATTAACAAAATGAATCATCCTGAACTAAGCTGACTGCAGTGGAGAAGAAAATTGATTAAAAATCTAGGGTGAGTTGTATGCCTCTACAGGATTATGAACTCTCTTCATCCATGATTCAGTGGTTTCTAACAAGTGACTTACTGATTTTTGATGAGGGTGTTTTCCTGCTGTTAGGTGTGTGTAGACTATCTGCTCATTTCATTACAGTGAATGAAGAGACCTTCTTCTTACTTGCCTCCAGAGTGGTTACATTGAACCCAATAACCAGCTGTTTAGAATGCCTAGGACCACTTCCCTAAAGGTACAATTTTCTCCGAAAACCCTATTTTCCTACTTTCAGGTTTTCTTGTCCACAGGTCCAGATATCTCAGATAATTCTGGATTTTCCAGAACAGCCCGGATTTCAGTTTTATTCTTTTCAGTAAATACTAATTGTTTAAAACATCACTAAATGTTATTTGAATTTTTATACCTTTTCTTCTGAAGTATCACCTAAATGCACTGAGCAGATATGACCCCCGATCACATCACTTTCCCCAGTTTTATTTCTCAAATATGTTCATTGTGTCCATAGAAAATGAATAGTCATTTTCTGACAAATAGGATATACAATCAACTGATAAACAGAGAAGGGTTTGCAGTCAAATGTTTCTCCTTTGTAAAATAGAACTCATCAAGTTTTGGGCACCTGGGTGGCTCAGTCGTTAAGTGTCTGCCTTCGGTTCAGGTCCTGATCCCAGGGTCCTGGGATCGAGCCCCACATCAGGCTACCCACTAAGCAGGAAGCCTGCTTCTCCCTCTTCCACTCCCCCTGCTTGTGTTCCCTCTCTTGCTGTCTCTCTCTGTCAAATAAATAAATAAAATCTTAAAAAAAAAAAAAACCTCATCAAGTTTTATAGTAGAGTGAAAATAGCAATAGACATGGGATACACTTGGGAGAATGTCAGTAAACACAGAACAGTATTATTAGGAAATACTAAGCGCTTGTTATCTGCCAAATACTTGGTCTATATTATCTCATTTTATCCTCCTCAGCAACCCTCTAAGCTGGCTAATATTAGTACCACCAAACTACCAGAGAGGTGATAGAAGAACAGAGATTCAGTCACATGCTCAGGTCTGGTGAGCAGTTGGAATGAAGGTTCATACTGAGACTCTGTCTGCAGAGCATGGGCTCTTAACCCTTGGATGCTGAGCACAGTTTCCTGAGAATTTTGTAAACATGGATTTATTTTTCCCACCCAACAATCATGTTACACGTAATAATGAAAACGTAATATAAGCTGAGTACCTCTTAAATTGGCATTTTATGCTGCTAGCATCACTAACAATCTTTCAAAAATCATCTGTTAATTTTGTATACCTGGAAAGCTAAAAAGTGATGGTTATTTATCACTCTTGAGGAAAAAAATATACATTCCAAAGTTAGAAAAGAGTCTAAATGATTAGACTGTAAATTCAAAGCAGTGGTTCTCAACTAGGAATGATTTGGAGACATCTTTGATTGTCCAGTCAAGATGGGGGGGGTTGCTATTGGCATCTAGTGGGTAGAGCCCAGGAATGCTGGTAAACATCCTGCAATGACAATGCATGGAACAGCCCCCACCACAATGAATTTATCTGGCCCCAAGTGTCCTGAGGTTAAGAAGCCCTGGATTACACTATTAAAATTATATACTATTGAACACTATTAGAATTATCCAAGTAATTACAAATGCTGAAATGTCAAGCATTTAATAAATTTATGAGGTTAATGGCCTGGCATATTGAGTCTAATAGTATATTTTGGTGAGTTCTAAAATATATTGCTTTTATGCTGGTATTTAGACTCATTTCTTAATTAATTGGCAGAGTGCTAGATACTTAGATATTTCAGGAGCCAACATACTTCTTCAGAGTGTCTGCATCCCATATAGAAACTGGTTGATAGGGATGAGTGGGTGGCTCAGTTTGTTGAGCTTCCAGCTCTTAGATTCCAGTTGGGTCATGATCTCAGCGTTGTGGGATCTATCGGCCACATCAGGCTCTGCGCTCAGTGGGGAGTCTGCTTCTTTCTCTCCCTCTCCCCCTCCCCATGCTCTCTCTCTCTCAAATAAATAAATAAATCTTAAAAAAGAAAAGAAACTGGTTGATGGCTCAGGACTCAGTCCTATTCTGTTGAGGAATAGGACTTGGTTACTAGGGGTTTTGTTCCTTGATTGCTTTGGCCTTAAAACCCTGATCTCTGCTCACTGGCATTGCCAAAACAACTCACTGGGATACTTTTCTCCCATCAACATGAATACTCTTTAGTGAAAACCTTTATATCCAAATTCTAAATGAAAGGATCTGGCCTATAAAATCAACACGATTAACATAAAATCTAATAGTAATTTTGTTTCAGAAATTCTGAATATATACATTAGATGACAAATGTTAAAATTCAGTCTTTTCTTTCATTCTTCTTCCCTCCTCTTTCTGAATAATGCCATGCTAAAGCCATTAGGAAGGGCAGAACAAAGGAGGTGTCCAGTGATGGCTCAGAGAGATGTGTTGAAGGCTAGGAAAAGTAAGTAGGGCATCCACACTGGGGATGGCAAGGAAGGGAAGGTGGCGTAGTGAGAGATATGTGGGCCTAACTGGTTAAGGTTGGCTTCTGCACAGTGGAGCAGGCTAGTGGGATGAGTGGGATGATGAACACATCTTTCTATGTGATGGGTGACCCAGCATGTGTAGTCGGAGCTCAAGCAGGGTTAAGAGGGGGATCTGTGTAGGAGGGCTTCCCAGCACAGGGTACTGATACTCAAATGGACTGAGAAATGCAAAAAGAAAATGAGATACTGTCTTAGAAATCTTGCTGAAAAATTATTAATAACCAGGAATTCTGTACCCATCCAATCTATCAATCAAGAATCAGAAGAGAAATAAGTTATTTTTAGATATGTGAGGTCTCAATAGGTTTCTTCCATTTACTCTTTCTCAGAAAGCTGTAAGAGGATGAGTTCCAGCAAATGAGGTAGCACAGCATAGGGAATAGGAAACAAAAGACCCAACAAAGGAATAGGGAGAAGGGAACCCCCACCATATGTGAAGGGAGAACTTAGGATGAGAGCTGAGGACTGGATGTAGTGGGAAAATAGTCCAGGTAGGAGCAGGTCAGAAGTCTCCAAATTTCTTCATGAAGGAGATTCTGATAGACTAACTGATGTGAATGGATGTCTTGGGAGATTTAGAAATTGACAAAGAGTTCATAATCAAAGAAGTAATAACTAGATGGAACATTAAGGACATGAAACAACAAAACTCACTAATTCCAGAAAATCAGGAAGTCAAGCAAGAAAGGGAAAGTAATTATACTTTATTACATGGCGCAGTTGTGAAAAGTGTTCATCATCATTATAATGCAATCACTGAATATTGATCTAACAAAAATGATCACGTAACAATATTGGAAGGATGGGGCGATGGGAAGGATGTAAGTGTGTGTAGTTGTGGTGCAGATGGGGGTGGGAGAGTTGAAACTAAATTCCTCATGATTTGTATGTTACATTAAGAAATAATATTTTAAAAAATTGGAAACATTAAGAATTGGCTACACTGGAATGTTACTTAGAGATGTAGTTAAACAAAGTAACATGGTCAGTACTAAAATAGGAGTTGCTTTCAACTACTTGCCCTTGGCCCTCACCGTTTCAGTTTGAGCTGATCTGACTTCCAACTTGTAGCACCTGCATCTTTTGCCTGCAGGTTTTCTCTGGCCTCCAGAACCCACTTTGCCTAAACACCCTAAGTGCTGGAGAAATAACGGTCCAGGAACAGCCCTCCACCAGTGAACTCCAAAGTAGGTTATAAATACCCCAGCTCCTTCATTCCTTGGGTCGGATAACTCTGGGGTGAGGGGGATTCTAAACCATTTCTCAGAGTTCCCCAGCAGGATTAAGTTGCTCACAGAGGTAACTTCCTGGGTAAGATTTTATTTACTAGCTTTCTTCTTTGTCCTATCTTACTTCACCAATTCCCCACCAGCGTTTCTGGGATTACCTGCTGCGTAAATGACTTGCTTAAGTTACTATTGCAAAATTTGCTTCAGGGAGATCTTACACTGAGACAGCTAAAAAAGATAAAAGTGAATATCTCTGAGGAAGAAGAAATGGGAGGGAGAATGGACTGTTTTAGTTCCATGACCCATGAACCTATTTGAACTTTTTCTTTTCCTAAAATACTCCTAGTAGGAAATTGATGTCTCTGCTTGAATTGCTGAACAGAACTTATTGAAGTTGAACAGAACTCCCTTTGCCTGCCTACTTAGATTTTCAGGCTGTGTCAGAGACGCCAGGCTTGTCCTAAGCTTCCAGTTCAGACAAGGAAATGGTTTGGAAGGTCAGTCTAGTACTCTATCCATAGTCTATGGTTACTGAATTCAGAGAAGTGCCCATCCATAGGCACAAACTGTATTCAAACCCCAGGTGTCTTTTTACGGTTTCTGGTTTTTGAAAGAGCATTAGTTGGAATCCTTTCAAAATGTTTAATTCCTTGAAGATGGAAAGAAAGCATTCCCGAGGCCAACTTTTCTCTGGAGTAATTTAAGAAGATGTGAAATGGTCAAGTATTTCAATCCATCTTGGGTTCCTGGCATTCTCTCTCTCTTTTTCTCAAATCACCTTAGTGGGTAGAAATGGTACTACCTTCTACTCAAGTCAGATCCTCATCAGCAGTAAATTAATGGTAAGGGGTTTGTAGGAAGAGAAGGAAAAACAGTCACCTGTATTCCTCAAAGCCCAATCATATTATCCTGACATCCTGACAGCTTTTCACAGACTTCCTTTATCACATTTCAATGTCTACTGGTACCTCTGATCCATTGACTTTCACATGGATTCAACAGCTGTTTCCTTTGAGTTTTTTGAAACCTTCACCAAGCCAGAATCCCAGATTGCCAGTCCTCCCTAGGACATGACTTCTTGTGGACACATCCTGAACTCTGTTCCTCTAACACCAAATGAAATGCCCAAACCAATTCAGGGTCAGTGTCTGCCTGTCCCTCATGTCCAGGCAGAGCAGAAAACATCCACAGAATGCTGCTGGCCACAGATGAAGTCCTCTAAGAAAAAATAAATAAACTGAGTTTAGCAATCCATCATTCAACCCCATGACACTTGTGGATTGAGAAATTGTGAACCAGAAATGTCATCTAAACCTGAAACTTAGCAATATCATTGAGTCTTTATAATTGGGATATAGGTTTCCAGTCGCTTTTATTGGTGGTCATGATGAATTTGTTCTACCCAGACACACTTCTTACTGTCATCCAGGTAGCCAAAGGAATAAGTTAGCACAGCAAAACAAACTGGCCTGCAAGAGAATCCCACAGGTAACTTTGATCTCTGGGGGGGCTCAGCTCCCCCAACCAATAGCTCCCTTGGCAGTCATTTTTGGGCTGTTTACAGTAAGAGACATTTGAGTCAGCTACTCCCTTCATGAAGACTACTCTTCTCTGGCCCTCTTCTTATTTTCCTTATTTTCTAGGCCTTTCTTAATCTTCTTCCTCTGTCTCTAGCGAGTCTGTGCTTCTTGGTACACCTGCAGCCCAAGCACTGCTCCAGTCTTCATCAACTCCAAGAGTGACCCAAAGTTACCAGTAGAAAAATTAGCAGAGATGCTAAGTAGTCATCCCTGAGTACTAGAAACTACTTTCTGCAAATTGGACAGTTGGTAGGATGCAGGGTATTCCTGGAATCTCCTGTAGGCATCCGCAAGGCCAAACCTAAGAAGCATTTCCAACCCTCTTGCAGAAGAGACACAACTCCAAGGCCAAGAGATAGTGTAACCCCTAACAGGCTTTATTTAATAATATTTCCCTAGCAAGAGTTTGTTCCTTTCTCAGAATAGCAGAGCAAAAAAACTATCTAGGGTCTGGCTAGTGTCTCTAGAATATTGCATTTGAACCTGCATATATTAATATTGTTGACATCTATAAAATATATTATGAATTTCAGATTGCTCATATTCAGATTATATTGGTTATAGATTTTTTTTTGGAATTTGAGTCTACTCCCTCCCCATCCTCTTCTAATCCCTGCCCTTCTAATCCCCCCTTCTAAGACTCTGAGGCTGAGTATATATGATAGTTTAAACCTATATTTTTGATTTTTACTTTCATTGTCACTGTCCTTTTAGAGTCATGCAGCATGTTGCATTGGACAAATTCCTGCTAGGGATTCAAAACACCAAGGTTTTAGTACAAACTACCATTACCAGATGTGGAATTTTAGGTAAATCACTAACGGCCTCCATTTTCTTGAGAAAATATAAAATGGGGGCTTACCATAGACCATTTTAAGGGTCTTCTCTTTTTAACATCTAGACAATAATTCCAGTATTTGTCATTAAAACTGTTTTGAGTAGATTTGGGGCGCTTCTATAATCTTTACAAAGTGTAGCTTCAGTATTCCCCCAAACACAAACTGAGTTGAGTGGAACACCATATAAACTTTATTTGTAATTTTAGTGCCTGTAATTTTAGTCCCCAGTTCTCTCATTTAAATATGAATTTTAAATATTCAAAATGGTTAAGTACTATGATCTTAAAAAACTGTATTTTTACTATTTTTTTATTATTATAAAGTGATTTCCAAGAAGGGTCATTCTGCTGCAGAGAACTTCTGGGCCCATATTTATTTCCTTTACACCATGACTTAACCTCCATGTGAAGCAGAGGGACTCCCTGCATTGCTTTGGTTGGGCCAGCAGTGTCTTGGGGGAAGATGGACAGTCACATGGAGTAGGAATGAGATCCCCTCATTTCAGCTTTGCTCCTAATCACTGAAAAGACATCTGATGAGGGTACCATTATTCTAATCTCTAAATCTTTGCTTATAATCAGACCTTAGTTTCTTATTTCTCTCCTAATTTACTTTTTTTTCAATAATTTCCTCATTTTTCTTGTAATATCACAAAAATCTGTGATTATGAGCTAGCTGAACAAAGACCACATCATGTTTGGTATTTAGAAATATCAGATGCCTGGTTGGTAATCAGAACTTAATAATAGTAATAATAGTAATTAATGCAAGTGTTAACATAAATGGCTAAGAAACAGCTCAACAGTGTCAGAGCTAAAATGTTTGTCTTTTCAATTATAAATATTATATTTATAATATAATAATAGTATTATTATATTTAATAATAAATAAGGGGAAAAGCTTTGAATAATCAATAATACAAAGGATAATTGGGATATATTTTAATATAGTTGAATTGCAAAGCCATTATTTAATAGCTTTGCTTTGACTTTTGCCTCACAATTGGGAGCAAACAAAAATGTGAATGTGTGTATTTAGCAGAGGCATTATTGAGTAACAATTATTAATGGGCTCAGGGTCAATGCCAGGTGAGAAGCCAATGCAAATGAATGGTCTGGTGGTCCAGAGGGAGTTCAGAGCCTGCTGTGTTGCATACCAACACAAATTCTGTGTAAGGTCTTTAGCCAGTCAACCCTTGCAGGACACCCAAACCCATTCTTGGTGATCTCTGGCTAGACCAAGTTAGGAATGTTTGGACAGCAGGACTAAATTTAAGAGATACAATTCCAGATTCTGGCATGGTCTTACAAACCAATGATGGATCTTAAGCATCCCTTAGACCACCAGTGTGCCTCCCAATCACTTCTTTCCCATATCCTCCAGAAAATCCGTGCTAATGACTCCATGAAGGGGAATTACCTTCTTCTGCCTCCACAACCTCAAAGGACTTTCCCAGTTTTCCTATTCTTGTGGGCTCTGGGCTCTTCCTCTTGTAATAGACTAATTCCAGTAAAACCCCAATGCAGATTCTTTCACAGCACCCCCCCCCCACCCCCGCCCCTTGCCCTCAGGATAGAGCACAAGTTCCTTAAGCCCAGAGCTAGTCAGGAGATAAACTGTGCCTCCAGGCTCATTTCTTAACTCCCTTCTGGGAGGAATTCTTTGCCCCAGGCAAATGGAACCAGCAGCAAATCCCTGGACTTGACTGCCTGTCCTGCCTTTAATCACTTTAATCAAGTTTCTTCTGCCCAGACTGCTTCCTTATCTACGTGGAGTACTTCAATGCATCCTTCAAGACCTCACCCAAGGTTCTTTACAACTATGATAGTATCAAAACCATATGTTGATATGTGGTCAGCTGCTTGAGGGTAATGGCTATGGTATTCATGCTTGTTTTTTCCCTTCAGGTTTCATCTCCTATTATTCCATTTGGCCTTTCTATTCTTTCCGCAGGCCAAGTCTCTGAGTCTTTGGCTCTTCTCTTTATGGAGAGATCCCTTCCTTGTTCCCATACCTGCTCTTCACAGGACTGGCTAATTCATCATTCAGCTCTCAGCTCAAGTGTTACCTCTTCAGAGAAGCAGTCTGTCCCAGATCTATAGTGCCCCCCTCCCACATGCTCCCAATAATTCTCTTATCATCCTGTTTCATTTCTGCTGAAGCATTCATAACCATCAGAAACGGTCTTGTTTATCTCCATGTTTATTTGTTCCTTTCCTCAGTTCTCGCACCCCTTACTGGAACATGTTCCTCTGCCTGGGATGCAGTACCCTCGTCTTCTCATTCACTCATGTAGCCCTAGTATCTACAGCAGTGCTTGATACAGAGTAGGTTTCATGAAATATCTTTGAAATTATTGTATTATATGTAGGGTTTGCAACTGTGGGAAAGGGTATAAATACAGTTACGAGTATAGGTTTCCTGGTGAGTGAAGATAAAAAGGTAGGCATCCTAATCAACCTCCCCCCATTCCCACCTCTTCAGCAACTCTGTCCTGAGTCATCATTTGAGTGTTTTTACCTTTTGTCTTTCACAGCTGTCTTTGCATGTCCAGAATGTGTTAAATACCTAACCTTTTCAAGGCCTTTTAGAGCATATTCACTGGAGCCAAACCATTTAGCTTTAAGTCTTAGTTCTGTCCATGTATGACCTTGGGCAAGTAATTTAAGCTCTCTGTGCCTTAGTTTACTTGTCCATAAAATGATGCCTGCCTCATGGGACTGTTAGGATGATTATAATAATATATGCAAGACACTCAGAACAGTGGCCATAATAAGTACAATATACGTCTTAGTCATTAATATTAGTTGTTTTCTGTTATGTGGAGACAGGACACAATTGGCAAATCCAAATAAAAGAAGTATCTGTGGGAGATAAATGTGATGGGGAAAGTGTGTGTGACAGAGAAAGGAGAGCAGCAGGACATTTGCTTCCGGGAATTCAAAACAATATAATTTATTTATTATACATTTAGATATTTGTAATACACACATATATAGGAAATATGAAAGTTATTTAGAGTACCTCCATGATTTTGTGTTGTTATAAATTTTATTTTAAAATAGTTTAACAAAACTCATCTTGCATTTTAATATTTTAAAATAAAACCCATTATATCAAAATCTCAAGCATCTAAAAAATTGTAAAAACCATGATTCAAGTTAACAATGATGTGTTTTGAGATTTCGTGGGTAAACATGATTTCATTTGTCTATGAAGAATTTACTCTGTTCCCTTCTGGCTTTTTCAAGGTTTTCAAAAGTGATCATGCCTCTTGGCAGCTGCAGCTTACTCTTTTCTGTTTCCAGTATGTTCTCAGCTTCACCTTAAATAAAGTACAGAAATATACAAAGTGACAAAAAGGTCAGTGTTTTGTGAAAAAATCAAATTGCTACAGTGACAAGCTGTAACATTGTGTGGAGGCATGCCTCTAAATCTCACACTTAAATATTTCACCTGTTGTCCTCAGGAGAAGCCACCTCCCAGAGGAAGGTCATTCTATCCTTTGTGAGGAAAAGGAATTCTGAAGACTGAGAGAGAGAGAGATCAGTCAGGGGCACCTGGATAGCTCAGATGGTTAAGCCTCTACCTCTGGCTCAGGTCATCTGGGATCAAGCCCCACGTAGGGCTCCCTGCTCAGCAGGGGGTCTGCTTCTCCCTATCCCTCTGCCCCTCCTCCCTGCTGGTGTTCTCTCTCTCTCTCATAAATAAATAAATAAATAAATAAAATTATAAATAAATCTTTGAAAGATCAAATAGATGCTGTAGGTTTTACTTGACAGAAGACAGCATTTTAAAATGTAGAAGAGAAAGAATACCAAGTAATATTTTTTTCCTTGAAGGAAAGTCAGGATGGTAAGCATTAGTTGTGTTTGGAGGGGTTTGGGACAGAGAAACCAAATATAGTCTTTGCTATATTGCCCCTGAATATGTAAGTGACATGAGAGAAAATAAAGCTTAATAAATTTCTGCTTTTTCGGGAAAGCTGATCTTTTACTTGAAACCACTTGTAAATACCCAAAATAATATTAAATGTTCTTTAGTCTGCATACATACATACACACAAGTATAAGCATTTTTATAAACAATTCCTCTTTCAAGTAACAGCTAGTAATTTCTTAGGCCCAGTTAAAGAGTAATTAGCAAAATTTTTTAAAAATTATAGTATACATGGTTAACATTCTATAAACTTTCCTTGGGAATGAAAGCAAATGTTTCTTTTTAAGCACTTTTCTTTTTAGCACACTATTAATTTATACTCTGGACCCAACAGGGCAGGCGGCAATTTTCAAATTATAACATTTCAACCATCTGCAATCACCTTTTTTTTTTCTTTTTGCCCTCAGTCTTAAATAGTTAGTAAAAATCATTATAAATTATATGTAATTAGACACAGGGTGCCTGGGTGGCTCAGCTGGTTAAGCGTCTGCCTTTGGCTCAGGTCATGATCCCAGGATCGTGGGATCAAGCCCCACATCTGGCTCCCTGCTCAGTGGGAAGCCTGCTTCTCCTTGTCTCTCTGCCGGCTCATGCTCTCTCTTGCTCACTCTCTCTCTCAAATAAATAAATAAAATCTTTAAAAAAATATATGTGATTAGGCCTTTAATGACAGACTAAATGTTTCCATGTGATAGTGCCTCACATATGGCAAATTCTCATGCATTTGCAGAAAGGCTGTACAATCCCGATAAAGGATTGTTTATCTTGGGTTCATCACTAGTTAACAGGGCTAAATGTTATAACCTAAACTTTCAAATACCTCAAGTTTCCTGGTAGACTATAAAGTTGTATTTTTTTTAAAACAGGAAATTCCCACCTGTCTTGAAAGTTTAAAATGGTATGTTCTGTGGACTCTGATGGACCTGTAATAAAATTACTTCCCAAATATACAATCATGATGTTCCTAGAAAATAAACTTGTTCTCCATTAGTAATATGTTCAAGTGAATACTGTGTAATAGACTTGACATTAATTTTTATGAGGCACTGAGAATTCTAATGTCCATATAAGCAATGAAACAGAGTTGAACTCGGACTAATGAATTCTTAAGCAGATGATTAACATGAAACTGAATGGTTATTGAAATGGGCTTTAACATTGGTAAATCAGTTGTGTAGTTAGTTTCCAGCTTAAAATGGGATTGTACTCCAAAATTTAATTTGTAGCTCAGTGTTTTAGAACTCGGAATACATTTTCCCATAGTGATGATGCAATAAATCACTTGCTAGGCCACCAACAAAAAACTGTTAAGTCCACAGTATAGCTGAGCTATGATACCAATAGTGCTTGACCCCAAGGGACCTTGTAGCAGAGTTTCTGTGTGGAAAACGTATTGCCATCTTCAGTGGGAATTTTTTTTTTAAAGATTATTTATTTATTTATTTATTTGACAGAGATAGATAGCCAGCAAGAGAGGGAACACAAGCAGGGGGAGTGGGAGAGGAAGAAGCAGGCTCCTGATGTGGAGGAGCGGAGGAGCCCGATGTGGGACTCAATCCCGGAACGCCGGGATCACTCCCTGAGCCAAAGTCAGACGCCTAACGACTGCGCTACCCAGGCGCCCCTTCAGTGGGAATTTTTAAGAACATATAATCCTTGTAACTCCCTAGGCCTGGGAAAGAGATTTTCTACTGCCTACTCCCAATACCTGCAGAGGAGCCTGCACTTCCTCCCTTCCTGTACCAAATGAGTCCCCACAGAGCTTTTAGTGATAGTGATGTGCCTAGAGATAGCCCAGGAGAGGAAAGGATGGCAAAAATGAAGGCTCAGGAAAGCACAGTTTCCAATATGCTTGGGTGGAAGGCTCAAGAAGAGGGGACACAGGGGCCCTCATGAGAGAGTCTTCCTGGTAGAGGAATGGCTTCTGTGGCAGCGGTGCTATTTTCTAGGGTAATAAAAGCCAGAGTTCTGTGACAACAGCACGGTGCAGCGAATATTTAACAACCAGCTTTCCAGAAAAAGTATGTAAGTTTCTTATGAACATAAGTTTATTATAAATTTTACTTATATAAAATAGATGTAGCACATAATGTATAAAAAATAAAGTATTCGATATACTTTATTATAGATTTCTCATAGCAAATGGATTCTCGCGGAATGTTTTTATTGACTTTTGCTGAACTCTTACATTCATAGCTAACCTATAGTTGCAACTGATGAGAGAGTATAATTCCAACTTGAATGATGGTTGGTATTTTCATTTACCCTAACAAATAGGACAGAAGTGGAAACAATGACATATATTGGAACTTTTTTGTTTGGGAATGATGTAAACAACTTGGCTGAATCAGATAACAGTTTTTAAATGTTAGGAGAATATGTCCTCAATTGTTTGTGGTATTCACAATGTAATGGCTACTGACACAACAAACATTTAAGCATAATCTGCATTATTAACATTTGCTTTATCACTTCCTTAAATCTAGACTTATGGGTTGGCAAGCTTTCTTAAAAGGGCCAGACAGTAAATATTTTAGGTTTGTGTGCCCTTATGTCTCTGTTGCAGTCACTCAGCTCTATCATGGTAATGGGAACACATTCATAGACAATTCAGAAATGGATGGGCATGTCTGTGTTTTAATAAAACTTCACTTTCAAAAACATGTGGCCACCCTGCAGGCCATAGTTTGCCAAGCGCTGGCTTACACAGTCAACCAAACAATAAGTCAGTCCTTGATTCGGTGTTTGCAGATTCCATGGTGTAAATATTCCCACCATGACCAACTTTAGGCTACCAGTGGCATGCCACTGAAGTTAGAATTGTATCTGTTATCTTATTGTGTGTGTATATTGTATTTGCATTTCTACCATACAGATACGATAGATATACACAGGACAGATTATATAACTTCAGAGTACAGATAATAGTAAAATAATGAAAAACTGATAAGTTCTGAGTATTTATTGCCATTGTTTTAATATAATTAAATATAATTTTTTGTAATTTATTTAATTGTAAGTTTATCTAATTTAATGTTTAATCATGACTATATTTAATAACAGCTTACAAATTCCTGAAAATTAGACAGTTCTTGTGAGCTGGTATGAGCTGACTCCAGCGTATTGCTGTGAGAGGGAGCAGAAATGTTGGTCAATTGGAGGCTCAGGGGGAGAGGTCTTGTCAAAATATTCGTAAATCAAGGGGTCATAAGAAGAGGATCCTTGAACCAGAAAATGAATCAGGAATACACTCTAGTTTATCAAAGACTGACCTTTCATTCTTTGCAGAAGGGTTCCATATCCTAGGTCATACTGGTAGGTGAAGATGAAGCTTAGTGGAATAATAGGGAAGAGGAAGGCTGGCTTCTTCCTTCTTATTGCTCTGGTTCAAGAACAAAGAAAAAAGTATCAAGAATGACCTGTAAATACATCTCTCTATACTCAATGAAAAAAAATAACCTGCTTTTTGGAAGAATGTCCTCCATTTTAGAAGTTCCTTAGTTCATTTGAGTCTTCTGTGGAAATAGGATTTTCTTACCCACAACGCCTCACCAGATTCTGCAATTCTCAAGGGCAGAATCTGTGATTTGGCCATCCTTATTTGATGTTGAGGCTCAGATTACTCATTTAAAAAATGGTTAAGTATTGATATCTGCCCCTTAGGGATTATGGAGATAAATTTGCAGAGGCCTTGTTCTATCTTGGTGTCAAGTCAGTCCTCTTTCTAACTTATAAAATGGAGACGAGGATGGAAGAAATCTGAGAACTAGAGATAGAATTAACTATTTCTACCCTGGTTCTACATTTACTTCTAAGTACTAAGCTATAAGGGGTTACATATACACTATTGGGACCAAAGTCCTATCTTGGCCAACTTGATAGTAATATGATAATGTCAAAAACAAAAAGAAGCAAATTAAGAAAAATTTAAAGTAAATAGCAAACATACCCAGCTGTTAAAGAGATGGCTGCGATGCCAAAAAAAGTTCCAAAATATTTGAGGAATTCCCGAGACCAAGCAATCTGCAAGGCCATTTGTCTTTCTCTCATTTCATTCTGCATCATTAGCTGCCTTTCCAGCTGAGGATGAAACACATGACAGAGTCTGGTTGTTCATCTTTTTATTCTGAGCACAGAGTTAATAATCTGCTTTTCCAGGGGACTGTCATTCTTCAGTTGCTTTGATTTCTCTCTCTCTCTTTTTTTTTAATCTCAGTAGACTTTGACTAAAGTTCCTCTGGATAGCTATCCCCGCCTGTCACCTTGGCAGTGATCTTCCTGGAATATATACAGAATGGATGTGATATTTTTCTTCTGTGTCCTGAGGTCTCGAATGCATGTGATCTGGAGCTTTTATTCAACCCTAAAATACATGTTCAGCCTATTCTGTCGTTCTGAGGAAAGATCTATGTGCCTTTAAATGCAGGTACATCTTACTGATCTTTATTACAACTTGCACTGAAATAATTTTGCCTTCCAAATTTATCTAACTGAAAATTGACATTCATTTGGAGTAGCGGGTCCATATCATATTATTATATGATGGTAGAGGATATTTTTCTGAGACATCAATGGAGATTTTTCTTTGCCACTATTCTCTTGATGCCTCAAGTCCTTTGTCACTTTAGTCAGTGTCTTTCCCTGCATTGGAGCAGAAAGCGGGTATAGTCCAGAACACAGAAGGAGACTGGATTTCTGGATGGATTTTTAGAAAACACACAAGAGAAGCAATAGTCTAAAAGCTCATTATTTTGAGAAAGATTGTTGAGAAAGAAAAGTTTTTAAATTCTAAAATCTTGGCACTGTGTATCACTAGCAGAACCTAGAGGAGAGCAAGCATAGAATTCATGATATAAACCATAGGGTGGGGAGGAATGAGTAATAATGTGACTCAGTTTTTACTTCTTGCCTTCTTGCTACTGTGAGAAGAAATTGGAAGAGGAAAAAGGAGACTTTAGATATAAAGATGGGGCATGGTTCCTTGGCCTCTCTTAGGATTGAAACTCTGGAGAGTTGTGGTGGATTTGGGATTTGGGGATCCCTGGACAGAGGGCACTTGTGGACCTATCTTCTGTCAAGAATTCTGGGAAGGGACAACTAAAGTAGAGCAGCCATGGTTGGAGGGCAGATCTAAGCTTAGAGCAGCCTGAGAGAGGCCACGCCCTCAGCTGCCAAGGGGTGTGGAGAATGTCTGCAAGGTTCTCATATCAACCTCTAGAGGGACACAGAAGGTAGCTGAGAATTGAAAGTGGGTGGCTTAGTAAGTAGTTAATAAAACGTAGAGACTGGGACCCTTTAGCAGACACTTAGGTAGAGGCCATAAAGCAAGTGCTGGGCAGAGAGAGAAGCTGGATGTCAGAGGATTAGCAGCGCCATAGAGTGCAGAGATGATGGCCAAACCAACCTGAAACGTGTTGGAACACCCAGAACAGATCACCTGGCGCTGCGCAGGTTGATCAAACAGAAAATAACTACAGAAACCTCTTCCAACCAGATAAGCCTTCCCCGTGACCATGCCACTCGAGCTCACTTGGACTCAAACCTAGACTGCTCCAGGAAAAAAATGGACAGAGAAGGGGAGGGGGCCAAGCTGAATTCACAAAGAAATGAGTTTTAAGAAGAAGTAATTGAGTCACTTTGATTTGTCAAAATTAAATTTGCCTTCAGCAGTAGAAATTGACGTTCATTTTGGGTTCAGTTAGAGAGTAAGGAGTGTTTTTGCATACATGATTTATTTAGCATGTGAAATTCTTCCTTGCTATATTACTTATTTTAAAAACTTAAATGATATTTCATAGCATCCCTCCAAAGTGATGTAGAATGCATGAATTTATCATTTGTGTTGTTACCAAAAGGCAGCCGGATCCAATCATGACACACATGAATGCAGAATCAGTGGTTCTGAATCTTACCTGCACATTGTGAGCATCTAGGGAGCTTTTCAAAATCTCAGTGCCCAGGCCCACATGTCAGACCAATGAAACCAGGATTTGGAGTTAGGACCAGTCATTAGTATTTTTTAAAGTTGCCCAGTAATGCCAGTGTACTGCTAGGATTGAGAACCACTGCCTGAAGAAACTCACAACCTAGTTTTTTCCCACCAAAGATCAAGCTGAAATATCAGTCTGAAAACTGATCCTCTTGGGACTCTTAAAAGATTGGGGACAGAGGGCTTTTTAAGGTGGTGGAACTCAGCTGTATAGTACTATCATGGTGGATACATGATACACTGCATTTGTCAAAGCCCTTTAAACTTCACAGCACAGAGTGAACCTCATTGTCTACAGTAATGGGGCATCCTGGATGGGATTCTGGGACAGAAAAGGGACATCAAGGAAAAACTAATGAAATTTGAATATGGAATTTATTTAAAAGTGATATACCAATGTTAATTTCTTAGTTGTGACAACTGTGCCATAGTAATGTAAGACATTAACTGTAGAGTATACAAAGGGTAAGGTATTCAAGAACTCTGTCCTCTTTTTCTATAAAACTGTTCTAAAATTTATTTTTAAAAATGGTTATGAACAAATCTTATATTCTGGGTCTCTTCTACTGATAAGAATAGAGGCATCTGGGGTGCCTGGGTGGCTCAATCCTTAAGCTTCTGCCTTTGGCTCAGGTCATGATCCCAGCATTCTGGGATCGAGCCCCGCATCGGGCTCCCTGCTCAGTGGGAAGCCTGCTTCTTCCTCTCCCGCTCCCCCTGCTTGTGTTCCCTCTCTCTTGCTGCATCTCTCTCTGTCAAATAAATAAATAAATAAATAAATAAAATCTTTAAAAACAAAAAAAGAATAGAGGCACCTATCTCCATATATCATAGATAAATTGTGAAAATCAACAAGATTGTGTAGCAACAAACTCTGAGCCTAGAGTAAAAAAAAAAAAAACCTATGCATAACTTTTTCACGGGTAAAAATTTTCTGATGAAAGATATCATTGAGCTATAATTTTAATTCTCAATTAAAGCTTTATTAACTACCTCATACTTCGTAAAATTATGCTTAAAATCAGGTCCAGATCTAAATATATTTAAAAATTCAAATTAATTAATACGGGGCACATGGGTGGCTCAGTTGGTTAAAGGTCTGCCTTCAGCTCAGGTTATGATCTCAGGGTCCTGGGATAGAGACCGGAGTTGCATCCTGCTCCCTGCTTCGCAGGGAGTCTTCTTCCCCTCTCCCTCTGCCTGTCCTCCTACTCATGCTCTCTCTTTCTCTCTCTCTCTCAAATAAATAAATAAAATCTTAAAGAAACCAACTTAGTTGATAATTTATTACCAAACTTTTTCAGTAGCCATAAAGGGATAATTATATTGATGCAGTTATTAATTTACCAATTATAGGCATCATGTAACTAAGTGTACATTCATTTTCACCCTTCTTTCCCCAGTGTTGACATTAATGAGAACTAGGAGCAAAAGAGAACATGTACAGTAAGTTTCCTTAGCAGTCTTTAACCCAAATCATAAATGTAAAATTCTTTATTTTATTTTAATTAATTAATTATTTTTAAAGTAATTTTAAAAGATTTGTTTACAAGAATGTTTAATTATAACTCTGTGGTCATATTCCCAGGAATAATAACTAAATCTATGTTAATTTATTTTCCTCCTTTATTTATTTATTGAAAATCAATTAACATATAGTGTATTATTAGTTTCAGGGGTAGAATTTAGTGATTCACTAGTTGTATACAACACCCAGGGCTCACTACATCAAGTGCCTAGCATAACACCCTCTAGTTCTATCCATGTGGTTGCAAATGCAAGATTTCATTCTTTCTGATGGCTAAGTAATATTCCATTGTATGTATATACCACATCTTCTTTATCCATTCATCTGTCAATGGACATTTGGGCTCTTTCCATATTTGGGCTATTGTGGACATTGCTGCTATAAACACTGAGGTGCATGTGCCCCTTTGAATCACTATGTTTGTATCTTTTGGATAAATACCCAGTAGTGCAATTGCTGTGTTGTAGGGTAGCTTTATTTTTAACTTATTGAGGAATCTCCATACTGTTTTCCAGAGTGGCTGTACCAGCTTGCATTCCCACCAACAGAGTAAGAGGGTTCCCCTTTCTCCACATCCTTGCCAACATCTGTTGGATCCTGAGTTGTTAATTGTAGCCATTCTGGCTGGTGTGAGGTGGTATCTCATTGTGGTTTTGATTTGTATTTCCCTGACGGCTAGTGATGTTGAGCATTTTTTCATGTGTCTGTTGGCCATTTGGATGTCTTCTTTGGAGAAACATCTGTTCATGTCTTTTGCCCATTTCTATTTTAAAAGAATTTTAGATCTTTTCATAATACTAATTTTTTTGTCTCTGTTATTTTTCGGTATTGCTTTACAGAACAATTTGAAATTAGAATGTTTTAGATTATGACTTCAGACTAATGACCTTATAGGTTTATCTGATACTAGTTTAACAATTATAGAACCACAGGTAATTTTAAACAGAACATAATAAAAGGGAGCTAGCTTATTAGAAACAGTTGTACATAGTAGGGGAAACCACATTCTGACCATCTTCATAAAACTGTTATATCTGCTCTTTCTTGTGTATTTTAATTCTTCAGTTTCTTTGTTTAAAAATTTTTTAGAACAGCCACAAAATTACTGATCTCAGTTATTTGTCGATCTCTTGAGTTCAGAAGGGACAGTTACATAAAGGTCCACAGACCACTTAATGCAAGTTTCCCTTTACTACAATAATAAAATGATTAATTTTTACTTGGACACACAAAACGTTTTCAGAGCACAAAGAAGGCAATGACATTGTCCTATAAGTTGTCTTTATTACATTTTTTTAAAATTGGAGCCTTTTCTATTTTGAGAAATAATTAGGGCATTCTCGAAAAAATTCAATTATTTCTGTGTTTTTAGTTTCCAGTGATCTTTTAACTTATGCATAATGTATTCCCAAGTAACAGAACAGTTGTGTTTTTATTTGCCTAATTGGGCAATGACAAAAAGTATTCTATGTGTCCTGCCACAAAAGAGGTTTATTTTTATCAGTAATGAAAATATTTCATATTTGTCTATGACTTTGTTAAATTAACAGAAACATTATTGATACTCTCTAAACTAAAAGCAAAATCAGAATTTCAGGTAAACAGAAAATAAACTAAGATTGTTAAAATAAAGCAACTGTAATGAAAGCTGTGACAAGTAGATTTATCCTTAATTTGTTCTACAGATATTTTATTTTTTTTCTACAGATATTTTAAATGCTCAACATCCAGTAAGTAGTTTGGAGAGAATCCAGAAGGGGAAATGAATAATAAGTTTGAGCTTTAAAAAAAGGGGGGCACTATTTTTTTTTACAGATGACTTAAGAAAATAATTGAACATAAACAAAATTATAGTAGTATTTAGAAGCTTAAAAGCTTTGCTTACAACATCTCATTATACACCTTCCTATAAAGATTAAACACAATTAAATCCATTTTTACTCCCAGATGTTTGCAAACAGTAAGGTCACCCTAAGTAAAAAATACAAATGCCAGTTTGGCAAAAACCCTTTATGTTAAGTTATGGATTCCAAAATGTATCGACTCAGGTCAGATGTAAAACCTAGCTGCAAGGGAGTCTGGGAAATATGCCTTTGGCTTTCCAGCCTCTGTTGTATGGGCAGGCACTCTATAAGGGTGGAATGGAATGGAACATAAGTTAAAAGATCCAATCAGCATTAACTGCCACAAAAGGTATTATCTCAGTTTACAGTTGAGGAAACTGATAATCAAAGTTTGAGTGATTTTTCCTTGTGGCCTCACCTATTAGATAGCAGACCTGGGATTCTGACCCAGACCTGCCTGTCCCAAAATCCAAATATGCAGTCTACTGTAAGTGTACTTGCAATAATCAAGTCAGTATAGAAAATCGGGGTGAATGGATAGGGTATGTGATTACCATCTGAAAAGCCGTATTAATTAATTAATTAATGCCAGAATTCTAGAAAGACTGAATAAAGAGCTCTGAATTGACCTGGGGTACAGATTGACTTGAATTCTTCTGTTTAAATCTCTTTGAAAGAACCTCAATAACACACTGCCTCCAATTTCTCACCAGCATTTCATGCCTCCCTTCCCTTAGTGATTTCAGTGACCACCACTCTCTGATTGTGAGCCTGCCAAGGTCCTTATAAGACCCCTTCTCAATGCCATATCTAATTCCTCAGAGAACTGGGAGGCACCACCACTTCCAAATAATGACCATGGTCTGCAGACTTGACTGTCTAAACATTTCTTGAAATGTGGCCTCCCCTATTCTGTGGCACAGGCATGGGTTTGGTGCTCCAAGTGAAGAGCTCTGAGGGAGAACAAAGCCAGCCCATGGCTTTTTTTTTTTTTTAAGATTTTATTTATTTGAGAAAGAGAGAGAGGACGCACGCCCTTGAGCACGAGCAGTGGGGAGGGGCAGAGGGAGAGAGAGAAGAGACTCCCCACTGAGAAGGGACCAGACAAGACAACGCAGGGCTCCATCCCAGGACCCGCAGATCATGACCTGAGCTGAAGGCAGATGTTTAACCTGCTGAGCCATCTAGGCACCCCCAGCCCATGGCTTTATAAGGAAAATAGTGTCTGTGCTCAAGATGAGGTCAGAATAAGAAGCTAAGGAAGTTCTGAAAGATCAAGACCTGCTCCCCTTCTATAAATGGGATACAAAGGAAAAAGGCAACTCCTAAGAACGGACAAGCACTGGAACCTTTTCCAGAAAAGGTCCTTCCAATCTTCTGTTTACTTTCCCCCAGAATTTCCTGCTTAGCCATCTTCTCTTGGTCTTCCAGTAGCTGATGATCTCATCACCTTGTAGTCTCCAACTACCACCTCTTGTTGATGACTTATGAATTATAAATCTCCATCCTAGAACTCTTGTAGTGGTAGATACTATTTCCATCTACTTTCTGGGCACCTCTCCTGGGACTTCATAGGTCTTACCAAAATGTCTCTGCATATCTCTTGAATCCAGTCTCCTTCTTCTCTGCTGTCTTTGCTCCAGCTCCAGCCCAGACCATCATTATCCATCAACAAAAGCACAGTATTATCACCATCTGTGTTCTCTGTTCCTAGTTTCTTCCTCATCCCATCCATTTTTTTCATACTTCTCTCTTTATCTTTGTTTATATTTATATTCCTGTCTTAAAAATGATTCTTCTATTACTTTCCTACTGGAAACCTTTCACTGGTTCTTTAACTCCTAGACATGACATGGCCTTTAAAAATCCTATTCTGGCTTACCTCTTGGGCTTCATGTCCTGCCAGTCTTCTCCTAGACTCCAGCCACCAGCCCTTACCTGTCCCAACCATATCCACCTTTCCACGTGTTTTTTGCTTATGGAAGGAGATAGACTTTGGGGTTGCATGGACTAGGTTCAAGTTCTAGTTATGTCACTTACGTGCTATGTGATTGTGGTTAAGACCCCTAAATGTCTTGACTCCAATTTCTCTATCTTTAGGAGCAACATAGCTATCTTACAGGTTGTTTTCCTAAATAACGTGGCATATTGCAAGGGACTGGTGCATCATAGCCATTGGTGTATGTTAGTCTCTTTGTCTTGTTTTTTGCTCTTATCTCCTGTCCCTGGTGGATAGTTAGGTTTAGAGCCTTATTCTTTCACTTTCTTCACTCTCTCTTTCTTGGAGAGTTTACCTGTTTTCCTGACTTTAAAGTTCCTCTTTGCCGAAGGCTCCCACATCTCTTTCTGGATGCTGCCAGCTGCGGCATTCCTGGCACTATCCTGAACTCAAAAGTCCCTATACTGCAGTCGTTGTTTCCTCCTGACCAGCTCCTCTGCCAGCTCCTTGTAGTCTTCAGAGGCTCTGGGATTCTCCCAAGGGAATGAAAACTTTGGTTTCGTTTTCAGGTTACCCCTTTTCTTAATCCCCCAAGTATCTAATTCAGAAATTCCACCAACTTTTCTTTTGAAAACCCCGTTTTCCTTTCCTTCCACCTCCCCTGGAATACAAGTCCTTACCACCTCAGATCTTGGCTACTGCAGTGGCCCCATGCTAGCCTTATATGTCTAGCCTGTGGTATAAGTCTATTAAGAAAGCACTGTGGCCCAGACATTACTAATGTGCACTCTGGGGCAGACTGCCTGCATGTGAAGCCTAGTTCCATCACTTGCAAGCTGTCTGGATTTTGGTGAGTTCTTGCATTTTTCTGCCTCAGTTTTCTCATCTGTAAAATGGAGCAAATGACCATGCTTACCTCTTAAAGAGTTGGTACAAGGATTAAATGAGCAAATACTTGCAGAGCAGAGTTTTAATAACGGTTCAGTAAAAGTTAGTTGCTATTATTTGCCTAGAAAATAGATATTAAATTTTAAGATTGATTTTTTATAAATATCAGTTCTGCTCCTGTTGCTGCCCTGCTCAAAAACTTCTAATGCTTCTCTTTTTGCCACATCACACGTAAATGCTCTGCTCAGCTTTCCAGGTCCTCCAGCCCAGGTCTGTGCCCTCAGACAACCTCATATTCTGCTACAGCCCTTCCCAGCTGTGGTCAGCCTGGCCTCCTGCAGTTTCCTGGATGGGACTCCAGTCCTCTCTTCCCAGCCCTGTGACCTCAGTTAAGTCAGAACATATCTAAGCTTCAGTTTTCTCATCTGTAAAATGGGCACAGTAACAGTACCTACCTCACGGGTTTATTTACTTAGGAGTCAAAAAAGAAATTATGTATACAGAGCATCTTTTCTTTCTTTTTCTTTTTTTTAACCTGCTTGGGGTGATTGGAAGAAAGGATGTTTGTACGGGAAGAGCAGAAGCAGCTTTACATAGTACAATCAGAAATACATTTCTGTAAATCTTGAAGCCTAGGGAAGTAAAAATGTGTTTCAGGGGAAAAAGATAAAATCTCCACAGAAATGAACATATTATTCCTAAATGCTAATGGCTATTGAGTCATTTACTTCCTATAACAGTCTGTTCGGCAGATGTTACTGACATCCCCATTTTTCCAGCAGAGGAAACTGATGGTAAGAATGATGAGGTAACTCACCAGTATGTGTAGTTCTGTATGTAATGGGTTTTCTTTTACCTCTTAGATAAAGAAACTGTAGCTCCAAAGTTTAAAAGGCACATGCAAATTTGTAGGATGAGTGCTTGGCAAGGCTAGAGCTCCTTTTCTGGACTGTTAATCCAATGTTCTCAATAAAACACATCTTCCCTAATATTTATTTTCAGATAATAGGTCACGCTGTTCAGTTAGGAATAGAATGTTTTACATAACCTACTTAATTCACAAGATGTTTACTTTATTACAAATGTAACTTACCCAACGATAATCAGTAACTTCTTTATAGAATGAACTTTAAATGTTGTAATAGCTGGTTACAAATGGAGTTACAATCTTCCAAAGATTAGCCTAGCATCTTAATTTTTGTCAGTTGACAAGAACAGGCCAAAAAATAAAAACAAAAAGAAATACAGAAATGCTACATTTTCAGCAATATCGGGGAATCAGCTGTTCATATTTAAAAGCATTATCGAGAGAACTAAAATATACTCCTTTAAGCAAGAAGATTTGCAAAAGATTTCTAACCATTTTAATAGACATTTGTCTAAAAGCTATATACTGCTTTTACTCTGGTATACAGTATAATATGCTGTTGCCTTCATAATAGAATATAGCAAACCAAAGTTGTTTGATGGCTTATTTATTTATAAATTTAATTAGTTAGTGGTTATATACCCTTTTCCAGGAAGGTTTGGAGGCAGTTTGAACATTAGGAGACTTCTTTTTGTAAAGATACAGAGTCATCATTAGTTCTCCTGTGCTGTAATGCAGGGGTGCTGCCAGAGTTTGCTGAGTAGCCCTAGGCCTCTGGGTCTATCTTCGTCTCCTCCTATATCAAGTAGTTATTTCTCATTCTTAGTAGTAAATCCTCTTCTAAGCACCAGTCTTTCCTGGATTCTCTCTCTACTCTTTGTCTTCCTCTCATTCTTTCTCAATGATCTGTTGCTTTTATTTGTTTGAGGGGCAGTAAGGGAGCAAAGCTTGCTAGAACTGTATAAAACAAAAATGTATACATTCCTAATACATCCTAATAGGGACCTGAAAGTCAGGGGCCTCCATGGGTATGTTGCATGCATTTTAGAACATGGCCTTGCTATAATTATTTGGTTCTTTTGTCTTTAAGTATTTCTTCTTGCTTCCTCATCATGTTCCAGATAAGAGGTTTTCAAATAGATGACTTTGGTCTCATGAGATACCATTATAGTCAAAATAAAATGGGGAGTATATTGCTTACACCTCTTATAATAATAGCCAGAAAATTTGTGAAGTACTTATTTTCAGGAATTGAGCCAAAGCAAAAGAGAAGTAAAACAAAAAACAAAAAGACAAAACTAAACCCCCCTGAATACCTCCTATCTTCTCAATGAGTTGTGCTTCTAATCCTACATTTTGATAACTTCAGGGAATCCTGAAACTGAAGATTTTTATCCAATAAAAAGTCCTTTTGTACTTTCATGTGGTTTTATTACATCCAGAAATGTTCTAAATCTAAAATAAGTCTTCCTGCTTCAGAAGATGGAGAAATCCAGAGCAAGAAACAGATAAGAGTGATTAAAGGCTATGTTGAGCAAAGGCCTTCCCACCTGGTTGGCTGAAATTTTTTATTTTATTTATTTTTTTATTTTTTTATTTTTTATTTTTTAAAGATTTTATTTATTTATTCGACAGAGATAGAGACAGCCAGCGAGAGAGGGAACACAAGCAGGGGGAGTGGGAGAGGAAGAAGCAGGCTCATAGCGGAAGAGCCTGATGTGGGGCTCGATCACGGATCGCCAGGATCACGCCCTGAGCCGAAGGCAGACGCTTAACCGCTGTGCCACCCAGGCGCCCCTGGCTGAAATTTTTTAAACATTTTTTTGAAAAGCTGATTCTGAAATTTCCTTGGAGGAGGAAATATACAGCAAAATGGATGAACCTCAAAAATATTATGCTTACTGAAAGAAGCTGGACACAAAAGACCATGTATTGTATAATTCCATTTATGTAAAAGGTCTAGAAAAGGCAAATCTATAGAGACAGAAAGTAGATTAGCAATCTTCTGGGTCTGGTGTTGGGATCAAAAGTTTACTATAAATGAGCACAAGGGAAGTTTTGGAGGTGATGGAAATGTTCTCAGACTGGATTATGGTGATGGATGTAGAACACTATAAAATGCACTAAAAATCATTGAATTGCATCCTTACAGTGGGTGGATTTTGTATTATATAAATTACACTTCAACAAAGGTGTTTAAAAAAATAGAAATGGGACACGGTACTCTTTCAGCATCAGTCATGATAGGTAAGTAACAGCATGTGTTTATTTTGAATTATCATTAAAAACAAGGAAGATATGTGATGATATAGTTGCCTGACTACATAATTATTCCTGCATCTTTAAAAAGGTCTTTTGTGATAGCTAACAAGACAAATGAAAAAATGTTCAAAATCATTAGCCATTAGGGAAATACAAATCAAAACCACAATGAGATACCACCTTACACCAGTTAGAATGGCAAAAATTAACAAGACAGGAAACAACAAATGTTGGCAAGGACGTGGAGAAAGGCGAACGCTCTTACACTTTTGGTGGGAATGCAAGCTGGTACAGTCACTCTGGAAAACAGTATGGAGGTTCCTCAAGACATTAAAAATAGAGCTACCCTACGACCCAGCAATTGAACTACTAGTTATTTACCCCAAAGATACAGATGTAGTCAAAAGAAGGGCACATGCACCCCAATGTTCATAGCAGCAGTGTCCACGATAGCCAAACTGTGGAAGGAGCCAAGATGCCCTTCAACAGTTGAATGGATAAAGAAGATGTGGTTCATATAACAGAAAGGATGAATATCTACCATTTGCATTGACATGAATTGAACTGGAGGGGACTATGCTAAGTGAAAAAAGTCAAACAGAGAAAGACAATTATCATATGGTTTCACTCATATGTGGAACATAAGGAATAGTGTGGAGGACCACAGGGGAAGGGAGGGAAAACTGAATGGGAAGAAATCACAGAGGGAGATAAACTATGAAAGACTCTGGACTCCAGGAAACAAACTGAGGGTCACAGAAGGGAGGGGATGGAGGGAGGGGGTAACCAGGTATGGGTATTAAGGAGGGCATGTATTGCAATGAGCACTGGGTGTTACACGCAAACAGTGAATCGTTGAACACTACATCAAAAACTAATGATGTACTATATGTTGGCTAATTGACCATAATAAATAAAATAAAAATAAAATAAAATAATAAAAAGGTCTTTTGTGTTCCATTCTCAGTAATTGTTCAAAACATCTGAACCACTTGGTAAGGAATAATTTTATTTATATGCAAAGACTTTATAATTTTATAATAAAGCATTCCATCTTTACATTTATTAAAGAGGGAAGGAAAGACTGTTTAGCAGTATATATGTTTCTCTTCATAAATATTACTTTTAAGCTTCATATCCCATACATTTTCTGTTCTCATACTAAAACACACCAAATTTTCCTTGCAGTTGCAAGAGGTGGGGAGAATACTGTTTTTTTTTTTTTTCTCTATTAGTGGTTCTATAGTCTCTTCAAGTTTTCTTATCACTAATACTAATATCACCCTGTTTATTAGATGCTTACTTACCCCAAAGAGGTGCAATCTACACCACAGCAAATTTTTGGTCAAGAGGGGGAGTTGAAGTGATTTGCCTTCCTTTAAAACATTGCAGGAATATCAGCCCATCACCATTGTTGCAACGAATTTGGGGAGCTCAGCTTGTATGGTTGTTACATCTGGAGATTCTTTTATTTAGGAGAAAATATATTTGGACAGTGGCTAAAATCAGAATCCAATTAATATCAGAAAGTTAATCTAGTGATCTATAATAATTAGTAATAGGAAGAATTCATGGGGCAGGTCATCTCCAATTCTAATGAATTTTAGGCAAACCTTCAAATTAGAAGTTTCTTATTTAAACCTGATTTCAACATAAAGATGAAAGTAGGTTGTGGAAAGAATTCATTTAGTTATCCATTTCTGGGAAATAATACTTCCAATACTCATGTTCACATGTGGTTTTAAAAATAAAATACCATCTCATTATTAAAAGAAAATAACCATTAATTCCTGAAAGGGAAAAAATTGTTATTTTTATATTCTGTCCTTTTCTGATGTGTATGGGTCTAAGAGTTCTACAGAAAGGTGAGCCTGACCCAGTCATAACCAAAAAATCTTAGATTTGCTGCTGTTTAATCCCCACAGTGACACTCATTCCTCCTGCAATATAATGTTAAATAAAAACCCAAACTGAATAGCCACAGATAGGGAGAGGTCAAATTGGGAAACATATGCATAAATGTGTAGAGTTTTATGCCATAAAATTTTCTTCTATAATCCTCCTGAATGTTTTTGCTTAATGAGAAAGAGGTACATTTTTTGTTATGGCTGTTTATTCACACTGACTTCTTTTTTTGAAAACTAAAGCCTAATTTGATAGTACTGATAAACAAGCTAAGATAGGAAGTATTAAAATGATAGTGGCTTAGTATCAGCCCACATGGGCAGAAGGGGGGGAAAAGGCCACAGAAAAGAATGTGGTGGAAAAGGAAAGGCGTACACTTTCATGAAAGATACTGGCATCATTAATTCTTAGTCTGAAAGAAGACCGTACTCCCTGTGTCAGATCAAACAGAAAATGAATTCCAGGTGAACCAAAGCCCTCAGTGTACCAAATGAAATGATAACTATATTATAAGTAAAATTTGGAGATTATTTGTATAACCTTAGAGAAGCAAAGACCTTTTCAAGGAAAGCAGGAAACACAAAGGAAAAGATTAATAGATCTTATACATTAAAAATGAAAAATTCACTACTTCATACCCATTAGGATGGCTATCATTTAAAAAAAATACAGAAAATAACAAGTGTTGGCAAGAGGCAAGGATGTGAAGAAACTAGAATTGCTGTTGGGAATATAAAATGGTACGGCTGCTATGAAAAATGGTATGAGGATTTCTCAAAAAAAATTAAACAAAATTACCATATGATCCAGCAATTCCACTTCTGGTTATATTCCCAAAAGCAGTGAAAGCAGGGACTGGGATAAATATTTGTACACCCCTATTCACAGCAGCATTATTTACAATAGCCAAAAGGTGGGAGCAACTCAAATGTCCATTGACAATTGAATGAATAAGCAAAATGTGGCATGCATATATGTGTGTGTGTACATATATATGTATATATATATACATATATATGTACACACACACATATATATACACCATCATATAAATATATATGTACACAAATACCACCTCTTCTTTATCCATTCATCTATCAGTAGACACTTAAGTTGCTTTCATATATTGGCTGTTGTAAGTAATGCCACAGTGAACATAGGGATGCATATGTCTTTTTGAATTATAGTTTTCATTTTCTTTGGATAAATACCCAGAAGTAAAATTGTTGAATCATATGGTATTTCTCTTTTTAATTTTTTGAGGAACCTCCATACTTTTTCTATAGTGGCCTACCAATTTACATTCCCACCAACAGTGTACAAGGGCTCTATTTTCTCCACGTCTTCACCAACACTTACTATTTCTTGTCTTTTTGATACTAGCCATTCTAACAGGTGTGAGGTGATACCTCATTGTGATTTTGATATGGATTTCCCTGATGATTAGTGATGTTGAACATCTTTTCATGTGTCTGTTTGCCATCTGTATGTCTTCTTTGGAAGAATGTCTATTCAAGTCTTCCACCCATTTTTAATTGAGTTGTTTGTTCTTTTGTTATTGAGTTGTATATGTTCTTTATATATTTTTGATATCAACACTTTTTTGGATATATCATTTGCAAATATCTTCTCCCATTCAGTAGGTTTCCTTTTCATTTAGTTGATAGTTTCCTTCACTGTGGGAAAGCTTTTTTGGTTTAATATAATCCCATTTGTTTACTTTTGCTATTGTTGCCCTTGCCTGAGGAGACATATCCAAAAAAATATTGTGAAGACTGATGTCATAGAGCTTACTGCCTATGTTTTCTTCTAGGTTTCAGGTTTTACATTTAAGTCTTTAATCCATTTGAAGTTGTATTTTTGTGTATGATGTAAGAAAGTGGCCCACATTCATTCTTTTGTATATATCTGTCCAGTTTTCCCAATACCATTTATTGAAGAGACTGTTTTTTCCCTGTTGTATGTTCTTGCCTCTTTTTTCATAGATTAATTGACCATATAAGTATGGATTTATTTCTGGACTTTCTATTCTGTTCCATTGATTTTTTTGTGCCAGTATCATACTGTTTTGATTACTATAACTTTGTAGTACAGTTTGAAATCAGGGAACATGGTATCTCCAGCTTTGTCCTTCTCTCAAGATTATTTTGGCTATGAGGGGTCTTATGTGGTTCCATACAAATTTTATTATTTTTTCTGGTTCTGTGAAAAATGACATTGGTATTTTGATAGGGATTGCATTTAATCTGTAGATGGCTTTGGGTAATTTGGACATTTTTAACAATATTAATTCTTTCAATCCATTAGCATAGTATATCTTTCCATTTATTTTCTGTTATCTTCAATTTCTTTCATCAATATTTTCAGCATATAGGTCTTAACCTCCTTGGTTAAATTTATTCCTAGGTATTTTATTCTTTTTCATGTAATTATAAATTGGATTGTTGGGGCGCCTGGGTGGCACAGCGGTTAAGCGTCTGCCTTCGGCTCAGGGCGTGATCCTGTCGTTATGGGATCGAGCCCCACATCAGGCTCCTCCGCTATGAGCCTGCTTCTTCCTCTCCCACTCCCCCTGCTTGTGTTCCCTCTCTCGCTGGCTGTCTCTATCTCTGTCGAATAAATAAATAAAATCTTTAAAAAAAAAATAAATTGGATTGTTTTCTTAATTTCTCTTTCTGGTAGTTCATTATTATTGTATAGAAATGCAACAAATCCTGTAAATTAATTTTGTAATCTACAACTTTACTGAATTTATTTATTATTTCTAATAGTTTTAGGGTAGAGTGACAGGTATGGCCAGAGTAGAGTGAGCAAGGGGGAGAGTAGTAGAAGACAAGGTCAGAGAAGTGGTGGTGAAGGGACAGATCACTAAGAGCAGTGCTTCTCAAACTTCAATATGCATGTGAGTCACCTGAGGGATTTGTTAAGAGCAGGTTCTGATTCAGTAGGCCTAGAAGGACACACAATTCTTTCTTTCTTTCTTTCTTTCTTTCTTTCTTTCTTTCTTTTTTTCTTTCTTGACAGAGAGAGCAAGAGTAGGGGGAGGGACAAAGGGAGAAGGAGAGAGAATCTCAAGCCAACTCAGCTCTGAGCACAAAGCCCAACACAGGGCTCAGTCTCACAACCTGGAGACCATGACCTGAGCCAAAAATCAACAGTTGGATGCTTAACTGACTAAGCCACTCAGGTGCCTCTATAATTCTGTATTTCTAACGTACTCCAGTGTCAGTGCTTTTAAAGAAGGGACCACGGTTGAGTACAGAGTCTTCTTATAGGCCCTTCTGGAACTTTTGCTTTTACTCTGTGGAAGATGGGAAACTGCTGGAGGATTATGAGTAGGAATTTGTGTAATTTGACATTTTAACAGGATCAGTCTGACTTTTAATACGTACATAAGAGAGATGAGCATATATGTTTACTACTCATAGCAGCAATTAGCATAATAGACCCAAACCGGAACCAATCCATATATCCATCAACAGTAGAATGGATAAATAAATCATGGTTTTATGTAATAGAAAAAATGTTTGGAAAAAATGAATTATTGCTATAAGCAACAATGTGAATAAACAATGTGGACATAATATTGAATGAAAAAACAAGACACAAAACAGTACATATTGTATGATCCCATACATATGAAGCATTAGCATGGGCAAAACTAATTTATGACGGTGGAGGTCTGGATAATGGTTGCCTTTAGCAGTGGGAGAGAGAAGCGGGAGGAAGCCTTCTGGGGCTAGAAATGTTCTATATATTGATCTGGGTGGTAATTATGTAGGTATAAACATACGTAGAAATTTATTGATCTGTACACATAAGATTTGTTCACTTTACTATGTCTGTGATACACTTCAACATAAAAAGAAAAGAAGAAGTTGTAGGGGAGCAGTTAGGAGGCTATAGCACTAATCCAGGCAAAAGATTGGGGTTTGGAGCAGAGTGATAGCAATGGAGATGGTGAGAAGTGGTTGGATTCAGGATATGTTTGGAATTTAGAGCTGAAAGTGATTTTTCTGATGGACTGGGTAACATGGTGTGAGAGAAAGGGAAGAGTCAGAGGTAATCCTTGCTTTGTAGCCTGAGCACAGCACGGTGGTGCCACTTATGGGGATGGGGAAGCCTCCAGGATTAGCAGATTTGATGGATAAGAATGGGATCCAGTGGGGTGAGAATGAGGAATTGTGGTTTCGACATGTTAGCTTGAGGTGTTTATGGACATCTAGGTAGATAAGCCAAGTAGACAGTATGATAAGTCTGGGGTAGAAATAGAAATTGGAAGTCATCAGTTATATAGGTGATATTTGAAATTACAAGATTGGACGAGATCCCCTATGAAGTGAGCACAGATGGAGAAGAGAAGACAACTGTGATATGATCCAGGGCTGCTCCAGGAATGTGTAACAGTCAGGGAACAGAGGAGGCAAAGGAGACTGAGCTGGATTGACTAGTGAAGGAGGAGAAACAGGAAGTGTGGTTTCCCAGGAAGCGCTGAGGAGTGTGTTTCAAGGAGGGAGTTATCAGTGATCAACTGTGTCAAGAGCTGTTGAGAAGGATGCCTGGGTGGCTCAGTCAGTTAAGCATCTGCCTTTGGCTCAGATCATGATACCAGAGTCCTGGGATCAAGTCCCCATATCGGGCTCCTTGCTCAGGAGGGAGCGTGCTTTTCCCTCCCCCTGCTTGTGCGTGCTCTCTTTCTCTCTCTCTCTCTTTCTCTCTCTCTGTCTCTCTCTCTCTCTGACAAATAAAAAAAAGGGAGTTGTTGAGAAATTGAGACAAGGACTGAGAGATTAATTCTGTTGACTAGTGAACATTGGAAACCATGCCTATCATATAGTAAGCACTCAAATATCACAGGCTATATGGAGAAATATCATGGGGAATAAACATTAAAACCAATATAAACTCACTGTTCTTAGCAAGAGATATTTTTGCAGTGAAGAAAATAAAAATTCTTCAGAAATGAGCTCACTCTTTCATTCTTTCTTCCTAAACCTTGAGGTTTTGGCTTCAAATAAGCAAGTACCAGACCTAGGGAGCTAGCCTAGCCTTCAGTAATCCTGGTCCTACAGATCATAGAGAAATGAAGTGTTTTCTTGGCCTGTTCTGCAGTTTAAAGACTGCCCAAACTTGTGATGGAATGTGCCTCTCCTGGGAAACAGGACGGCCACTTATTCAACCTCCTTATGCTTTAATTTCCTCATCTACAGACTGGAAGTAATAGTAGTAGCAATGTCATAGTGTGTAACAAGGATTACAAGGGTTAATCTGTACAAAGAGTAGAATAGTACTTGGCACATAGAAAATACTAAGTATTAGATATTTATTATCTTATCATAGTGATATCAGTGTCCTCCAGCTAAAGACCCCCAGGAACACACCTATAGTTAAAAAAGTAGTGTTCATTGACTTTTTGCAGTGAAAGAGACACACACAATGGGAGCCATGGTGTGTCTCAGTAAGAGGATATTAGAAGAGATTTATAGCATATGGACATGTGTTAGATAATTTGGGAGAAGGTTCAAAGATCATTGGACTGGGTGTTGTCAGAAAGTGGGAATAATTCCATGATTGGATATTTTAAGTCTTCTTACCTAGAGGGCAGGAGGAACTAAGCAGGTGTAAGGGGTAAAGAGTAAAGAAGCAGCAGCACTCATATTAGTCAGCATGGGGGGGATGCGTAGTCATTTCTGTAGTTTGGACAATGCTCACGTCTTTGTCTGTGTTCTGATATGATTATAGAGTGGTCCTGTCTGATGGTGGTGATCTGCGAAATTGTTTGTATTCCATAGGAGAACACACGGCCTGTCAGGGGTACTGTTTTTCTTTTTCAGTCTGTACAAACTGACATGTGCTTTGAGGGGGTGATTAAAAGACTCTGGGAAGATTTTTGAAGTTTCTTCTGACAACATCTGAGTAAGGAGTCATCAAGGAGAACCTGGGGAGGTGGCCAGAGAGGTAAATTCTGCATATTTAGATCTAGGTGTACCCATCATCTCTGCTTTGCAGATGGTCCACCCTCTGGAAGCTCTCAGAAAGGGATAGAAATTTAGTGGGTCACCCAACATGATACCAGAAAGAAAACAGGAAAGTGACAGGAGTTTGCTTCTGGCTCATGGAGGGAAGAGAGTCTGGCATGCACTACAGGATATGATGGCATTCTTCTTGGTGACCTAAAGCCATTACAAACATGAAGTGGAGGAACTAGCTTCAAAGTAGCTAGTTGACCTTCTCTGAAGGACAGGGCCCTTGGGAACTCCCAGCCAGAATGCACATCAGGAAAACTGAACCATCAAAGAGAACTGTCAAGGAGTGAGGAGCAAGGGTGAGGTTAGCAGGGGCCTGAAGTGTAAAATACTCAGGAGGGTTGGTTTAGTGTGGCCAGAAGCACTAGGAAGGTATCTTTTGAATCAGATATTCATTGAAGAAACCTAGTAGAATCAGGAGAAACCAATGCAGTCTGTCTAGAAGGTTCTGAAACCCTGGTGCTAGCCTTCTTCTGCCTCAGGCTAGTAGGTTTTTGATTTAGAAACTCAGCAACTGCCCACTCTGTACCTTGTTAAGGTCTTGTTTATATTTTGTTTGCCTTTCTCCATGTAAAATTAATCTGTAAATCCATGGGATGGCTAAGGGAAGATCTGGACATGTTGACAGAATTGACCAAGGCGGCCTGATGCTGGACCAGTTTCAGAATCTGAAGAGGCCAAACAGAGTGGCCTCAGGCAGAGACTCAAAGAGGGTGGCCGTGAGGCCTGGAGACCCTTCCTACCTGGGCTCCCCCCACAGGGTCCAAGGGCAGAATGTGAATACTGGCACACCAGCGTCACCTTTCTTCTACAGTGTATATTCTCAGTGGCATTCCATAATTCACCAAAGAAAGTTGGGGTTTGTGAGTTTGGATCCGGGGAGATCCAGACTTTGAACTCAGGCTCCTTTGGGTATTAGCTCTGTGATCTTAGCCATGGGACTCTATACGGCAGTTTCCCCAAGCCATAAAACGCGACCATTCCACCTACCTTGCAAGGCTCTTGTGAGATAATATTCGTAAAAAGGCAAGCCCAGGTGTTGGAAACAAAGGAGGGTGATGGCCAGTCAAACCTACATCGATGCTGCTGTCCGTATATCATGTCAAGTGGGAACATTCCCAGGAGGACTTTTTAAATGCTTTGAAATTTAAAAAAGATTAAATCTTTAAAAAAAAAAGTTGTATTGACTAACATAATGCTTAGCTGTCAGAAAATTGTTACAAAGGAGGTATTTGTTCTTTTGCCCTATTAGGTCTTCCTATCCTAAACATCAAAGAAGCAGATTTTTCTAAGAACAACAATTGAAGGATATACAACACATACCAATAGCCAGAAAAATACTTCGCTGAATTTATGTTGCCACCAAAAGACCTTGAAATTTGGCTCCAATGATTAAATGTTTGTGTGTGCTTGAAAGCATCATTCAGTTTATCTACAGTCATTGATTTAAGGCAACTTTATATGATTCAAAATAGTTTTGATTTGTGTAAAATCAAAATAAGATTACTTACTCTTGAAGGAGTAGCAATTTATGACATTTGGTTACTCAGGGTGAAATAGAAAACAGCCAAGATGTCCAAAAACATTGTTGGGGAAAAAAAGCTAAGATAACAGAAGGAAGTCATAACCAACTATAATACTAATTTTATCTAGAATATCATGGTATTTTTCATGAGGGTAGCACACTTTGGGTTCATGTCAGAAAATTCCACAAAAGTAGTATGTCACATGTAATGAGCTGTGCTGTTGGGTAGATAGATGATGTCACACTGGCTTTCTTTAGAGTGCTTGCTCAGAAGCAGTGATAAACTTGGTGTTGATTCAGGGCTACCTTCTCTTCATCACCCTGTGATCAGTGGCACACATTTCTGAGATCGTCCTCCAGAATTAAAGGCAGGGTCTGTGGCCTTAAAGCAAAGGTAAGATTGGCCCTTAACTGTGTTGAACATGGAACAAAGCAGACAGCCCCACAGGTATCCTGGTATGTTCGTTTGTTTTCATGTTTTATCCAGCTTGGCTGTCTTTCACTTTTTAGCAAGCCAAACACCCTAAAGCTGGTGACTTATTATGTTCAGTGTAGAATTTGTGGGAAGGAGGTTTGGTTGGAAAAGCCTCACAGGTAATTTGGATGCACCTTCCCCATTCCCACTGCTACCAAGCTACTAAAAGGGGTGGGGGCATGTTCTCCTCAATTGGGCAATCCTCCACCAATCTCCTTTGCTGCAAAGATGCACAGAGGTGAGAAGTTGCTGGCCTGGGCAGCACTGAACTCAGCTCTTAGGGCTCTGATATTTGCGCTATGAGATCCAGAGAGGGAAAGATGGCAAATCTCTTAGGACAACAACACTGGGGAACTAGGGTTTAATCAAAACGAGACTCAAGCAGTCTGAGCATTTTGGAACAAATCTCTTGATTTTTCTGTGCCTCCCCCCCATTTATATTTCAGACATTATGATAACACTTATATAATCTGCTGTCCTCAGGACTGCTCCAGGGAGGGGCCCCTTGGGATAAATGAAATGATACTTGGCAAATGGTTATAGATGCATACAATAAAGGTGCTATCATACTTCTGATTAATTGCTTAGGGTTGAAATACTCATATAACTTGTCATTGACAGTAAGTCCCAGAAGGGTGTATTTCTTATTTCCACACCTATCCTAAATTTCATCTTAAATTTACTAGTCTTACTTCCCATTTACTCTATCACTACTGTGTAATTGTTACATAGATATTCATAAGCCAGATAGTTTAAGGTTAACTCATATTTTCATGTTAGTTAATGTCCTGGCTTTTGTATATGTTTTATGAATGAATAAAGCAGAAAGAGACAAATACTTTTATGTAAAAGTGCAAATTCGGTAGTCAGACTCCTTGGTTTGAAGCTTGGCTCTACTACATCCTAGCTGTGTGACTTTAGACAAGCTACTTAACCTCTCTGGGCTTCTGTTTCCTCATCTACAAAATGAGAATAATAATAGGATCTCTTTACTAGATTATGGTGAAATTAAGGGGCACCTGCTTGGCTCAGTCTGTTAAGCATCTGCCTTTGGCTCAGGTCAGGATCTCAGGGTCGTGGAATAGAGCCCCCTATCAGGCCCTCTGCTCTGCAGGGAGTCTACTTCTCCCTCCCTCTGCCTCTCCCCCCGTCCCCCGCCACCAGTGCTCACTCTCCCTCTCTCTCAAATAAATAAATAGAATCTTAAAATAAGAAAATACATAAAATGTTCAGAATAGTGGCTGATATTTAATAAGCACTCAGTAAAAATTAGCTGTTATTATTAGTATTAGTGGTAAGATTCTTTGTTAAAATAACTTATGGACTGGGGCGCCTGGGTGGCTCAGTCGTTAAGTGTCTGCCTTCGGCTCAGGGCATGATCCCAGAGTCCTGGGATCGAGCCCCGCATCAGGCTCATCCTCTGGGAGCCTGCTTCTTCCTCTCCACTCCCCCTGCATGTGTTCCCTCTCTCGCTGGCTGTTTCTCTGTCAAATAAATAAATAAAATCTTTAAAAACAACAACAACAAAAAACTTATGGATTAAAAAAAACTATTTGCAACATTATACTAAAAAGAGTTCCCCCTGCCATTTTCATTTTCCCTCCTGGTGATGCTCGGGGGAGCAATATCCTTTCTCCTTCTCCTGTCATCTGCCCAGTTACAAGAAATAGATGGTTTAAACAAGGACTATCTCATAATAATATGAAATAAATAAAAGTTTCTGGGTATTTTTTTAAAGATTTTATTTATTTATTTGAAAGAGAGCATAAGCAGGGGGAGCGGCAGGCAGAGGAAGAGGGAGAAGCAGGCTCCCCACTGAGCAAAAAGCCCAGTGAGCAGGGCTGGATCCCAGGACCCTGGGATCATGACCTGAGCCAAAGGGAGATGCTTAACCAACTGAGCCACCCAGGCACCTCAGCTTCTGCTTATTTCTTATACTCCTGCTGATTTTTGCTATGGTCACTGTGAAAGGTGTGGGCTTAAAGAGAGTTGCTCTATCAGCGAAATAATGTTGCTGTAAAATCTCAATAAGGCTAGTGTAAATAATTCTAACTACTTTTTCATAACTGCCCCTCAAAGCAGTTCCTTCTATAATTTAATATGGTTTTTCAACCGCAATCTGACTTTTTACTTAGCAACAGATGCTACATGCTTTCAAAGAGAACTGTAGGTTAACAGAACTAACAATGTTCACTTTTTCTTATCTGTTATTTTCTTTTGTTTCCATATATTCTGTTACTAGTTTGTACTCAGGTGTTTTTTTAAATTATTATTATTGCTTTAACAAGCTGATAATAAGGACCAGTAAACTCAAAGAATTAAGTAATTCCCTTCTAATTAACCACTTGTTGATTTAAAGTCAAACCAGTTTTGGGGCACCTGGGTGGTGCAGTCGTTAAGCGTCTGCCTTCGGCTCAGGGCGTGATCCCGGCGTGATGGGATCGAGCCCCATATCAGGCTCCTCCGCTATGAGCCTGCTTCTTCCTCTCCCACTCCCCCTGCTTGTGTTCTCTCTCTCTCGCTGGCTGTCTATCTCTGTCAAATAAATAAATAAAATCTCTAAAAAAAAAAAAAAAGTCAAACCAGGTTTTATTGAGCAGTTTCCAAAAAGAACATATTTCTGTTTTAAAGATTTCTAAGATCATCAATAACAAAAAGCCTAATCAAGTATAGGCCTATGCCTTCATGGAAATGCTGCTTCATGAAAAGCTGAACTGTGATAACTGTATTTAGACATCTGGTGATTGGGGAAGGAAAGAATCTTATATTTATTGAGATGCATTTTCCTTCAGTTGGTAAATCTATAGAAATGACCATCTTCCTAGCCTAGCACTCTCTATCTAGTTAGTGTTGCTGTTTCTGTTATTAACACCAGGTTTCGTGAATATATACCTTTCCTAAGAACTGTGAACATTAGTTATAGTTTATTGTTGTTAAGTGAAATTTTCAAAATGTTTCAAAGGCCTAATGATCTGGACTTTTTGATGCAGTGACTGAGGTTTTTTAAACTTCTGGGAAGTAAGAACACGCAGCCCACATTACTTGCTGATCAATTTGGGGGGGGAGGGTGCAGAGCAAGAAAGTAGAGGAGCCAAATACGTCTAGTCTATCAGTTTTTCAACATAGTCCCTGAGAAAAGAACCCAAAATGAATGGTTCAGATGTAAGGAAATGAAGAAAGAAGGATAAAATAATAATTGGAAGTAATAAAACTGAATGAAACTTCCCAATATGGGGACTCTTTCATGAGAAGTTTTTTTTAAAGTAACTTTTCATTTAGAAAAAAGAACCACATATTGGATACTGCAGACAGAATTCACCCTCAGTTCCTTCTAGCATTGACTTAAACATGTCTGTTTTTGATCAACTCTCTGTGCCCGAGATAGACGCTAGGGTTGAACTATTTCCAAACAGCAGTCAGAGGTGCTGCTGGCTGCAGCAGGCACGCCGGGAAGGGTGCTATTCGTTCAGAGATCAGGGCCAGAAGACAAACTTTTATTAGGGTCTGGGCTAAATTACTTACGTAAGCTACAAAACCATGTAAGTGAAAATGAATCTTACCTGACTGTGTGATCATTACTCTGAGGCATGATACTAGTTTGTTTACAGTAATCACAGTCAGTCACTCAATCCAGAAGTCATTGAAAGCTTGGTCAGCTGTTCTAACCATCTGTCTGTACATAACTCCACAGACAAATAGAGCAATTTAATAGAAAATAAGAGCAGCAATCATTAGGGAGTAAAAAAGTATCAACTCAGGGAGCAGAAAATAATGTAGGAGAAAGAAGAAAACATTACATTTAAGAATGTCTTTACAACAGTGCACATTTCTTTGTGTAATAATCTCTGTTCACTACCTCACACTGCATTTTCCTTTGTCCTTCTGTGTGACAGAATTATAATTTGGAAGCTCGTCTCTTGGAATAGGCAATAAGGACCAAATGGAGATATGGTTTCTTATTCCTAATTTGCATGGTTCTCATTTTCCCCCCAAATCCTCATGTACACATTGACCCCCCCTCCCCAAAAAAGTGAATTTTTTACTCGGCCAGATACAACTAAGGAATGCATTATGGCTGTGTTCTTTAATATAACACTTCAAATCATAATTTAGGATTCTAAATGAATCTGTCTGGTGATTCGTGAATACTAACAGGAAGACCAAAAAAATGTATTTAAATAAAGCATTTTTACATATGGAAGGCTATTTTTATTTTTATACTTAAAAGCTCTTTATATGTAGAGGGCATTTAAAAATATTAAATGAAGAACTTTTTAAGAAGGACAGAAACCTAGCAGAAAAATTCTTTTGTGGTCTGGGTAATCTGTGCTGGAAGGCTGTGTAGAAATAAGTATTATTTTGTTGCATTTATATCATTATTGGTCTTAAAATAACAAAAGCCAGTTTAGATAAATTTAAAGCTACAACAAATATTGAAATAATTTATTTCACCAAAATTAGGCATTCTATTTTACAGCAAGTTGAGGGATCACAGAATGATTCTCATTCTTAATATGTGAAATTTTGAAGTAATTCACACTTCATAGTAAGAATCAAGGCAAAAATAAGAACATTTTTCTCTTAAAGCAGAATTTTTAAAAGCATAGTTTTAACCAAAAGTTTAAAATTTAATTCCATTCTTGTTTTCTCTGCTAAGTAAAATTTCTACCCTGGAAGCAAATATTTTAGTGCTAAGTATGTATGTAAGGACTAGAAAATGAAATTGTGGGCTTCCTATTTGTGGTGACAGATGAACCAACCTATTAGGAAATGAGGTCATATACTTCCAGGAAAGATGAATGAAGTGACCACTCTTGCCATTCCCTCCATCTTGTTCATGTTTTTTCTCATTTCACTCAGGTCTCTGCCTAAAATATGTTCTTCAGAGACTGCTCTTCCCTGACCCCACATCCAGCCTTAGTTCATTATGTTGTGTGTCTCAGTCTAACTTCTATTTCCTTGTGTGTCATATCCATTAAAATGTAGACTTTATAAGAGCAGTCATTTGGTTCAGTTTCACATCCCCATCAACTGAGATAGGTGTTTGATAAATATTTGTTGAATGACTAATGAATAAATGAATAAACAAAGGAAAACATGAAGTAATGGCCAGCAATGTAGGGGGCTTTCGGGCATTTGCCTGTGGCTGGGGCAGGAGGAAGTGGAGTAGCTGCAGACCATTGTCCAAGGTGCTGCCCTGAGGTTTATTGAATGAATGGGGTAAAAAGAGGGAATATTGGCTGACATTCATGTCAGCTGTACTCAGCACACCCGCTCAGGTTTGTAAACTTCTACCCCTAGTTCTGAGGCAGTTACTTGGTTACTTTTTTCTCCATCTTATTTCCTTGTATTTAAAGGGTAGGACTGTGAATATAGAATTTGAAGGGTGGCCTAGCTGACATCTGTGCAAATAAGAACTTTGTAGCAGAGGTACCAAAATTTGAGCAGATGGATTAAAGCTGAGCCTGGAACACATCTTCTGAAGGCATGCAGCAAGAGAGATAAGGATAGTCAGTGAATAAACGGCAAAATGGGAGCAGACAGGAATAAGGTCCCATCCAAGTGTGAGGTTCTCTTTGTGACTATGTGAGCTTATAGGGCGCTAGCTGCATTCTCATTCCCTCCACAAAAGGAGGAGCATCAGGGGAAGGCTTATCCTCCAGAAATGATTTGCTGCTCCAATTCAGGAGGACTGAGAAACCCATGGCCTAGGCATGGAACTTTAGCTTGCCAGGGACACCCCTCCTCCCAGTCCCCCATCACCAGGAGTTATAGGCTCTTAATCACAAAAATGATGTAGGCACTGAACTCTTGATAAGGACCACATCAAGTGATCCAATGGGAAAAGTTAATTCTGCTAAGTCAAGAAAGTGGCACAAGGCTTACACTAAAGGAATGGAGTAGTGATCTTCCCTCTTTATAGCAACATGATTTGATTCTCTTTGGTGAAGTTCATTTGGTGAACTTCCCTGTGATGAAGTTTCATTTTGAAGTGATTACTACTTAGATGCTCTAACTTTTCAGTTTGATAAAGCTATGAACATGCTAGCATTCTTTTCCATTGCACCCCACCCCATGGTAGAATGTGAGGGCCAAAAAGCAATTAGATGGGCCTTTGGGATCTTCTTACTAGAGAGGTCCACATCTGAAATGCCTTTGTTTACATTATAAATTTTAGGCAAAATTATATCATACTTAAATATATATGTGTATTTATTTATAGATATATATTTGTTTAAATATATATCTAAATGCACCCTCCCATATGCGTGCATATGTACACAGAGAGATATAGAGACAGAGCACGCATGTGAGCACACTAAATCATGTTAAGGTGTTTAATGGCAGTAGTTTTTTATCTAACAGAAGACATAAAGTGGACAAAACCACTGCCATCTTCATTTTAACCTTACATTTCTTGCATGAACATTGGACATGAACATTGCATGTACATCTTGATAAACACTGGTCATCCTTCCTTTTATCTGTTATAGCAGGCAGATCCCCCTCCCCCTTTTCCTCATAGCTGTGCAGTTTGGATTTCCAGTTCTTGAAAATGACAGTTCTTGCAAATAAAAGTTCTAATCAATGTTATTAAAGGGGCATGCTAGCAAAGTGATACTTAGAAATGCATTAATTTAACAGTTTTTTTAAAAATATCTAAATAGAATTTCCTTTGCCTTCAAGTTCATGAAGCCTTTAAACATGCATATATTTAAATGCTGAAAATATTTAATTAAAATATATATTCCCGATCAGCTTTTATGGTGGATTGATTTTTTATTATAATACATGTCTAAAAAAACCCTTACAAAGCCTGTGAGTAGATCAGCAGTTGTTAATGTTAAGGCCTATAGCAACGTTGTCAGTGTGTTTTTTGTTTGTTTGTTTTTGTATATTTTATATATATAATATATAAATAATAAATATATATAATATAATAAATATGTATAAATAATAATAAATATAAATATATATATATTTGCAGAAAGATTTGTCAAGAGAGGAAAATCACCTATAATCACCCACTCCAGTATAATTTAAGCTTTGAAGTCTTCATGTTCAAATTTTCTTTAAAATAAATATGGCTTCAAATTAATATTTTTCCTTTTTGGTTCATAACTGAAAATAAATATTTTATACTATATAATTTGTCACCCAAACCATGTATAATGATTTAAAAATCAGGTGAAAATGTCCATACACAACAAAAATTCAAATCCTGGGTCCTTGGGTGGGTCAGTCAGTTGAGCGTCTGCCTTTGGCTCAGGTCATGATCCCCGGGGTCCTGGGATTAAACCCCATGTTGGCTCCCTGCTCAGTGGGGAATCTACTTCTCCCTCTCCCTCTGCCTCTCCCCCTGCTCATGCTCTCTCTCCCTCTCAAATAGATAGATAAAATCTTTAAAAAATTCAAATCCTAAATTTTATAATACTATTCATGTAATAAATCCAAAATTTAATGGCCCACATATTTCTAATTTATCATTGGTAAATACTTGAACTGAACCTAACCATAAACCGAAAACTAACATCATTAATTTGCCAAATAGATTCAAAGAGAACACAAAATTTTTCTTTACTGAAAATGATCCAAACATTTCTTTTTCCAAGAAAAGCACTATGTGAAATTATGAACCATTTCAGAACATACAAATACTATAATATTACTCAATTTTGTCTCTTCTTCTCTGTCTTCATTGACCAACACAATGCCTGGCATACTGTTAGAGCTCAATAAACCCTAAAATAATGAATATCAGACTATTCTCTTTGGCATTCTGTACTTTACATAAACATTAATAAGCAAGTAGAAATGCCAACATGTCGATTACAGTGCTACACAGCAGTATAATATAGTTATAACATATTTTTCCAAAAACATCTTGAAGCATTGCTTTGCAAATTTATACCTAAATTTAAGGACAAGTAGAAGTAGGGTCCTGGGAGATTTCACCTTCAAAAACTCTAGAAATCAAGTTATATAGATCATAAAATAACTGGCTTAGAATTTTAAAAATGTTTTGACTTTAAAACTTTATTTTTAGAAGGAAAGAAAATTTGCTGTTGCTGGCTTTGATTATACCTCTGTGTTTGTGTTTGTGATTGATATGAATACCTATCATTTTCAAATACAAAAATCTAGTATTCTATTATCCAACCTGCGCAATAGACATCACTATAAGCTCAAACGTGGAAATAAACAGGAGCTCAGCAAAAATCTAAAGTAATAATAATTTAAGCAATAAGGGGGTGCCTGGGTGGCTTAGTGGTTAAGCGTCTGCCTTCGGCTCAGGTCATGATCCCAGGGTCCTGGGATTGGATCCCCACATCGGGCTCCCTGCTCGGTGAGGAGCCTGCTTCTCCCTCTGCCTGCAGCTCCCCCTGCTTTTTTTTTTTTTTTTTAAAGATTTTATTTATTTATTAAATGACAGAGAGAGAGACAGCCAGCGAGAGAGGGAACACAAGCAGGGGGAGTGGGAGAGGAAGAAGCAGGCTCCCAGCAGAAGAGCCTGATGCGGGACTCAATCCCAGGACCCTGGGATCACACCCTGAGCCAAAGGCAGATGCTTAACAACTGAGCCACCCAGGCGCCCCGCAGCTCCCCCTGCTTGTGCTCTCTCTCTCTGACAAATAAATAAATAAAATCTTTAAGATAAATAAATAAATAGAGTGTTTTTTTATAACCACTTGAGTTTCTATGCGTTAGGCAGGACATGGATCTCCAGTTCCCCATGGTCTCCATTTCTCCCTATCTTACATAACCAGCCTTTTTATATACATTAATGACAGTGAAGTCATTCAAGTTATCTTGTACTCAGCTGGTTTGGAGGGCATTGCACTCAATCTACACTTGTCAGAAGCATTGTTAGAGTTTAATGCATATTAATTTAAAAGTGTGTATTTTTAGTGTTCATAATAAATGCAGGTATCTTCTAAATGTTAGATAGTTTTTCATAGAAAAACATAAACATACCCATTAGTTTGTTTGTCTGGTGTCGACAGGCACCTTCATTAAATTCTTCTCACTTAAATTCATTTAAAGGAGAGACTGCACTGACTGCGGGCAGGGTTTAAGGTAACCACAAGGGACAGTGAAGCACCCAGGGGCGACAAATGGTTGGCAGCCATTAACACTGAGGCTGGAAGGGGAAAAGGAAGGACACAGTGTTAACCAGAGTCCTGTGAGGCCTGGAGCTATGAAAGAGACAAAGCCTGAAATGAGCTGTGACTCTAGGAAACCACTGCCACCTCCAGAACCATATACCTAAATTCACTGTCTTCTCACCCTCCAGGCTCCTGCTGGTGCCTCCCACCGGCTGAGTCCAACCTGAAGCCAGAGAGCACGGGAGCCTGGGAGACGCATGGCTGAGGTTCACACCCCCCAGACACAGGCAGGGAAAGGCAGAGAATGGATCTAGTAGGGGTAGGAAGAGGGGATCAAACAGAATAATAAAGCAGTGACCTGATTTATATGAAATAAGATTTGATTGTGTAAGAGAGAATGTTTTCAGAGTTCTGGTTTAGATCAGATCCAAAGTCTTAGCAAGCACTGAAGATGGGCAACAAATTTTAAGTTGCTTTTTAAAAAAATTTTAATAAGAAATTATGGTTACGTACAAATCAATATTAGTTGTAAAGTAAATGCTAAGTATTGGAATAGATGTCCAAATCTCTTGACAAGAAAAATTGGGAACAGGAAATATTTTTATTCAATGATTATAACAAAAGCATACTTTATTTTTAATTTTAGTAAGTTTTCAATTTTAATTCCAGTTTAGTTAACATATAGTATTATATTAGTTTTTAAGTGTACAATATAGCGATTCAACAATTCTGTAATAAAAGCATACTTTAAATTGCTCTTACAGTCAATCAGATTTAAATACATGGCACTTAAGACAGGAACTATTGATGGCTGAGTAGTATTCCATTGTGTATACATACCACATCTTCTTTATCCATTCATCTATACTACTCAGCCATCAAAAAAAAAAAAAATAAATCTTGCCATATGCAATGGCGTGGCTAGAACTAGAGGGTATTATGCTAAGCGAAGTAAGTCAATCAGGGAAAGACAATTATCATATGATCTCAGTCGTATGTGGAATTTAAGAAACAAAACAGAGGACCATAGGGGAAGAGAGGAAAAAAACCAAAATGAAATCAGAGAGAGAGACAAATCATAAGAGACTCTTATTCATAGGAAACAAACTGAGGGTTGCTGGAGGGGGCAGTAACTGGGTGATGGGCATTAAGGAGGACATGCGATGTAATGAGCACTGGGTATTGTACAAGACTGATGAATCACTGACCTCTACCTCTGAAACCAATAATACATTATATGTTAATTAATTGAATTTAAATATAAAAAAAGAGGAAAAAAAAGAAAGGAACTATTTTCCTCCCAATTACTCTGTTTCTTCAGGATAGTGCTTACTCATTACCTTCTTAAGTTTATGACAATTCCTTTGCTGTATTTCACGTACATCACAAATAAATTAGTATTTAGTGAACTAATTTTAAACTGGGATTTTTTTTTCTTTGTTCAGAAATTTCCTGGGGGGAAAAAAAGGCAAAAGAATCCTAAAATATCATATGAGCAAAAAGAATGAACAAGAAGCTATTCCTTTTTTTTTTTTAAGATTTTATTTATTTATTTGAAAGAGATATAGACAGCCAGAGAGAGAGGGAACACAAGCAGGGAGAGTGGGAAAGGAAGCAGCAGACTCATAGCGGGGGAGCCTGATGTGGGGCTCGATCCCATAACGCCGGGATCATGCCCTGAGCCGAAGGCAGATGCTTAACGACTACGCCACCCAGGCGCCCCAAGAAGCCATTCCTTTTTGTACTAAGGTGGGCACAGGAATATATTTAATTTTCTCTGGATCAGATTGCAGGAACCTTCAGGAATGACTTAGGTTCTGCCATGGCTCTAGAAGGGACACCAGTAAATATCTCAGTGTCTTATGGCTGAGCATGCTCAGTGAGATCAGGAGTGCCTATGAGAGGTTATGGAGCTGACAGGCTAAATGGTCTAGCCCCATTATCAGGATTGATTATTTAAAGTGCTAAACACCTTACAAGGCAGAGGGGAAAGGGAACTAGAAAAGCATATGCCTGACTTCAGAATTGAAGTTATAGAGAAGGGGAAAGATAAAAAAATGTTGAAGAATGAAAAACGGAGAATGAAATTAGAGATGGGATAAAGAATGAAGTAGTGACTGTGAGCACATAAGAGAGAGGAAAGTAGATAAATGAGAAAGAAGGGAACATTTTTGAGCATCTCCTCTACCATACTGGATAGTAGTTGGGTATCCTTCTCCCCATCATAGTGATGAAGCTGAGATTCAGAGAACCTACATCATTTATCCAAGGTCATAAAACAAGTAAGTGATGGAGCCAAGGTTGGCCCTACATGTGTCTGCCCCTAGTGCCTGTGATTTTCCCAGTGCATACAAGGAGAGTGAATCCACAGTCCTTAGCAGCCATATCCTGGCCTTAAATCCAGTAGGCAGCAGTCTGGGCTCAGTTTTCCTTTCTAGATTTCCAGTTGTGCCATCGAAGTTCTGCCATTCTCTGTCTTCCTACTCTTCAGTCTTGCACATTTCAGAGTAAGAATGTCCTGCCATCATATGCACTGCTAACATAGTCCCTTGCCAAGTAGGCAAGGAATTCAACTGAAAGATTATTTTTATAATAATTTACAGGAAATTTTGAAATTTAACTTAAATGCCTTTTTTTTTAAACAAAAAAAGCCACTTTGGTTTAGACTGTAATTCATTTATAAACTCCTGGAAGACATAAAAATAGACTCTAATAAGGGGAAAAAATACTCTGTTCTTGGGTAGAATGACTCAACAGTTCTTCCTAAGTAAATTTATAAATGCATGCAGTCCTAATTTTAAAAAATCAACAAACTATTTTATAGAGTTGGACAAGTTGATACTAAAGTTTTATGAAAATGCAAATATGCAATAAACATTGAAAAAATAAACTACAAGGATATATTAGCTTAAGCAGGCATTAAAACATACTATAAAGCACCTAAAATTACAATAGTGAGGTACTGGTACATGAGTAGACAAATTGGCCACTGGAATAGCATGTCCAGAGACAGCATTGAGTATATACAGCTTAGAGAAGGTGAAACCTCAAATCACTGGGGGGGGGGGGGGGGGGGCAGGGGGTAAAGATGGACTTTTTTTTTTTTTTTCTTTCAAATTTCAGGATTGCTTATTCTAGCTCTGTGAAAAATGTTTTTGGTATTTTGATAGGGATTGCATTAAATGTGTGAATTGCTTTGGGGAGTACAGACATTTGAACAATATTGGTTCTTCCAATCCATGAGCATGGAATGTCTTTCCATTTCTTTGTGTCATCTTTAATTTCTTTCATCAGTGCAATTCAAAAACAAAAATAAAAACAACCCAATTTAAAAATAGGCAAAGGACTAGAATAGACATTTCTCCAAAGAAGATATATGAATGGCCAACAAACACATGAAAAAATATTATTAGTTATTAGGGAAATTCAAGTCAAAACCACAATGAGGGACACCTGGGTGGCTCAGTCAGTTAAGCGTCTGCCTTCTGCTCAGGTCATGATCCCCGGGTCCTGGGATTGAGTACTGATTGGGCTCCTTGCTCAGCGGGGAGCCTGCTTCTCCCTCTGCCTGCCACTCCCCCTGCTTGCGTGCTCTCTCTCTGACAAATAAATAAATAAAATCTTAAAAAAAAAAAAGAGAGAGAAACAACTTCAAACCCACTAGAATGGGTAGAATGAAAAAAAAGGGGGGGAAGATAACATGTATTGGTAAAGATGTGGAAAAATAGTAACCCCCATACATTGTGATAAGAATGTAAAATGGTACAGCCATCATGGGAGGCATTTTTGTGGTTCCTCAGTAAGTTAAACATAAAATTATGTGATCTAACAATTCCACTTCTAGGTATATACTCAAAGAACTGAAAATCAAGTGTTCAAATAAAAACTTACAGGAATCATCATAGCAGCACTATTCACAATGGCCAAAAAATGGAAATCTTAATGTCATAAACTGATGAATGGACAAACAAAATGTGGTGTATCTATACAATGGAATGTTTTTTAGTCATAAATAGGAATGAATACTGATTCATGCCAGACACAAAAATACATTGTGTGATTCCATTTATATAAAATGTCCACAACAGGCAAATCCATATAGACAGAAAGCAGATGAAAGGTTACCAGGGATTGGGGATGATGGGGATTGACTGCTTAATGGGCATGGGGTTTCCTTTTGATGAAAATGTTATGGAATTAAATAGTAGTGATGGTTGCACAACATTGTAAATGTCACTGAATTGTACATTTTAAGATGATGAATTTTATATTATGTGTGTTTTACCACAATAAAAATAAACCTCAGAAGAATGATTATGAGTAAGGGGCACAGGGAAGGTAGGAGCAGGTAGCAGGGATGGGGGCTGGACAGAAGTGAGTTTTAGAGGGTAAGTTGAAGACTTGTAAATGCAGGTTCCCCCACTGTTGGTGAGCTTGTGTTGACAGGCTGCCTCTTTTCTTCAAGGCACTTTCTGGTCACTTCTGGTTCTGGAGCCAACTCCCACTTGCTCATCCTTCTACATACAGATAGAGTTGGCTGGTTTCCTCCCCTCTTCACTACCTGCTTTACATTTTGGGTTCCTTGTTGCAGCAAGACTCTCTACAAAGCAGACACTATACTCTCTTGCTTGCCTCAGAACATTAAGCCCTTCTTATTTCAAGATGTTGGTACAGATTTCACCTCAAAAAAACAGATGAGAGGGCATAAGAATGGCAGATTGTTGGGAGTTATAGAAGTTTAAGCAATTTCAAAAAGTTCTCATAACAGTTATTTGCTGTTTTAACTTTTATATATTTGAAAAAGCATGTATTGAGTACATACTATATTTTATGTTGTACAAATAATCCTATCACAGCCTAAACTGCTATATAGATAAATTACTACAAACTTAGTAGCTTAAAACAACACAAATTACTATCTCTTGCTTCTGGACATCAGAAGTCTGACACAGGTCTGAAATCAAGGTGTCTTGCAAGCTGCATTCCTTTCTGAGAGTCTAGGTGACAATGTGTTTCCTAGCATTTTCCAGTTTCTAGAGGTCACCTGCTTTCCTTGGCTGGGGGTTCTCTTCCTCCATCTTAAAAGCCAGCAACATCACCTCTCTCTCCCTCTCTTTTTTAAAAAGATTTATTTCATTTATTTTTTAGAGAAAGAAGGAGAGAGAGTGCGAGTGGGGGGAGGGGCAGAGGGAGAGCAAAGAGAAGATGCTCAAGCAGACTCCCCACTGAGCATGGAGCCTGACACAGGGCTTGATCCCAGGACCCCAAGATCATGACCTGAGCACAAACCAAGAGTCAGCCCCTTAACCAACGGAGCCACCCAGGCACCCCTCTCTCTCAAAAAAAAATTAACTCCAGGGGCACCTGGGTGCCTCAGTCAAGTGACCAACTCTTGATCTGAGCTCAGGTCTCCTTCTCAGGGTTGTAAGTTCAAGCCCTGCGTTGTGCTTCATGCTGGGCATGCAGCCTACTTTAAAAAAAATTTTTTTTTTAGCTCTAGTATACTTAACATACAGTGTTATATTAGTTTCAGGTGTACAGTATAGTGATCCAACAGTTCTATACATTACTCAGTGCTCATCATAAGTGTATCTTAATCCCTTTCACCTAATTCACCCATCCCCACAACCTCCCCTCTGGTAACCCTCAGTTTGTTCTCTATAGTGAAGAGCCTGGTTTTTGTTGTTGTTGTTTCTCTTTTTTTTTATTTGCTCATTTGTTTTGTTTCTTAAATTACACATATGAGTGAAATCATATGGTATCTCTCTCTCTCTTTTTAAAAGATTTAATTTATTTATTGGACAGAGAGAGACACAGCGAGAGAGGGAACGCCAGCAGGGGGAGTGAGAGAGGGAGAAGCAGGCCTCCCGCCAAGCAGGGAGCGGGGCTAGATCCCAGGACCCTAGGATCATGACCTGAGCCGAAGGCAGACGCTTAAGGACTGAGCCACCGAGGCGCCCCTATATCTCTTTTTTGTCTTTACCTTTACACTTTTAGGAATTTGTGTGTTTAGATTGGGTCCACATGGATAATAATCAAGGATAATTTTCCCATCTCAAGGTCTGCTCTCTTAATCACATATGCAAGGTTCATTTTGCCACATGAGGTTACATATTCACAAGTTCCAGGGATTAGGGTGTGGATATCTTTAGGGGGCCAGTGTTCTGCTTACCATACTTACAAACATCTGGTTATTGCAGAATAACTCAGCCTCTTCCCACCAAACTAAATGAGAAGTTCCTTGAATACAGAGCCTGTACCTTATATATTTCTGAGTCCTGCTTAGCATATAGCACATTATTTTGTAATATTAAATAACTGTATTTTTTTGGTTTATAACTATACCTCATTTCCTTAACACCAAACTCTAACAATAGACATACAGTTCAAAGGATGGCTTTCGTGTAGTTTTTAAATCTTTAGTTTGTTGCCTATACACAGTAAGCAGCGAATAGGCTACTGACTCATCTTTACATGGACCGTATCTGCTTTGCCTACATAGCACTAGAGCACGGCGTGGACCTATGGAATCTTCCTTCATTCTTTCTGCTTTCTACTTCCAGTTTCCATCCTATTGTTTAACATCAAAGTGCTTTACTGGCCACTCAGGTGATATAAAATTAGTTTAGGTATGCCATCTAATGGCATTTTAAGGAAGTATTCATTTTTTTTTAATTTTATTTATTTTTTTGAAGAGAGAGAGACAGCGAGAGAGGGAACACAAGCAGGGGGAGTGGGAGAGGAAGAAGCAGGCTCATAGTGGAGGAGCCTGATGTGGGGCTCGATCCCATAACGCTGGGATCATGCCCTGAGCCAAAGGCAGACACTTAACTGCTGTGCCACCCAGGCGCCCCGGAAGTATTCATTTTTATCTGAGTGATCCTTAGATTACTGAGTATAGCCATCCATCTACCATCCACAATAACAGAGGCTAAACAGAGCAATGGGAAACTGAAGTTTGCTGATGATCTGAAAACATCTTTATAACTAGTAGTATAAACCCCCTCCAGCCCAACTTGAACCAAAGTTGTTCATAAAAAAACTCTCTGATTTGACCTTTTATAAATTTTTATTGATCAGACCCCAGTGACATGATTAGCTAACTTAAATTGAGAACTTATTTGGTTTCATCTTCAATATGCATCATATTAAATCCCTGCCAATCATTAGTTATAATTATGTAGCATCATAGAAAAAGAAAAGGCAGAGGTCTCAAGCTAGGCTGTGTATTACTGTCCCCTGGAGAGCTTAGAACAATAAGAACATGCCTGGCCATGAAGAGATCTAACTGGTCTGGATGGGACTAAACATCCCAAGGCCCCTGGGTGAATAGAATGTACAGCCAATGAGGATCCTGGACACTGGTATGAGATGTAGCTGAATATCTAATTCTGGTCCTTTTCCCTGAATGACAAAAAAAAAAAAAAAAAAAAGAAAGAAAAAGAAAAATCCAATAATATGGGATTATTGATTTATGGTTTATCTTTTTTTACCAAAAAAAAAAAAAGGTAGAACTAAGAAAAAACCACTGGGAAAAGGATTTTAGTCATTAGGCTTTTCTTTAATAAAAGTTTTGCTTTATTTCTTCTATTTACCCTTTTATTGAGATGCCCTTAAATAGGAAAAGAGCCAAAAGACATGTTATCATGAGCTAAAGGCATTAGTACCTACGGTGTTTCAACTGGGGTTTTAAAAAATCTTTTGAAGAACTTGCAAAGACATGTAATCTTCTGCTCCAGTGGCTCATTCTTTACATTTGCTGAGTCCTGCTCAGTCCCAGGGGCTCTGGGATATGAGGTCAATTCCAGGCCAGCTTTAGCTGTTTGGGTTCACTCAACATGTAGGATGGAACCCACCTGTGGGTAGCTTCAGGGGTATTCTGATCATTGGTGCTCATTTTATTACTCTTCATAACTTATATTATAAATATACTCTCCAGTATATATCAAATGTTTTGTGATGCTTTTTTTTTCCAATAAAAGAATAGCTCTAAACCCTAGAAATGATGTTAGAAGTTTAATTCCTTTAAACGGGGAACATTTGAGGACCCACCTGATCTTCCAAAATTTCTACAGATTATGTTTCTCTCTAGGCTGTCCCAGCTAGGATCAGAACTTAAGTAGCTTTGGGGTTGGAAAGCTGCTTGAGTCTTGTTAATCTATATTTTCTTTGTCATCTTTCCTTAAAATTAGAAGATAATCAACAAGGAAAAACTAATCTTCTTAACCAAACACATGTTGGGAGGATCAATCTGCATGGGCCATGAGCATTCCTGTACTTTTTACTGGGTAGGCCAAGGATACAGGCTCTCACTGCTGTTTACATGGGCCATTTCTCAGGGTTGTGTTTGCAATAAGGAATCCCGAGAGATGAAGTAACATGTCTAACCTAAGGGCAGCCTTGCTGACCACACATGGTAAAAGTAGTAGATCCCACAGTTTTCTGATCCTCAGTTATGCCACAAACCATTATATCCACCTCCTTGTCCAATTAAGTCTGCCTCCACGCCGTCCATGAGACGTGGGATACATATAAAGCATCTCATGCTTGTAGTGAACATACTTGTGCTGCTTGCTGCATTGTAACAAGTCTTCCTCATTGTTCTGAGTATCGGCGGAGCAGCAACAGACTAAATTGTTAACTTGTGAGTTGGGTAAACTCCCAGACCTTTCACAGAGCCTGCCAGTTTGAGTGACAAGGAAGAGATACTGATAGAGACATGGCGTTCTGAAAGAGAGAGGACAAGGGCCCTCGTTGTTTGGGTTATCAGATATGAAAAGACTCTCTGAGATTGGTTGGAAATAGTCTCATCCAGGTGGTAGTAGAGTGGGAAGGCAGAGGAAGGGTCTCTCACTGTCCAGTGTATTAAATGGGGCTGAACAACAAAAGGCAGAGTCCAAATAAGCTGCCCTGGTGGTGCGGTGATTGTGGCATGTGGTCCTGTGCTGTGGGAGAGGGAAAAGATGTCATCACGAAGATGGGGCAGCCAAGTCCCACAGCCCAGCCAAAAAACAGGCAATGTGGCTATGGCTGAAGGGAGGCCCCTTGAAATGGAGAATAAATGCAAAGCCTTGCTCACTGGCACTCAGCTACTCTCTCCCTCTCCCTCTCCCTCCAACTTCAGCTGCTTTAGGGAGGAAGGTTGGGTGTGCTGAGGAACTTCAGAGAGGAGAGAGGAGGAACTCAAATGTTTATGGCTTTGTTGGATACAGGTGCCCAAGTACACTTGGTCCCATGTGGGGAGGGTGAACTCAGCAGCAGGATGGCCCAAAGAGCTGAGGATGCAGAGCAGAGCAGTGACACCAGTAGAGGCTAGAAGAATGATGCCCCTGACCACCAGTGTCCTCCAGAAGCCAGGGGTGTGCAGGCGAGGAAGCAGCACCAATTCTGGAACGAGGAGCCAAAGGGCAAAAAGCTGTCCTTGTCCCTTTGCACTCCCCAGTGTCCCCCAGCCATGAGACAGTATAGTCTCCTTAACTACAAAGATAACCCCTGCTATGACAACTATTTAACTCCCATGTTAAATTCTTTGGTCTGTGTTCCCATAGGAAAAAAAAAAAAAAAGCACTGGAATTCAACTGGTAAGAGTTTGAGCAACGTTTGCAGTAAGGAAGGGAAATGAAAGTGATCCTTGAGCTGATTCAGGATACTGCAGTTATGTCCCCGGCATATAAATGTGTAATGAAATTTATGTTACATGTTTATGTTGTAAATATTCATAGCGATAAGGAGACACTCTCTCATTCAGGGATTCCCTGACCCCTTCCAGGCGGTCTATTAGAAGCAATATAGAATCCCAAGGAGAAGAAGAGAAAATCACAGCCAATCTCCAGAGAGGCTGTTGCCTATACAGCATCACCACCTGCAAACACAGGCACCACAGGCCTCCTGTATTAGTTTTCTGGGACTGCTATACCAAAGTACACCACAAATTCGGTGGCTTAACAGAAATTTAATGTCTGCATTCCAGAGGCTGGAAGTCCAAAATTAAGGTGTCAGCAGGGTTGGTTCCTTTCCAGGGCTATGTGCTAGGATCTGTTCCACAGCTCTCTCCTTGGCTCATAAATAGCTGACCTCTTAGTCACATGGCATTGTGTGTCCAAATTTCCCCATTTTAAGTGGACAGGGTCATATATTGGATTAGGGCCCATCCTAACGACTTCATTTTAACATGATTGACTCTGTAAAGACTCTCTCTCTCCAAATACATCACATTATGAGATAGTAGGGGTTAGAACTTTAACATATGAATTGTGGGGAGGACACACAGTTCAACCCATAGCATACTCCTTTCAAAAGGGGGAGGAAGCTATTGACTACTACTCAGCTCTTGTTAAAAATGAGTATCTGAACCATGGCGGCTTGTGACTCTCAGGCCTCATGGGTCAACTAGGACACGACAATTATAAGGAAGGGGACTGTTTGCTGGTCAAATAAAAATGTATTTGAGGGTATGACTGGCCTGGCCCTACTGTCATCTCAGTTTTACATAAAGGAGTAGTAGCTACCCCTTTGGGAAAATCTTCATCTCCTACTCTGCCACATGAAGTACTGCTACTGGCTTAATAGGGCCCTTGGATTCACAGAGATTCTCCTAAATGCATGGGCCTGGTTTACCTCTGGTTCAGCTAAGCTGAAAACTGATGGTGCTGATAGTGTTCCTGCTGGTTGAATTCAGCACTAGCTATGGTGGTCACTGGGATCAGTGAGCAGAAGACAAGGCTGTTCTCAAAGCTCTGGTCAGCTGGATTGAGGGGCAGATTTTTGGGAAGGTCAACTGTCTATGGGCCCTGAATGTCCCCACACATTCTTGCCAAGAAGGCCAAGAATACCAGGCCCAGACTGTTCTTCATTCAGGCCATTTCTCTGGGTTGTGTTTACACCAAACGACCTTGAGGAATAAGGTCAAGTCCTCCCCCAACTCTTCTGGCTCTCTGATCACTATAAAAGCAGTAGATTCCCCAAGCCCAGTGTTCCCCAAATGTGCCATAAACCCACTGACTGCACAGTACCCATTTAAGTCTATCTTTGTCACGTGAGACTTGAGGGGCATGGGGATACTCATGCCAACCTCATGATCATGTTGCTTACTGTGCTGTGAGTAATGAAGGCCTTTGTCTCTGACGAAGTGTCTCCTGTATTCTGCCAGCGTCCATGAAATAGTAACAGGCTTATTCACTAGCTTGTGAGTGGGATAAAATCCTAGACCTTCACATATCCTGACTTCACTGATGTAAAAGTCTGTAGTTTCCAAAGGTCTTGAACAAGGACTCTCTGGGTATATGACATTCTTGTCTGGTGTGTATGCCCAATGTTTGGTCTCCCCTAGGTCACTCTGCTCTGTTACAACAATTCAGTTTCCATTCTTTAAATTGTTCCATTCTCCCAAAAGAAATTGTTATCCTGCACAAGACACTCTTAATAGCAGTAGTAATAGTAGCAACAACTAATACTTTTAAAGTGGAAGACACTACTCTGAAAGACTTGAGGCATTGTTCTGTATACTCTCTACACACTACCATTATTACTCCTCAAAACAACCCTCTGAAGGGGATACTGTCACCTCCAGTTGACAGACTGGGAGACTGAGGCACACATCGTACTGTTAGTCAGGAGTAGAGATGGGATTCAAACCTAGTTGGTCTGGTTTTAGTCCTTACTTTTAATCAGTCGCCATATTGCCTCACAGTAGGATCTTCTACTCCCAGGGCCATAATGAACCCCAAAGGCCAAGAGATCTTCATTTGAAATCTTAGGAAAATAATTTTAGTCAAACTGTTTTAACAATTGATTACGACATCCAATTTAAAATCCTTTTTGACAACCTATAGTAGGCAATTAGATAATCTTCTACTTTGATCTTTTCTATCCAGCCTATGTATAAATCTAGTGTTAAGTTTTCACACAGTATATTAATTTCCTATTGTTGCTATAACAAATTATCAACTTTAGTGGCTTAAGACAACATAAATTTATTATCTTATATTTCTGGAGTCAGAAATCTGAAGTGGGCTGGTGGGACTGTGTTCCCTCTGAGCTCTAGAAGAGAATCCATATCCTTTCCTTCTCCGGCTTCCAGAGGCTACCTGCATTCCTTTGCCCTTCACTCTGTCTTCAAAGTCAGCAGTGTAGCATCTTCAAATTTCTCTTTTGCTTTGACTTTGACCCTCTTGCCTCCCTCTATCCCTTATAAGGACATTTGTGATTACATTGAGCCCATCCAGATAATTCAGGTTAACCCAGGATCTTCCCTCTCACAAACTCTTTACCTTAATCACATTGCAAGGTCCCTTCTGCTATGTAAGGCAACATATTCACAGGGGATTAGGATGCAGATACTTGGCGAGGGGAGGGGCATCATTCTACCTACCGTACACTCTAAGCAGTTATGTCTTACTTCAGTATGGAAATTTTTACACAAGTATCCCGATTGGAGATCTAAGCACACCCATTCACCAGATAATTAATAATGCATTTCATCTTCATTCTGAGGATGGAGCCCCAAGAACATTTTACCTTTTGGGGTCAAAGAGAACGGTACTGCTGGGGTACATGTTGTAGAAACTTTAATCACTGTAACAACATAAAAGCTTAATTATTTGAAAATGTACCTGGAGTCGAGCATTCATAAGCATAAACTCCTGTTGGTTTTTCATGTTTTCACTCATAGATTTTGAGAATATAAACCCCATCTTGACCTAAAGTGTGAAAAAGCAAAGAGGCTTAAAACAATATATTCTACATATATCGTCATATGCTCTGCTTTGGGCTACCATAAGCTTATAACAATGTAAAAAAAAAAAAAAAAAGACAAATTTCCCAGGAACATGGTGTAGATTATAGTCCTCGGTTCTAACTAGCTGTCTGATCTTGGGCAAACTTAACCAGCCCGCCCAACATTTGCTCACCTAAGACCAGGGGCTAAACTTACATGACTTCCAAAATCTTCTCCTGCTCTGTAGGTATATAGCTCCGTGTTTCCTGATTTTTCTTCCCACTGTAAATCTTGAAGAAATGAATGCTTACAAACAAAGAGACCACTCTCTTTTCTGTGAGGGACAGGGTGGATACCACCTATCCTCTTACCTTCTGTACAGCTGGATGACAGAAACTTTGTTTCTGAGAAGGGGTGATTCAGAAGATGCATTGTACACCTGAAGGACAGATTTCCCTGTGCTCCTTGCATTTGTGTTTTAGGAAGTTTTAGGTGTCTCAAGGTCACTATATCAATACTCTTCCTGTAATCTCCACCTCTCTCCTATATTACCCCTTATTCTGTCATTCACTGCTGATATCCCTTGGCCATCCTCTTCTGGCTTCCACCTTTGTTCTCTTCAGGCTACTACTGAAGTTCTCAAGAGGGGAAAAACAAAATGATACTTTAATGTTCTGGGAAAAGCAATTTTTAAATGAATACATGGCACTGCCTATCTTATTTATGTTACTTAAGAAGTTCTTAAGTGAGCCATCACTTCTACGGGGCCCAAATTCAATTTTTTGTTCTTAATCCAATTGGGTAGATACAGAAGGCCTTCAATGAGTTATTAATTTTACTTTCAAAAGACTGCAAAACTCAGGGACGTTACAACTGCTCTATTCTCAATAATATTGCTGATCCCCTTTGGTAGTCTACTGAGAAGGGTTGTGAACCTCAGGTCAAAGTGGTCAGTCTCAATGCTTTCTACCCAGAATTCACACTCTTCTTTGAGAAACCCAGAAGAGCTTCTATTTTCCATATCCTCATCAGGAAGTAGCTAACCGGGGAGAAGATACGGGGGGCGGGGGGGAGGGCATTTCATGCCAGGTAGGTAGAATGGGTTATCTTTGCTAATTTGGCTCCAGGTGAGTGGGAACTACTAGCCAGCCTTCAGTGGCTTCCCTGTATTCTGGCCAAAGATGCATCCTTGAATTATAGGGATCTCTGATCCAGAGTCCGCCTCAGTGCTGGACATAGGAGGCTGAACTGTAGAGAAGAGGCAGGTCATGAGGTTTCCCTGTCCCTGTGCCACTGTCCCACTCCATCCTCTGTCCAGAGTTAGAGGCCACCCCGTGAGGACGGGGAGACCTTACAGAAGTTCTTGCCTTTCTGCAGACTTTGACACCCCCAAGTCAGCTGTCTCCAACAGAAGACCAGACTTGCTTTAAGGAAGGAGCAATATATTTTCCATCTAGGCAGTCCCCATAATGTCTTTTTCCCACAAATGTTTGCATAGAGCATGACTGGTACAAGAGAAACCTAGCTCAGGTCACTTACCATTTCTTATTTTTTTTTCTGTACATAGGAGTAAATGACTGAATTTTTACATATGCTGCAAATGTTTATAAGAAAACAACTGTCCTCTAATGCCATTCCTACACACACACACACACACACACACACACACGCACACCATATATCACAGAACTGTGTCTGTTACAGTCCCCCTGTTTATAACGGGGTGGGACCTCTCCTGAAGTGGAGAGATAGTCCTCATGTCAGCCATCTAGGGACGAGAAAACTATCTGGAAGGTTAGGGTGGGCTTACCTGGTTTTGGACCTCGGTTTCTTGGGTCTGGATGGTGGTTTGGATGTGTTAGAGAACGCTCCCAAGAGTTAAAGGTAAAATCCTAGCAGGATGAAGAACTTCCCCGCATTCCTCAATGGAAACCACACCTGAAAATGAGTGTACAACACCTCGTGAACTATGCCCTGGGGTCAGTGGTGTCAACTTCCCTCTCCTTCCCCATCCTAACCAAGCCATTTTCCAAAGTCTAGGATGTTCCTTAGGATGGCCAGAATGCTGTCAGCTTTCTCTCTCTGAAATCAAGAGTGATCTTGCAATAGGGATAATTTTGAATTCACTCAATTGAATAAGTAAGTCTATGAAAAATTCCAGCACTTAATCACTGGTGACAAATGTGTTGCTACTTACAACTAAAAAGTGCGTCTCAGAGGGCTGAGAATGCGGATTTGGTCCCTTCTGCCCTCATTTTTCCTTTGATTACTCCTGAGACCTTAGAAAGGGCTCTTTAATGCTCCAGCCCCTTTCAGCTGTGCTGTAGTTTACAATAGGAAGGGGTATTTCTGAGGACTGCAGGGGCTGCAAGCTCCAGGCAGCCTTCCTCCAGTCACCCCGGGAACTAGGATTTGATTTTACTTAGAGAGAGGGAGAGGGAGATAAGTTCATGACCCATTACCTCTTGTCATCCAAATGTCTGTGCTGATTCATTTCCTGATCGAATGACACATTACCTACATGTATGACTGGTGGCATAATTACAATCGGTTTCTGGTCTTTTTTACGTTTCATTCAAACTGGGCCACTTCCCCTGCGTATTCCAGCCATGAACCAACCCACAGCTTCCGGGAGGTTTTCCCTAGTGTAGACCCAATTGTTGCAACTTGGGTATTTCCTGCAGTCGTGAGCTTATTTCCATTAATAATGCTCTGCTTACTTTCCCCAACTCGGTTACATCCATACGGGAGGGGCCAGGAGTCCTTGCGAGGAGAACCGGCTCTTCGGAAGCGAGGTTGGAGATACCGGTCAGTACCGGGGACGGGAGGGGAGCCAACTGAGGGTGCTCCCGAGGAGCGGGCGCAGAGCCGCCCGGCATGCGCGGGGCCCGGGAGCCCTCCCGGGCAGCGGCGGCCCGGCGGCCCGGGCCCCCCACCCTCCCAGCCTTTTGCCCGCGGGCCTTCCGGCCGGCGCTCACTCACTGGACAGCGGGCGGCGGTGGTGCAGAGAGACCGTACTCAGGGCAGAGGCCTGCAGGCCCCGGGGGTCCCCTTGACCGCGACTGGACCGGGACTGCCCCGCAGAGCCTCAGGATTGGATGGCCTTGACAGTGACTCCGAGGCTCGGCCAATCAGTGCGCTTGCTTCCTTAAAGGAGCCGCTCGCCTGACTGAGGCCTGGTGTGCGCTTTCCCCACAGGGGTCGGGACTTCAGAGACAAATTCAAACTAAGAGCGGCTCAGCTGTCAGATTTTGAGGGGACGAAGAGGAAGCAGAATGAAAATCTCACATAAAGGCCTCAGTGAGGTCCCTCAGTTACCCACGCATGTGAGAAATGCATGTTCCTACACCGAGCTGAGCCTCTACAGAGTTTGACGAGCCACCTCGCTGGTATTCTCCAGAAACGGTGTCAACCACCACTGTTGGGTCTGCTTTCCAGAAGAGAACGTGTCTCATGAGAGGTTGTCACTTAAACAGATAATCCACAGTTGCACACATCTTTTAAAAATTGAAGTCTAGTGGACACACAATGTTACATTAGTGTCAAGTGTACAACATAGTGATCTGACAAGTCTATACCTTATGCGATGCTCACCCCAAGTGTAGCTGCTGTCTGTCACCACACAACCTGACTACAGTACCAGTGACCATGTTCCCTGGCTGTACCTTTCATACCCGTGACTTACTCATTCCATCATTGGAAGCCTGTACCTCCCACTCCCCTTCACCCTTTTTGCTCATCCCCTTACACCTCCCCCCCCCATCTGGCAACCATCCGTTTCTTCTCTGTATTTATGGGTCTGTTTTTACTTTTGTTTGCTTATTTATTTGTTTTGTTTTTTTAGATTCCACACATAAGCGAAATCGAATGATATTTGTCTTTCTCGGTCTGACTTACTTCACTTAGCATTGTACCATCTATGTCCATCCATGGTTACAAATGGCAAGATCTCATTCTTTTTTATGGATGAGTAATATTCCATCCGCCTCTTATTTATTCACTCATCTGTTGATGGATGCTTTCATATGTTGGCTAGTGTAAATAATGCTGCAGTAAACATAGGGATGTGTATATCTTTTTGAATTAGTGTTTTCATTTTCTTTGGGTAAATACCCAGTAGTGTAATTAATGGATCATATGGTAATTCTAATTTTAATTTTTTTGAGGAACCTCCGTACTGTTTATCACTGTGGCTGCACCAGTTTGCCTTCCCACCAACAGTGTATAGCAGTTCCTTTTTCTCCACATTCTTGCAAAGGCTTGTTATTTCTTGTGTTTTTGATTCTAGCCATTCTTACAGGTGTAAGGTGATATCTCATTGTGTTTTTGATTTGCATTCCATTGCATTCCCTTTGATTAGTGATATTGAGTGTCTTTTCACGTGTGTATTGGCCATCTGTATATCTATTTCGGAAAAAATGTCTATACAGGTCATTTGCCTATTTTTTAATTGGATTATTTATTTTTTTTGTGTTGAATTGCATAAATTCTTTATATATTTTGGATATTACACCCTTATTAGAAGTATCATTTGCAAATATCTTCTCCCATTCGGTAGGTTGCCTTTTTATTTTGTTGATGGTTTCCTTTGCTGTGCAAAAGCTTTTAATTTTGGTGTAGTCCCAATATTTTATGTCTGCTTTTGTTTCCCTTGCCTGAGGAGACATATGTAAGAAAATGTTGTTAAGGCAGATGTCAAAGAAATCACTGCCTATGTTTTCTTCTAGGAGTTTTAGGATTTCATGTCTCACACTTAGGTCTGTAATCGATTTTGAGTTTATTTTTGTGTATGGTGTAAGAAAGTGGCTCAGTTTCATTCTTTTGCACGTTGCTATCCAGTTTCCCAACACCATTTATTGAAGAGATTTTCATTTCCGCATTGTATATTCTTGCCTCCTTTGTAGTAGATTGATTTCCCATATAAATGTGAGTTTATTTCTGGGCTCTCTATCCTGTTCCATTGATCTGTGGGTCTATTCTTGTGCAGTTCCATACTGTTACTACTTATACTACAGTTTTGAAGTATATCTTGATATCTGGGATTGTGATACCTCCAGCTTTGTTCTTCTTTCTCAAGATTGCTTTGGCTTTTCAGGGCCTTTTCTTTTGTGGTTCCTTACAAATCTTAATATTAATTTGTTCTAGTTTTGTGTAAAATACTGTTAATATTTTGATAGGGATTATATTGCATTTGTAGTCTGCTTTGGGTAGTATGGACATTTTAACAATATTAATTCTTCCAATCCATGAGTATGGAATATCTTTCCATTTGTTTGTGTTGTCTTCAGTTTCTTTCATAAGTGATTTATAGTTTTCAGAGTGTAGGTCTTTCATCTCCTTGGTTAAGTTTATTACTAGTTTTATTCTTTTTGGTACAATTATAAATGGAATTGGTTTCTTATTTTCTCTTTCTGATACTTATTAATGTATAAAAATGCAACTGATTTCTGTATGTTAACTTTGTATCCTGAAACTTTACTGAATTTATTAGTTCTAATAGTTTTTTGTGGTCCTTAGGGTTTACTATGTAAAGTATCATGTCATCTGCAAATCGTGACAGTTAACGTCTTCCTTACGAACTTGGAAGCTTATTATTTCTTTTTCTTGTCTGATTGCTGTGGCTAGGACTTCCAGTACTGTGTGAATAAAAGTGGCAAGAGCATGCATTCTAGACTTATTCCTGATCTTAGAGAAGTTCTCAGTTTTTCACTACTGAGTATAGTGTTAGCTGTGGGTTTTTAATATATGGCCTTTATTATGTTAAGGTATGTTCCCTCTAGGGGCGCCTGGGTGGCACAGCAGTTAAGTGTCTGCCTTCGGCTCAGGGCGTGATTCTGGCATTATGGGATTGAGCCCCACATCTGGCTCCTCCACTATGAGCCTGCTTCTTCCTCTCCCACTCCCCCTGCTTGTGTTCCCTCTCTCGCTGGCTGTCTCTATCTCTGTCAAATAAATAAATAAAATCTTTAAAAAAAAAAAGGTATGTTCCCTCTAAACCCACTTTTTTGAGAGTTTTCACAGTTATAAACATTTTAATGGTTTTTCTATTTACAGAATAGGTTTAATGTTGAAGGTGGACTTTTTTTTCTGTTTGAATCTAAACACAGTTCAAAGATTTATTTATTTATTTATTTGGGAGAAAAAGAGAGTGAACACATGGATGGGGAGGGGCAGAGGGAGAGGGGAAGAGAGTCTTTTTTTAATATGTGATTATCTTTTATCAACTCTTCATTTTGAAATTATTTTAGACTTACAGAAAATGTTTTAGATAGTAATTATTGAAACAATTTAATCAACATTGACTGAATACAACCAACTGATCTATTGGAATTACCCACTAGCATTCTTTTCCTGATTCCAGGTTTCAATCTGGAATCTCAGATTTCATTTATTTGTCATGTTTTCTCAGTCTTTTCCAATTTGTAACAGTTCCTCAGTCTTTCTTACCTTGACATTGTTGAGTATTAGCCAGTTATTTTGTAGAATGTCCCTTGGTTTGGGTTAGTCTATTATTTCTTCATGATTAAAGTTATGTATCTTTTGACTAAACTACCCTAAAAGTAATTGATGCCCTTCTCAGTGCATCATATCAGGAGGTGCACAATGAAGATGTGTCTCATTACAGGTGATGTTAATATTAATGACTTGATTAAGACATTAAGTCTTCTGGGCTTTTTCAGTGTAAAGTTACTATTTTTCTCTTTGGAATTAATAAAATTCTTATGGAGAAATACTTAAAAAATGCAATATCCTGTTTCTTATACTTTAATCCACTAATTTACTGTCCATTATTGATTCTTCTTTTTCTTTTTTATTATTAACATATAATGTATTATTTGTTTCAGGAGTACAGGTCTGATTCATCAGTCTTACACAGCACACAGTGCTCACCACAACACATACCCTCCCCAGTGTCCATCACCCAGCCACCCCATCCTCCCACCCCCCTCCCCTCCAGTAACCCTCAGTTTGTTTCCTGAGATTAAGAATCTCTTATGGTTTGTCTTCCTCTCAGGTTTTGTCTTGCTTTGTTTTTTCCTCTCTTCACCTACAATCCTCTGCTTTGTCTCTTAAATTTAACATATCAGTGAGATCATATGATAATTGTCTTTCTCTGACTGACTTATTTCGCTTAGCATAATACCCTCTAGTTCCATCCACATTGTTGCAAATGACAAAATTTCATTTTTTGATGACTGTGTAATATTCCATTGTGTATATATAACACATCTTCTTTATCCATTCATCTGTCAATGGACATCTGGGCTCTTTCCATAGTTTGGCTATTGTGGACATTGCTGCTATAAACATTTGGGGTGCAGGTGCCCCTTTGGATCACTGCATTTGTATCTTTGGGGTAAATGCCCAGTACTGCAATTGCTGGGTCATAGGGTAGCTCTATTTTCAACTTCTTGAGGAACCTCCATACTGTTTTCTAGAGTGGCTGCACCAGCTTGCATTCCCACCAACAGTGTAGGAGGGTTCCCCTTTCTCTGCATCCTTGCCAACGTCTGTCGTTTCCTGACTTGTTAATTTTAGCCATTCTGACTGGTGTGAGGTAGTATTTCATTGTGGTTTTGATTTGTATTTCCCTGATGCTGAGTGACATCGAGCACTTGTTCATGTGTCTGTCGGCCATTTGGATGTCTTCTTTGCAGAAATGTCTGTTCATGTCTTCTGTCCATTTCTTGATTGGATTGTTCTTTAGGTGTTGAGTTTGATAAGTTCTTTATAGATTTTGGATACTAGCCCTTTATCTGATATGTTATTTACAAATATCTTCTCCCATTCTGTTGGTTGTCTTTTGATTTTGTTGACTGTTTCCTTAGCTGTGCAAAAGCTTTTTATCTTGGTGTATGTAGCACTACAAGCGTTTCTCAAGAAACAAGAAAGATCTCAAATACACAACCTAACCCTACACCTAAAGGAGCTGGAGAAAGAACAGCAAATAAAGCCCAAACCCAGCAGGAGAAGAGAAATAATAAAGCTCAGAGCAGAAGTCAAAGAAATAGAAACCAAAAGAACAGTAGAACAGATCAATGAAACTAGGAGCTGGTTCTTTGAAAGAATTAATAAGATTGATAGACTCCTGGCCAGACTTATACAAAAGAATAGAGAAAGGACCCAAATAAATAAAATCATGAATGAAAGAGGAAAGATCACAACCAACACCGAAGAAATACAAACAATTATAAGAACATATTGCGAGCAAATATATGCCAACAAATTAGACAATCTGGAAGAAATGGATGCATTCCTAGAAACGTATAAACTACCAAAACTGAACCAGGAAGAAATAGAAAACCTGAATAGACCCATAACGAGCAAGGAAATTGAAGCAGTAACCAAAAATCTTCCAATAAACAAGAGCCCAGGGCCAGATGGCTTCCCAAGGGAATTCTACCAAACATTTAAAGAAGAATTAATACCTATTCTTCTGAAGCTGTTCCAAAAAATAGAAATGGAAGGAAAACTTCCAAACTCTTTTTATGAGGCCAGCATTACCTTGATCCCAAAACCAGACAAGGATCCCACCAAAAAGGAGAATTACAGACCAATATCCCTATGAACATGGATGCAAAAATTCTCACCAAAATACTAGTCAATAGGATCCAACAGTACATTAAAAGGATTATTCACCAGGACAAAGGGGGATTTATTCCTGGGCTGCAAGGTTGGTTCAATATCCGCAAATCAATCAATATGATACACTACATTAATCAAAGAAAGGACAAGAACCATATGATTCTCTCAATAGATGCAAAAAAAAGTATTTGACAAAGTACAGCACCCTTTCTTGATTAAAACTCTTCACAGTGTTGGGATAGAGGGTACATACCTCAATATCATAAAAGCCATCTGTGAAAAACCCACAGCGAATATCATTCTCAATGGGAAAAAACTGAGAGCTTTTCCCTTAAGGTCAGGAACACAGCAGTGATGTCCACTATCACCACTGCTGTTCAACTTAGTACTGGAAATCTTAGCCTCAGCAATTAGACAACAAAAAGAAATAAAAGGCATCTGAATGGACAAAGAAGTCAAACTCTCACTCTTTGCAGATGGTGTGATACTTTATGTGGAAAACTCAAAAGACTACACCCCAAAACTGCTAGAACTCATACAGGAATTCAGTAAAGTGACAGGATATAAAATCAATGCACAGAAATCAGTTGCATTTCTATACACCAACAACGAGACAGAAGAAAGAGAAATTAAGGAGTTGATTCCATTTACAATTGCACCCAAAACCATAAGGTACCTAGGAATAAATCTAACCCAAGAGGCAAAGGATCTGTACACAGAAAACTATAGAATACTAAAGGAAGAAATTGAAGAAGACACAAAGAAAGGGAAAAATGTTCCATGCTCATGGATTGGAAGAACAAATATGCTACCTAGAGCAATCTCAATGCAATCCCTATCAAAATACTATCAACTTTTTTCACAGAGCTGGAACAAATAATCCTAAAATATGTATGGAACCAGAAAAGACCCCAAATAGCCAAAGGAATGTTGAAAAAGAAAGCCAAAGCTGGTGGCATCACAATTCCCAACTTCAAGCTATATTACAAAGCTGTAATCATTAAGACAGTATGGTACTAGCATAAAAACAGACATATAGATCAGTGGAACAGAATAGAGAGCCCAGAAGTGGACCCTCAACTCTATGGTCAACAAATCGTGGACAAAGCAGGAAAGAATAGCCAATGGAAAAATGTCTCTTCAACAAGTGGTGTTGGGAAAATTGGACAGTCACATGCAGAAGAATGAAACTGGACCATTTCCTTACACCATACACAAAAATAGACTCAAAATGGATGAAAGACCGAAATGTGAGATAGGAATCCATCAAAAACCTTAAGGTGAACACAGGCAGCAATCTCTTTGACCTTGGCCACAGCAGCTTCTTCTAGACACATCACCAAAGGCAAGGGAAACAGAGGCGAAAATGAACTATTGAGGGGAAGAGAGACTTAAGCGGACTCTACGCTGAGCACAGAGCCCAACCAGGGGCTCCATCTCAGGAATCTGAGCTAAAACCAAGAGTCATACTCTTAACTGACTGTGCCACCTCGGCACCCCTAAACACAGACATAGTTTATTCAATGTGTTGGAGCCTCAGTCTCCTCCTCTCTGAAGTGGCAAAAAGGTTAAGGCAGGAAATGAAAAAGAGCAGATTTGACCAGTGTTACTAATTTTGTTTTTGTACAAAACCATCTTTCTCCCCCACTGCTCTGAGAAATACCTGTTTCTTCTCACTCTCACCAGCAGTTTCCATCTTGAGTATGTCAAGCCTCTCTCCTAGCTAGCCTCATGGAGAAAATGCTTGAGAAACTATTGATGCTGTGTTCTTTGCTACTAAATGACTTGGGAGAATAGCATGTACTTTAGCAGGCTCTAGCTTTGAGGAAGGTCCATCCCTGCCCTTAGTCCTAGCTGACCACCACATCAGTGGAGAAGTTGTCTAATCACCTCCAGGCTGAGCCTGTGAACAAACACCAAACCAACCTTCTAGGCTTGCCTTGATGTTCTCAGCCCTGACCATTTAAACTGTATACCTACATTATATTCTTGTATGTATGGTATCATTCATAATTTTAAAATATAAGTGAAAAATGACCATAAGAATATACACCTTGGGAACTGAGAAAAATCTAGGTATAGATTTTGAACATACTTAATAGAATGTGGAGTAAGAGGATTAAAGGAAATTTATTTCAGTATCAAATGACATATAAATTTAATGGGTATGTGCATTATTTCTAACTATGAATTTGTGAATGTGTGTACATTTTAACACACAAATTAGGGGCTTTTAATCATTTTGCATTATAGCATAATGATTTTCATGTTGTTACATAGCATTCATATGTCCCATTTTTAAAAGGTGTATGAATTTCTGCAAGTATGTATACAATTTTCATTGTTGGATTTTTTTTCGCTACTGTCAATAACACTGTGATGACCAACGTCATATATATAACTTTTTAGCATGTTGATTGTAAATATTGGTTTAAGTAGTATAAATATGTTGGAGAGAATTGATGTAAAATCATGAACTCAGTGAAAGTCCTCTCCCTTGGGACAATAAAATTATCCAGTATTTCCTTGTACACCATAAAGTAGTTTTTTAAAAAATGAAGTTTTTGAAAATTCAAGATATGCATAGTAGTATTTCCTTTTAACAGAGACGGTTTCAAAAGGAGTGTGATTTTGTCCATTAACCTGGAACTAGGTTTAGCCAAGAACCTCTCAGTCTGTGAAGGAGGGCAAATAGTTGCACAGTGTGAGCTGAGGCTAGAAGCTTTTCAGTATTAAGCTATTCTGGAATGGTTCCCCATGCTGTGGGGAACACAGTCTAAATCTGAACCTAACACTTCAATCGTGGAGTATGCTTGTAGCTCAGGCACGATTTGAACCAGCAGAACATCAGTGAACGTTGTACCTTCTCCCACTTCCCCCAGCCCCTGGCAACCTCTAATCTGCTTCCTTTCTCAACAGATTTGCCTATTTAGACATTTCACATAAATGGAGTCATACAATATGTTGGTCTTTTGCGTCTGGCTTCTTCCACATAGTATAAGGTTTTCAGGGTCCATCCAAGTTGTGGCATTATCAGTACTTCATTCCTTTCTATGGCTGAATAATATTCAAACATACGGATAAAAAATACAAATAAAAAATAATAAAAACCACATTTTGTTTATCCATTCAAAATTGATGGACATTTATATTATCCCCACTTTCTGTTATTATGAGTAATGCTGCTATGAACACCTGTGTGTATGGTTTTGTACATGTTTTCAGTTCTTGGGTATAAATGTAGGAGTGGAATTACTGGGTCATATGGTGACTCTGTATTTCACTTTTTGAGGCTGAATAAATACACAGTGCCACTGGCAGTGAATAAGGATACCAATCTCACTGCACACTTGTATAGTAATTAAGAGCATAGACACTGGAGCCAGAATGCGTGGGTTTGAATCTTGGCTGTGCCACTTCCTGACTGTGAAAGCTTAAACAAGTTACTTAAGCGCTATGCCTCAGTATCCACATCTCTAAAATAGGGACAATAACAGTACCATCGTCATAGGATAAAATTTAAATGTGCTAATATATGTCAATTACCAAGACACCGTCTAACATGTAAAAAATGCTATATGTTTTACTATTACTATATTAATCTTTACTATAATTATTGCATTTTGTTTTGTTAATTTGATAGTTGAAAAATGATGGTATAGTTTGCTGTGGTTTGCCACTGAAATGGAGTAATCAGAGATAACCGTAATTTAAGGGGCAACAAAGTCAAGGGAAGCTTTTTTGAGCAGGGGGGCAATTATATTTCGGAGTGCAACGTGAATAAAGCTGAGGCTTCACATAGTTCAGTCCAAGCATGTAATAGCTTTCTAAGGAAACATAAACTGACACCTGAAATATTGAAAAATAATACTTAAGCTTTCTTAAGAAGTCCCTACAAATGCTTGGCACAGCATATTTAACAGACTCAAAAACCTTCTCTAGGTATTTCTCTCTTACCCAATTTTTTCCACTACAGTAGCTATTATATTTCTCTTCCTTCTCAACTATGAGGTCTCTGTACCACTAGACTACAGCCCTGTTAACTTCCTCCTCATGCAGCTCACATGACCCTGTTCTCCACCTGTGACTCTCAGCCTCCTGCACCCCTGAGAAATTCAGCATGAATGCCTTTTTTAAAAAAATTGAGAACAATCTCTGAACTCTGATGGATAAAATGATCCACTTTATTATCTACTCCCTCTCCTTTTCAGCTCTTCACAAGAAGGGCAGAACATATGTTTGTGCTACCCAAGGACAGCAAAAAACCATACCCAGACCTCAGTCTTAATTCTTTTTCTCCTCCTCCTATGACAAGCAGCCCTGGGAAGTGCTGCAGCACTTGGCCTGGTATAGTCCCACTGATTCCTTCTAAGTAAACCTCGGAAGAAGCATTTCAACGTTAGAATTTATTCTCCCCCATGCCAACTCCCCGTCTTCCCCTTGCCCTCCATAAACACATGAAAAATGATGAGCTAACTGGGTTAAGTTGTTTGTGGTTACTTACAGCAGGCATTAATTATCCCCCTTACCAAAATCAATCCAGTGAGGGTTATCTCCAGAATTATTGGAGTCTGTGAAATACAGGATGACAGATACCAGCCCTACTACACCAGAAGCAAAACTAGGACTACCTTTTCTAAACCAAACCTGGGCCAACCTTCATTGCGTTTTGGCGAAACTGCTTATCTTCCTGACCTCTCTCTTGAAACAGAAAGGCCTAAATGTCCTTTCAGTAAAAGGTGGGGAAAGCAAAACTACTTCTCATTCTTTTATGATGAGTCTGCAGTCATGAGTGGCAGATTAAGAAGGTTCTCAATCCAGTAATTTGGATGTGACTAATAACCTTTAAATAGCTTAATCTTTGAATGACCCCTTACTTAAACCAGAAAGCAAAAATCAGTTATTTCTTCAGAGGAAGAGCTTCAAAGACTTTTAGACATTTAAGACTCATATTGTTCTCAGTTTAAATCTAAGTGTGAATATAAAATAATACTTCTGGAGGCAATTCCACAAGAGACATTTGAACTAGATCATATCCTTAAATCAAGTGAAATGACTCGAAGGGGCTGTTTCATTTGTACAGCGTTCACTTAGGTTATTTAGTTCTAGGATATTAAGTCAATAAAATATTTCCTAGTATCCTCTAAAAGGGTATCTCTCAACTGTAAATTTTATTTTCAGTTCATTTATTGAGATTCCTTAGAATTAAATTATTTACCATAGAATCCCAAAGCTCCACAGCATTTTTTCAAGTCACAATTATTTATGTCTGGGTTTATGAATTCCTGAGGACAGGGGAGGTCTCCTCTCTGGATGAGTTGTTGGAGGTCTCATCTTTGTTTTAAAGTACCCATGGCATGGGAGTGCCCTTTGAAGGCTAGAGCTCTTCACTTAGCCAGCTCTTCCTCAGAGCTCAGGACAGGAAGGAAGGAGACAAATACAGTGCAAGTGAGAGAAGCATCTGAGCGTGGGTGTCACGTAATGACAGCTGTTACTCTCTGGCCATCCATGCATGTAAATTACTCCTATATTTTAAACACTTGCATTGTATAACCTGGGAAAGGGTTTTCCATGAACATGAAATCTGTTTGGCCCAAATGTACAGATTGTGAATAGAAGGTGAAGGTGGAACCAACAGAAGGTAGGAGTTGGATGGGGACACAGAGAGAGAAATGGGCATGACATAGGGCAGCGGTTTACAGTCCGACACCATCAAAAATAGAACATAGAGACAAATCTGGATATTGTCTTTACATATAGTAATAAAATGCATTTTTAAACATTCAATGCAAACAAAATGTGTTGATATTTTTAAAGTATATTCATTTTACCCTGTTTTTGATGATTAAGAAAGTTAACTGGAAATTGCTCCTTTTTCAGGAAATTGCTCCTTCTTCAGGAAATGGCTAACAGCATTTCAAGCTCAGTTGTAAGAACCTGGAGTCTATCCTCCTTTTAAGATCAGGACAAAGATCATTTCTCAATTTAGGGGCAAAAGTGGAAGTGGGATAAGCAGAGGTAGAGTGAAGGGTGGTATTGATACCAATTAACAAAATTAGATAGAGGAAGGGGAGTTATGACTACACCTGCAAAGAACTCTTGCTCAATTTTCCCTTAAACATTATATCATCAGTTTTTAAAGCTTTAGTGTGCACATGAGCCACCCAGGGGTGGTGTTGAAATGTAGACTCCCAGGACCGGCCCCAGAGAACTGGATTCAACAGGTCTTGGGCAGAAACCTGGCTTCTGTATTTAAACACCTACCCCAACTCAACAACCGTGATTCAGGTGAACCTCAGAAACAGCAACTTTGAGAAATAGCCCATCAGCAATGATGAGTTTTTTCCTCTAAAAATGAACAGGGAAAGGGGGCATGAATAGGAGACAGCAGTGGTAAAGATCTGGGCATCTCATTCTCTACCTCCAGCTTCCCACTGGTCCTCTCCTATCTTAGCACTTCTCCATCGACTTTGCCCAAATCGCAAAATCAGGATTGTTTTGATTTTCGTATTTTTTAAGGTTTTTTTTATTTTAATTTCAGTGTAGTTACATACAGATTTTCATATATTTTTTGAATTGATAAGATCTCTTTTTTTCTAAACACATCCTGTTTTTCTATCTCCAGAGGATATCAAAAACTTTGTTAAGAAGCTTGATAAACTATATGGGAAAATGAATGGCTGAATGGTGCAAACAGGTGGGTAAGATGAACAAAATCAGCAATCATCAGATTACTAATATGTAAATCAAATATGTAAAGCAGCAAGCTGAGTAAATACCTTCCATTACCATCATCAACTTCAAAGAAAGGCAAATTCCATTCACTGTCTGCCTTCTCTGTTGATCATTATGTAGATTCCGGACATTGCATTGGTAAAACAAACATAAAACTAAACACTCACTCAGTTTTAAACATTATTCATAGATCATAGAGGCCTTCTAAGAGGATATTACTTAGTCCTACTCAGTAAATTTGTTGCTCAGGATAACTCCGCTGGTCAGTGGCAGGTGTCTCTAGAGCCAGCTTTTTCTGACTTGATGGTCATGACTACACTCCCAGGTCATGAAATCTATGTCCTGGGTCTTGATTATCATTTTTAGAAAAATGAAAGATTAAATAGAAAATATCAGAGGGACTGAAGTTGAGATAACACTATTGCGTTCCACTCTGTGGCCTTAAAAAGAGGTTTGAGGGGCACCTGGGTGGTTCAGTCAGTTAAGCAACTGCCTTCGGCTCAGGTCATGATCCCAGGGGTCCTGGATCAAGCCCCACTCAGCAGTCTCCATCTCCCTCTGTCACTCCCTCTGGCTCGTGCTCTCTCCCTCTTCTCAAATCAATAAATAAAATCGTTAAAAAGAGAGAGAGAGAGATTTGAAAGAGGGAGCATCTCAGCTGAATCCAAGTTTATTACAACTTTATTGAGGCTAAAGAGAATTTCATACTCTCTACCAGATTTTTAAGGCAGTATCATCCTCAGTATTTTTCCAAGTTAAAAAAAATAAAAATATATGATATTCTGAGAATGTGAAAATTCTGATTTGGGAGGCAAATGCCATAACCAAGCCAATGGACATCTCAATATTCATTTGCATTATGCAGTATTTTGAATTGTAGCTGAAATGAATAAGCAGGAAAGTCAAACAATGAAAAGTTTAGTTTGTCAATTTAAATTAGAAAGAAAGAGAGAAGGAGGAGAAGAAGGAAGGAGAAAGAAAGGAGGAGAAGGAGAAGGAAGGAGAAACAGAGGGAAGCACCTAGAAGTCCAACAGTGGGGAATGCTTAAGTAAGTTATGCCATCACCTTCCGTGTGAGTCACGTGGTTTCTGCCTGGGCTCATCCATTGATCTGGAGTTATCCCTGGAAGGGTTTTCTTAATCTTCACCTGAAATGTGCTAACCTAATCTGGATCCCAAAGATGGCAAGATAGCAGGGATCCAGAGCGTTCTTAAAAGGTATAACTGGTGATAGGAAGTTCTTTAATGACAAACCAATTGAAGTTTCATTATGTCGAGGAACTTTGAGGAAGTCCTCAAAATCCACGTATTAAAAATACATTTCCTATTATAGATACACCTACTTTCTAGAATAAAAACCAAAGCCATGTGGACCTGTCATTATATTTTGTATATATGGGTAGAATTATATCAAGTTATGTCAAGATGTTCCTTCATCTTGAAAAAGCTTTTTATCAGAGGGGGGAACCTGCTGGCAGAATTTAAGGTCTCAATTATCTGAAATCCTTATGGTAGTTTACTTTACAACGTAGGAAGTTGGTTTGTTTTAAACTTTTGTTTTAAAACTAGGAGACGTTGGGGGAGCCTGGGTAGCTCAGTCAGTTAAGTGTCTGCCTTTGGCTCCGGTCGTGATCTCAGGGTCCTGGGATCAAGTGCCAGGTAGGGCTCCCTGCTCAGCGGGCAGCCTGCTTCTCCCTCTGCTGCTCCCCCTGCTCTCCCTCTCTCTCAAATAAATAAACATATGAGATACTGTTTGCTTTAATCGTTGAAGCTTTCCTTTTTAAAAGCTGATTTACAAGAAACCAAAATGGTAAGTTTCACCTTCGGTTTCATTTATTTCTTATTTTTTCCAAGACTGCAGAATCCGCTAATTCCCCCCACTTTAAAGCTGGGCGGGAGGAGGGAAGTAACTAAACCCAAGCGCGGGTTGAGCGCGGGCGGGAGGTGGGCGGGAGGTGGGCGGGGGCGGGAAGGTGGGCGGGACCCTTAGCCCCGCCCCTCGCCGGGTCATTAGCGTGCTCCCCTGGCCGCTGCCCCGGCAGCCCCGACACAGAGTGCTGAGCCTCCGCGCCGCCGCCGGTCCCCCGCCAGCAGGTAGGGAGCGTCCTTCCCTGCAGAGGTGCCTCTGGCCGTCTAGGATGGCACTTTGAAAAGCAGCTGGTCTGAAGACCTTTTCTATGGTATGGAGAGAAGAGAAGGGCCGGGGAAAGCGCGATGGTTTGACGCGGCAGGAGAGCTGGTCCCTATATAGGCTAATAGGAACAGCTAAGACGTTTGGTCTTTCGCGGAAGAAGGGAATTCAGTTTTGCTTAATATCAGTTTTGTAAGTATGTTTCTGCCCGTTCATTAATATGTTCCTGAGGTGGGTAGCTGGGTCTAGAGGGAAATTCCTAGGCTGGAGGTCTGTCACCTGGATCCTTGTCCACCCTCAGCTGCTCCCTAGCAGTATGCTCTGAGTAAGTCATCTCACCTGCAGCATATCCTAAGGCTCCCTCCTGCTGTAAGTAAGAGCCTGGACACCCCAACCCGAGCTCTTTGCTCTATCTGCTCTGAGGACCTACAGGAGTCCTGAAGGTGGAAGACCATAATCTTTGTCTTATAATACAGGGAGCACTTCGGGTATCATTGTTTCACCTTGTTTGCACCTAAAAAAAATACCTTGTGTGATTTTTCTATAGATTATTTTTTTAAAGATTTTATTTATTTGAGAGAAAGGGAGAGCACAGAGGAAGAGTGTGAGGGAGAAGCAGACTCCCCACTGAGCAGAGAGCCTGATGTGGCACTTGATCTCAGGACCCTGAGATCATGACCTAAACTGAAGGCAGACACTTAACCAACCAACTGAGCCACCCAGGCACCCCTCTATGGATTAAATGGTCTTCTAAAATGTGATACGTATATTTTTAATGGCTGCATTCCATGGTACAAAATTAATACCCCATGATTATTTACAGTGGTTAAGTGTCTTAGCCATTCAGTGAACATCATTGCTTGTAAATCTCTGGGACATTACTAATTGTATCCTTCAGATAAACTCTTTCAACTACTTAGGCAAAGAGTCTGAATATTTTAAAGGCCTTTTGATGCAAATTGAAAATCACCTTCAAGAAAGAGCCAGTTTACATTGACAGTTACCTGCAGTTTTTAAGAACTATGATAGTCTAAAGAAAAAAAGAATCAGCCTTTTTCAGTGGAATAGAGTAGGTAGAGGTTACAGGACAGTAGTTAGAGTGTAGTCTTAAAGGAAGCCACAGAGATAGTGTGGGCATTTGAAGCGATCTGGGAAACATACAAGAATGTTTCAAGGTGACTGAGGGGAAGGAGTTTGGGTACAGGGTTTAGTTGGGTATAATAGATCAACTCTCTTGATGTATTAATGGGGTGGGTTTTCATCTTGGAGATACATTGTCAAACTCTAGGAGGGTTTTTGTTTTTTTTTTGAAAATCAAATTATAGTTTATATATATATCAGAGAAAAGTCAAAGGAAACCCTAAACCAACAGCTATCAAGACACTCCTTGCTCCTACTTTTGAGAAAAGAAGCTTGAATTCTTTTCCTGTCTTTTCCTCCTACCCTTACTACCCCTGGGAGATAGAGAAGTTCCATAGTGTTATACTGAGTTCCCCAGGGACAAACCTGCTTCCTCGTCCTGAATGAACCATCATTTCTTCCCTAGTTCACATTTCTTTGCTCTTTGAGTGCTCTTGTCTGGGAATCCAGATCTACCATCATAGTTTCTTACTTGAAGATGTCAGTGTTCTCTTAGACCAACTGCCCTGATGTGGAGTTTAGAGATCTAAGACCATGGTTATTCACGTGGTCTCTGTCCTTTGTTTTTGTCCCCACACTAATGACAGCTGTACTGCAAGGGAAGGAAACCTTGGCAAAAGGTGGCATCATGAGGAATTATGTAAATATCAGCTCTAACCCATCAGCTTCCAATAAACTTTTATGACCCCTAAAATTTTCAACCAAATTCATTTAAAGGATAGGAACTACACCAGAGTATGCCATTAACATTGGCAAAACTAGTTTTAACCCATGAGTGGATTTTACTTCCCTTTGTTTTATTCAGTAGTACTTTGCTTGGAGTTAGGGATATCTTAAGTTTTCTTTTGCCCAATAAGTGTATTTCTGTTTATAATATTACAGTGTTTTATAACTATGGTGTAATCAACTCTTGCCCAAGGAAAGGTCAGGGGGGTGGCTTTCTCATTTCAACAATCTTCATGTTCTCACGGGCCCACATGAGAGAAAGGAGAGAGATAGGAATTATGCGCCTAACACTAACAAGAGAGTAATGACTTATTTTACTTTATTGTTTTTTATTTTTACCCATACATGTATTTATGAACATGAAGGGTTCATACAGATTGATAGGAAACTAGTAAGATAAACAGGCCAGAAAATGACGAAATAATTCACAAAAGAACCAAAATAACAAACCCATGAAAAATTCAAATTGTAACTTTTTAATAATCAAATTAGAAAAACTATTTTTAAAACCATACCCAGTAAAGATACAGTGTAACTGGTACCAATTATCCACACGTATCAGGAAGATGTTCTTTCTCCTTGATCAACAATTCCACTTGGGAAAATCTGTCCTCAGGGCCTGGCACACAGTAGGCACTTAACAAGTATTTGCTGAATACACAAATATGTATGATATTTTTAAAAGTGGAAACAATCTTAAACCTAACAATAAGGGAACTAAACATTATGGGAACACCAAAATACTTATGAATATCATTCAGTAAAATGGAAAACATATTGTAATATTAAATTAAAAATGAATGTTAAATGTATGATAAGGTTATAATTGTTTTTACAAAGATTCGTAGGGGGAAGACTAGAAGAAAAGTGTATACTGGAATGCTCACAGTGGTTGCAGGGTTTCTCAACCTTGGCACTATTGACAACTAAGTCTAGATACATTTCTGCTGTGGCGGCCGTCCTGCACATTGTAGGATGCTTAGCAGTGGCATTCCTGGCCTTTACCACCAGAAGTAGCAATCCTCACCCCCACCCTACTGCATTTCGACAACTAAAAATATTTCTTTCTTTTTTTTTTTTAAAGATTTTTATTTATTTATTTATTTGACAGAGAGAGAGAGAGACAGCCAGAGAGAGAGGGAACACAAGCAGGGGGAGTGGGAGAGGAAGAAGCAGGCTCCCAGCAGAGGAGCCTGATGTGGGGCTCGATCCCAGGACTCTGGAATCATGCCCTGAGCCAAAGGCAGACGCTTAACGACTGAGCCACCCAGGCGCCCCCTAAAAATATTTCTAGGCATTAGCAAATGTTTCCTGGGTTAAAGTAATGGAATAGTGGGTGATTTTTCCATCTTTTCTCATTTTCTATATTGTGTTTATGTTATTTAAATAATGAAGAAAAAGATAAAAATAAACAAATATTATTATTCCACCTCAACACTGATGTGTGAGTTTCTGAGGTTCTTTCCATTCTACTACTCTGTGTCCCGAACGTTCTGCAGCTTAGCAAGGTGAAATGGTTCACCAAATTTGTTTTTTATTTTTTTCTAATAAGAGGAAAACATATCCATTTCTTTGAAAATGTAGACACAGAAAAACACCAAAGAAATCATTAACCATCTCATCTCCCAACATCTTTGCAAAATCAATACAATTCTGTCCTCAGTGGTATTACACTGTAGGACTGTAACAACATTTATTTAACTAGTTAGACTATCTGGAATATTCCCAGTTTGTGGCTAGGATTGGCAATGTCATCACTTCACATGTATTGTTTATGTGTATGTTTTTGTTTTTGTAAGATACATTTCTAAGAGAGGAAGTGAAAGCTCATGTGTCATATACATTTCAAATTTTAATGGAGATTACCAAATTGCCTTCCAAAAAATGTTATATAACTTCACATCCTTACCGTCAGTGAGTGAGAAAACCCATTTGTTCATATCCTTACAAACATTAAATATTAGGACTCTTTTGGTTAAGCTAATAAGTGAAAAATAGTACCTAATGTTTTAAACTTATATTTTTTAAAAATTGTTGAGATTGAGCATCCTTTCCAATGTGTAGGTGTTGTTTGTATTTCTTACTCTCTGAACTGTATGCTAGAAACTTTTGCTCATTTTCTGTTAGGTTGTGTGTGGTTTTCTAATTGATTTTTAGGAGCTATTTATATATTAGGAGCATAAATCTTCTTAGATATGTGTAGCATAGATTAATTGATCATTGGTGAGTTTTTGTATGCATAAAAGAGGTCAAAGAGAAGAGGAAAACTGACTTCTTGAAGTGTGTAAATATATGTAGAACACAAGAGGGAAAATGTATTAATAAAGAAACAAATTTGGCCCGCCTGGGTGGCTCAGTCGTTAAGCATCTGCCTTTGGCTCAGGTCATGATCAGGTCCCAGGGTCCTGGGATCGAGCCCCACATCAGGCTCCCTGCTCAGCGGGGAGCCTACTTCTCCCCCTCCCTCAGCCTGCCACTTCCCCTGCTTGTGCTCTCTCTCTCTCCCTGTCAAATAAATAAATAAAATATTTTAAAAAAGAAACAAATTTGCTGAAATGCAGTATAAATCTTCTTTCTTTATTACCCTACTTGTATATAAGGTCCAAAATGAGAGTGATTTTTCTTTCTTGTTCATGGCTGTATTCCTAGTACCTAAAACAGTGTCTGGGACAGGAAAGGTGCTCAATCAATATTTGCTGAATTAAAGAATTAGTAGAATTTCAAGCAGAATGACAAAATGAAGAATAGAATCTAGGCAGATACCCCTAACAGTGGCTGTAAGTCATTCACATCTTAGTATGAATTGGTCAAATTCAACTGTTTCTCCTTCTCATTCCTGCTACTAATGGAATCAGTTTATTGAGAGAATAGGATTTATAGCTTGGAATAAGCCAAGGACCGAAGAGGAGATTTCTGAAGGATGGCACCTGTGAGAAAAGTAGCATAGTTGGGATAGTGATATGGAAGGCTTGAGTAGTTAAGGATAGGATGAAAGTATTCAGGAGCGAGGGTGGAAGAAAAAGCATTAAAAGGTGGGAGATGTGGAAGTCAGGTTGTCTTTGCTTTGAAATTTTGCACAGGGCAGGTTTGGATTTCTAGATATGTTCTGCAGAAAAAAAACATGAAATAGTTGAGAGGATTTTAGTGCAATATTTTCTTCTTGGCCTCTTTCGAGTGTTCATTATAAGTTTTTTTCAGGCCTTATAATTACATTTAAAGATTGTCATCATAGTAACTTTTTTCCATTTGGCTTTATAGGACTGTGGGATATTAAGTAAAGGTATTAAACTTCTCAATTCCATGCTGCATTTCCCCATTACAAATCAGTCATTTTTCTGATTATCAGAAGACTATTTCATTTAGAACTGCCAAGACCCATAATGTCTGGGTGTTCAGTTATTGAGTAAAGTATTTTTCTTTTTGTGTTTTCCATAATTAGGTCACTCCAGAAAGATGAAGATATTTAGTGTCTTTGCATTCATGGCCTACTGCCATTTGCTGAAAGGTAAGACACCAGACCCTTTCATTAGGTTCTATATTTTAAATATTTTAACCATAAGTTAAAAACTACAATAATTATTTAAAGTGGATGTGATTTTTTTTTTTTTTTGTAGAGAGAACATTCTGTTTTTCCATCTGTATCTCATAAACCCATTTCATTGGACAAAGCTATAGGGAACATGGTCAAACTGAAAGAAAGAAAATTAACCCATTATCTATTTATCCATTACCTATTATCCATTTCCCAGGGATAATAACTGAAACTATCTGTAAATTTTTTGAGGAGTTTCCCATCTTCTGAAAATTGGTTGTCTCTCTCTTCAGCATTTACGATCACGGTTTCCAAAGACCTGTATGTGGTGGAGTCTGGCGGCAATGTGACTATGGAGTGCAAGTTCCCGATAGAGAAACAGTTAAACCTGCTTGCACTAATCGTCTACTGGGAAATGGAGGATAAGAAAATTATTCAGTTTGTGAACGGGAAAGAAGACCTGCAAGTTCAGCACAGCAGCTACAGCCAGAGGGCCCAGCTGCTAAAGGACCAGCTGTTCTTGGGGAAGGCCGCACTTCAGATCACAGACGTGAAGTTGCAGGATGCAGGGGTTTACTGCTGCTTGATCGGCTATGGCGGTGCTGACTACAAGCGGATTACTTTGAAAGTTCATGGTAAGAATGCATACAGGTGAAGAGGACCAATCTTTATGAAAACCATACCCCAGCGCTGAGCACTTTTCCTTCTTGGAAGTCTACCTTGCTCTCCACAGTGACAATCTACTCATTCATTCATTCACACACACCTCCAATGAGCATTTCTCAAACAGTTCCTATTTGGCAGTCCCTGGAGATCCAGAGCTGGACATGGTGGGGCCATGTTCCACAGTATGTTCGGTTCTCCTAAAAATAAATTTCTAGTCTTTACTTTTTTACTATTATGAAAGTGATACATGTACTTACAAATCATTCAGACACCACGGAAGGGAGTAACATGAATTGCAAAAGTGTTCTTCTCCCGTCACTGCCATCTTCCATGGCATGTCAAGATAGTAGCCACTATTTGTGTGTCCCTCCAGGAATTTTTTTATTCAAGTATAATTTTTTAAAAATTTTATTAAGTCTGCCATCATTTTCCTTCCTTTATGCATCTCTATGTCAACTCCAAATTAATATAGTAAAAACAAACCCCACTGTGAGGTGCACATTCAAAAAGCCTTGAAGTCAATATATAAAGGCAAAAAATATTATCAAACGTAAAGGAAACTATTCTTTAGAGACAGTATTACCTATGCTCACTGGGCATATATTCATCTTGAAAATCTACACTGCTGTTATCTTGGAGTGTTGTAGAGGAACTGTGAGTATCAAATTCCCGGGTACTGACCCACAAATATGTCATCAGGTCACCTGCGTTCGAAGTTATGTGTTGCCACTAGATAAAAAAGGAAAACACCTTAGCTGACCCCCTCTACTTTCACTGTTAAGATTCATAGAATTGAGAGATGAAAGGATCCCAAGTAAGAGCAACTAATCCAGACTCCCAAGAACAGAAATCCCCTTAAGGGATCTTCTGCTCACATACTTTCCACACTGACACCCGGTCACTTGGACCTCCCTTCCATAGCCTTTTGAAATTATTTTCTGATACCGAGCTGATATCTGCCCTCTCTAGTCATAGTTTTGAGATTATATGCCTGCTTCTTTTGTTTACATGATGACCTTTTCGTATGTGACCAGAGTGCAGTCATCACTCCTTGTTCTTTCCATTCCTGGCCTAACTAGCTTCAATCTGAAGATCAATATTACAAGTAGAAGAAGTTTACATTTATCATAAAGGGATAAATGATAATTGTAAACTCAGTCCAAATTATATAGCCATTGGGAAAAATGCATCTATTTTTATGGCACATTACTGGGTTTCTGATTCTGGATCAATTAATGTTACTGTTGTGAAGAAGATGTCACTTGTCTTGGGAAGTAGATTTAATTTTCATTATATTTTGCCATATACTTCTCCAGAACAGTGGTATTTATGAAAGCAAGCTGGTGGGATCCCAAGTTGGGATTTTCAACCTTTCTTCAGTCCATCAGCAAATATCACCCACTGACTGTGTTTCATGGCATTAAAGAAATTATCAACACTTAGCCCCGTGAACAGCCAGTAGTGCTGGATCTGGGCTGGGCAGGAAGAATGTAAGCCTGGCAGTCAGGTGAAAGGAAGTATAGAGTGTAAGTCTCTGCTTCCAGGAGAGAGGGTCTGTCATCAGCCTTTAGGGAGTATGCAGAGAGTAGGACAGCTATCCTATAACAAGGAAGGATGTCTTTTCAGGTCCTCTGGGCTCTGTAATGTCCTTTGTTGATCTAGGAAACGCAGTAGGAAACCTTTTGGCACTCAAGGTTTTTTCCGAGAAGGGATTCCTGATAGAGCAAAGCAGATGACCAGCCAGATTTGAGGATCTGATTTGTCTTGACCATTCCATTTTATATTATAAATTACTAATTTATATTATAAATTACTGGCATCCTAGTCCCAGTCCATCTTGTGGCCATTTGCACACAGTGGTCTTGGGTGTTGAGTTGAGCTACACTGAGAGCAAGCCAACCACCAAGCTTCACTTGCACTGAGGTAGCGTCACCAATAGAAATGGTCCTCTTGCATGAGCTTCACAACTCAAGGAAGTACAATTCCTGAGTCACCTCTATATGCAAATGATTTCACAGTAACACTTCTCTTCCCATCACTGCAAACATGTGGTAACACAGCTTCCCCAGAGGGAGTTTACTCACCATGGGATTTTATAGGTGAAGCATTTCAAAACTGAAATGTGTTAAGACTTTAGTTTTGGATTAACTCAATTATTATTATCACTCTGGGTATTATTGCACCTTTCATGTTTACCAGTTTAAATACCATACTCTCAGGCATCTGACTTCCAATTGGGAATGCTGTTTTTCCTTAATCATCGAACCTAATTGCAAGGAAAATCAAATACCATTTATACTTTAAAGACCTTAAATGGGATTAGGCAACTGAAAGAACAAAGTATTACATAGTTATCCTGATAATGCTAATTCGTTCATATGAACCAGATTCACTGCTCTCATTCCCCACCAACCCCGTCTCTCCCCAATTCACCAGCCAGCCTTTAGATTTTTTTCTATAGCATTCCTCCCCATCTACTGTATCGTGTAACCTATTCAGCCTCATCTAACACATATAAACGCACCCGCTTTGTTTATTATCACTCTCCTCTTTCTTGAATATACTCCACAAAGGTAGAGATTCTGTTCTGTTTTATTCACTGCTCTATCCCTAGGACTTGGTATACAGGAATTTGACAAGAGCACACAAAAAATATTTGTTAAATGAATGAATGAATGAAATATTTCCTCAAATAGGATAGGGCTAAAAATTTTGAAACATGAACAGGTTTGAATATGTAAAAACTTATTTCCAAGTCTGTTCATGAGGAACTATCAGTACTTTCTGAAGAATATTACATGAGTACACTTAAGTGGTAGTTGTAAGAAGAAGAGAAGGAGCTGCTCCAGTAGTTATCATAGTAGTAATTAACACTTAGGTAGTACTTACTATGTGCCAGACCCTGTCCTAAGCATTTTGCCTCTACTAACTCATTTAATCCTCAAATGACTCTACGGGGTAGGGGCTGCATTATGTCTAAGATGTATGTTTTCACCTTTTGCTATCTCTGTGTCTAAGTGTGTCTTTCAATAGATGGCATCTTAGATTCAATGATGTGTGTGGTGTTATTCTCATTTTATGAAGGAGGAAATTGAGGCCCAAAGAAATTAAGTAATTTACCTGAGCTCACTCAGCCATTAAGTGGTAAAGCCAGGTTCTGAGCTCAGGTAATCTAGTTCTGAAATCTGTGCCCTCAACAATCAGGTTTCACTCCCTGTATTTATACCTCCAGAGTGTGTATGAAGTTGTATATTGACTTCAAAATTACAGTGAGCTTTTCTTGGTCTTGATGTGACCATTGGATTAGCACATGTGCTCTCTATCTAGTAAAACAGGAGTCTGCAAATGTTTTTGATAACCTACTCCATCAGTAAAACAGGTTAGCTAATATGCATGTATTTGTGTGTGTGTGTGTATACTTAGAAAAGATATACTTGTGCTAATGTAAAGGACGTAGCGTAAAGAATCGACATTTTTAAAAGGTAAAAGAAGTTGAACATCACTAACTTCATATGGTTCAACTTAAAGCATTGTACATTTGACAAAGGTATAAAGATAGAAACTTTTAAAGGTAGAAATAAAAATTTAATCATATTTTAATGCCTTGCTAATTATGATGATTCACTGTCATTAGCTAATAGTTCAAGGTGAAATTCATTGTTAACAGAGGTGGATGCTCTTGACAATCTTGAGTTTTTGTTTTTAGTTTCAGGTGTATAATTTAGGGATTCAGCACTTCATACAACAGCCAATGCTCATCACAAGTGCCCTTCTTAATCCCCATCACCTATTTAACCCAGCCCTCCACCCATCCCCCCTCTGGTAACCATCAGCTTGTTCTCTTGGTTTGCCTCTCTCTCTCTCTCTCTTTTTCTGCTATGCTTAATTTGTTTCGTTTCTTAAATTCCACATATGAATGAAACCATATGGTATTTGTCTTTCTTTGACTATTTCACTTAGAATTGTACTCTCTAGCTCATCCATATCATTGCAAATAAAAAAGATTTCATTCTTTTTTATGGCTGAGTAACATTCCAGTGTGTGTCTGTGTGTATGTGTTTCTGTGTGTGTGTGTGTGTGTTTATATACACAAACATACCACATTTTCTTTATCCGTTCATCAGGCTATGGACAAATGGGCTGTCTCCATAATCTGGCTATTGTAGGAAAACAGTATGGACTTTCCTCAAAAAGTTAAAAATAGAACTATCCTATGATCCAGCAATTACACTACTAGGCATTTACCCAAAGGATACAAAAATACTAATTCAAAGGCCTACATGCTGTTTATAGCAGCATTGTCTACAATCTTGGGGGTTTTTAAATCCATACTTTATCAGGTCCAATTAGGTACTTAGTGTTTTAACTTCATAAAGTGGTGGTAAGATGTGTCCCTTCTGCCACTTCCTTGTGGTTTGCACTTGAAGTATTAGTATTCCATCCTCAGTTTCTTTGTGGGAAAATTTTTAATTAGTAGTTCATTTTGTAAGCAGGTTAGTCTAGTTGAAATTAGATAAGAGAATCTGGAAATCTGTAATAAGCCCACTCTTCTCCCTTTGGTGTTATAAAACTTCCCTCTTCCCATAAGACTCTCATGTGGCATAGAAAGTGAGGCCCGGTGTCAATTAGTAAAGTTTGTTAAGCTTAGATTATTTCTTAATTATTATGATAAAAATATATATAAGTAGAAGTTCTAATTTTCTTCCTATGTCCCAACACATGTACCCTACTTTAGAGACTAGAATAGTGGATATGTAATCAATGAGTAGAACCATTCCACTCATTTATTAGGCCCTGAGAAGTATACCACATTTAAAAAATATGCTTAGGCATAAAGCAACATTCTCCTTTATGATTCTGTTAAGAATTATAAGAGTAAAAAAGCAAATATTTTACCTTTAATACTTTACCATAATCTGTGATTTTAGTCTTGAAAACTAAATTGCCCAGAAATCAAGCTCTGTGCTATGTGAACTAGACCCTGTTGTGGTAATACTATTTCAGGAAGTACAATCAGTGGACTTATTTTTTTTTTAAGGATTCTTAAACATAACAGATACAAGGTTGAGGACTCAAGTACTCATGAGAACCATTACTTATGTGTTTTGAAATTATAATTATCTTGATTTCAAGTGTTTCTATTGGTGGTTTCATTGATTTAAGGGCACAAAAACATCACATCATTATTTCAGTCTTGTTTGATTCTGGCTGTTTTGTATTAAATCTCTGTGAATATATCTTATCACAAAGCCATTGTTATACCTTTGGTAAAGGAATGGAGAGTCAAGGTTCTGGGTGGACCGCTGGTGGTTACACTGAAGTATTAGGAGTAAAATAAAGATTATACCAACAAAATAATGACACGTTACCATGCTTGTAATGAATAAACATGAATAAAGATCTTAGGTGATGTAAATGCATTAAATAATCTACTAAAATAGTACACATGGTATCTTAATCCTAAAAGGGTCCCAAACCAATGAGCTAAATTTTAATCAATGATCTAAAACTTAAACTTTATTTCTTGAGTATAATGATTTATTCAAATAGCCAGCATAAAAAAGTTCAAAAAATAAGTATCATAATGTGGTATTCTGGGTGAGATGCTGGAATAGAAAAAGGATATTAGGGAAAAACTAGTGAAATGGAAAGAAGTGTGAAGTTTAGCTAATATAATGTACTAACACTGGTTTCTTAGTTATAACAAATGCACCATGGTAATAAGATGTTAACAGTAGGAGGGAGCTGGGTGATAGGTATATGGGAGCTCTGTACTATCTTTGTCACTTTTCTGTAAATCTAAAACTATTTTGAAGTAAAAAATAAATTTAAACTTTAAAAAGTATTATCCAGGAACACATGTCAGTTTTTATAATGATATCATACTCTTTTCATACCTAATTTCTGATCATTGACCCACAGTTGGAAAAGCAAATGGCACATGAAAATCAGATTTTCTGTTTATTAAATAAAGTCTAAGAAAACCATGCTGGGCAGCTGGAGAGGTTCATGTTACGAAGACAGCATTACAACAACAAAAAGAAAATAACCGGGAATAAATTTAAGAAGAAATGGGTTGGCCCTGTGTAAAAACTATAAAGCTATATGAGAAAGATACAAAAACTTGAGGAAACGGACAGACATATTTTATATTTGGATAGAAAGACTGTTGGTTTAAAGATGACAGTTCTCTTTAATCTATGTGTTTACTTGGAGCCCAATAAAAAATAGCAGTATGATTTTGATAGCAAGGTAGTTGTTCCTTTGAACGTAGCCCATCTATGAACGGGCGAGTTGAAGCAGAACTAACGGGTTCCTCACTGCTGAGACATCTGAACATCAAGCTTATTTCACTGAGAACCCACCTGAATTGATACTTTCCCTAATGTAGACAACACCAAGCCACATATCTAGTTTTGTCCTAAGTGAAAGCCCTGACTTCTTTTTGCTCATGACCTAGCCCCATACCGCAAAATCAACCAAAGAATTTCTGTGGATCCTGTCACCTCTGAACACGAACTAATGTGTCAGGCTGAGGGTTACCCTGAGGCTGAAGTCATCTGGACAAGCAGTGACCATCGAGTCCTGAGTGGCAAAACCACCACCACTAATTCCAACAGGGAGGAGAAGCTTTTCAATGTGACCAGCACGCTGAGAATCAACACAACAGCTAATGAGATTTTCTACTGCACTTTTCGAACATCAGGTCCCGAGGGAAACAGAAACAATACCGCTAAGTTGGTCATCCCAGGTAATATTCTGAATGTTTCAATTCAAATGTGCCTACTGCTGTCCTCTGGCCTCTAGCATTGACGCCTGTTCATTTTAGGCATCCATCATTCATTAAATAAGTGAATGCATGTATAACACTAATATTTTACAAAATGGTTCCTCATCTCCATTCATCCAAGTCATATTGCTGTTTAATAAACATTCAGCAAATATTTATTGAATATGCCCTATGTGCCAGGCATCAGGGGCTCATAGAAGAGTAAGATACTGTTCACGCTTTCCAGGAAACAGATAAGAAATAGAGAAGGCAATCCCATCCCATGTAGGAAATGCTCTTGTGGCTGAGGGATCTGGGGGAATACCCCAGAGGAAGTCTCAGCTCAGGCAGTGTTTCAGGAATCCAGATCCCAGCACATCAGAGTTGCTCTTTTCTTTCCAGGGTTTCTGTGGTAGCAAGCAAATGGAACATACTTTTCTATCTTATTCTAAATCAGAAAGATCCGTCCTCCCCATCTGTGCGCCCCACCCCCAACATGGTGTATGACATTTCAACACAAAGCAGTCTGTCTGTTTAGTGTGTAAGACACAAGATTGTGGTCCCTGCCTAAGCTACTCAGCTTCTGTGTGCTTCAGTTTCCCTAGTCATAACAGTTACAGACTTTTGGGCAAGGTTACCGTAGGGGCAAATGAGCCATTCTATGAAAATGATATGAGGCTCTTGCCTGCATAGACTCAGTTATTTTTTTTTTTTCTTACTACCCTGCAGGAGTGGGTACAGTGGGATACAGAGTCTGATGAGAGGCTGAGACCTTTAGAGAAAGTGAGGCAGGAGAGCATGAGGTTAACATAAACCCAGAGGTGTTCTGAGAAGCACTTCTCAATGCCCCTTCTTCTAGTAGATGTTGCCAGTATAGCTTCAGCTACTTCAGAAAAAACAACTAAGAACTTGGGTGGAAAAGTCAACCAATAGGAGAAGGCAATACAAGATGGTCCCATGAATGGAAAGAGTAAAAAAAAAAAAAAAAAAAGTTGAGAAACTTGAAGAGATGGTCTTACTGGGTTCTGAGTCACTTCGGTAGGGTCTGCATTCGTGGGTTCCTGCCATTTAAAAGTTGCTTTATGACAACTTATCTGTGGGAAGACTTAGGGTAATTCACCTAACTACTTGGAGTCTGTTTCCTCATCTAGCACCTCGGATTTTTTTTAATATCTTGCATGCCTAACTGAACTTATTTTGAGATCGAAATGAAATAGGTATAAACAGGCTTTGTGAATTGTAAGCTGCTAGAGAAAGGCTGACCACTGCTGTGGCTTTAAAGCTTGAATGAGGTCGTCAGGGATCATGACCAACGGAGGGAGGTGGGAGTTAGCAGTCTCTGAGCATCACGTGCCAAGGGACTCCCTTTTCTTCCTTCATGGAACCACAGACAGATGGGTGAGAGGCACCCATGATTAGATGTCCTGAGATGTTCAAACTGAGAAAGAAAGCATAGCGAGCGATGGGCCTCAATTGTGGCCACATATACGAGGAGGTGGAAGCTCTTGGGCAGTGCCAGTTGGCCTTCCTGTTCCATCTTTACCATGTACCACAGGCCGCTAGCTTCTAGATTAAAGAATGCAAGGGAGGTCACCGAGCTTCCCAGTTAGTACCGAGCGGCAGCTACCTGTGGTAAGCACTTGACAGACATTAGCCTCACGATAAGTTTATTATCCTTTCCATTCTGTAGGCAGGTGAAAGGATTTGCCTGAGATCCCAAAGCTAGTGTGTGGCAGCAGAATGCAACTCCAGGACCATCTGTCCGAAGCCTGGGGTTCTTCCTCTTTTCTGCACTGCTCCTGGTTTCCTATCAGCAGTATCTAACCATTCCAGCCACTCACTGGCCAGGAACTGTTTGTAACCCAGAGCTAACCGAAATTCACCTTCAAGGATGATTGTTCTCTTGACCCCTTCCCATCAAAATTTCATCTTTAGTTTCTTTTTGTTTTCTTTTGTTTTTCAGAACCACTTCCAGTTCCATCAAATGAAAGGACGCACTTCATGATTCTGGCAGCTGTCCTGGTGTTTCTTGGTGTAACGCTGGCAGTCACTTTCTGTCTAACGAGAAATGGTATCTCCTTTATTGCAGTGGTCTCCACTGGGCATATGGGGAAATGTACAGGTCTGCTACTGTTGTCACAGCGGCACTTAGAGGCAGAGCCAGGATGCTCCATCTTCTGTAGTGTACAGCTCGGTCCCATGTAAGAGGGAACTCTCCTACCTAGAATGCTAGCAGTGGCCCAGTCAGGAAACACGGATTTACAAAATGCTGCCTTCCTGTTAGCATTCTCTTCTAGGGCCAACTTTCAATTTTGCAAAGTGGGTTTCAGCTATGCTACCATGTGACACTGTGTGTTGCCTCTTACTCCAGTCCTGTTCATTTCACCGTCCTGCAGCATTGCTTACATTGGAAGGTGGCAGTAAACACTTGGTAGTAGAATTTCCAAGGGGGTGACAGTTGAATCATAGCTGCAGGGAAACCTGATTTGCCTTTGCAATGTGGCACAAAGACATTCCACTGTTCAATAGCAATGACAGTGAAGCCGAGCAGGATTGCTGGGTGAAGATCATGTGTATGGGGGTGAGAGGTGGGAGAATGGGTATGTACAGAGGTGAAGAAGACCAAGCATTATACAGTTTCTTTCCATCATGCAAATAACCACAGACTTAGAGTAGAGGAGAAAAAGCTAAAATGCCTGTCGGTTTTGGTTGAATTTGAGTCTTGCATTAGTTGCACTGTTATATTGAGCTGGTTTCTGGGCACCCTAAAGAATAAAAATAGTTTTTTTCCGTAGAGCAGTGATGCTTTTACCGTAGAGTATTTTACAAGATTTCTGGCTGAGGGTGCTATATAATTTTCAAAATAATTTGCATGTGTTTATTTCTCTGTTTGCCCATGGGAACAATTAAAACACAGGAAAATGAGTCTATTCAAATCATTTCCTCCCATTTTAAGATGATTCAAAGTAGACATTTCCCCCAATACTTTGAGAAGTATACCAGGGGATCCAATGATGATCTGTGTGTAGAGTTATCTGAGGTCAAATAGGGAAGTGGAAGATGGAAGGGAATTCCAATGGTGGTTGAAAAATTCCCCACAGCCGCTTAAGAGGATGGGTAGATCTGGGAAAGTGGTGTAATTGAGTGGAGGTCAGCTACTTCTAAAGAACAGGTGTTTAACAGAACTGAGACAGTTAGCCAGAATAGAAGGCTTGAGGTCCAATGGTATGATGATCCTGAGATGGAGTTGATCTGTCCAAGGAAGTGACTCTTGCCAACTTGTGTTTTGAATATTTCCCCCATGAAAAATAATTAGTCATCATTAGGAATGGCTAGAAAACTAATGCGTAATAAAGTTCCTCAGCATATGGTCTCTCTTTGAGGGAAGGATGGAGAATGAAAGTATATACTCCTATAGAAAATCTGGGAGTGGGGCACCTGGCTGGCTCAGTCAGAAGACTGTGCAGCTCTTGATCTCAGGGCCATGACTCTGAGCCCTACGTTGGGTGTAGGAATGACTAAAAAAATAAACTTTAAAAATAAAATAAAATCTAGGAGCAAAAGCAGATGCCCTGAACTGTTGGATTGACCTCAGGGGTTGGAACCCATGGAATAAATTCGGAAGTCTACCAGGTTTCCTAGGGGATTAAAAATGCTTCATAGGAACTTGGAATTTAAACTTGAGTCACTATGTGGGATGTAGAGTTGTGTTACATGGGAATAAAAATGACTTTTTCTTTTCTCAAGGGAAAATGATGGATGTGGAAAGATGTGGCATCCGAGATAGGAACTCAAAGAAACAAAATGGTAAGAATATTAGCAGGGGTTAGGAAGTTGAAAGAAGAAGAAACAAAAAGTTAAAGTAATAACGGAGAAAGCCATCAGCCATAATCTCTCCTCACTTTAAAGAACGCTGGCTCCTGGAACTGCTGGCTCCTCTTTGCCTCACAACTCTAACACAAGAGCTCTTCCCATAGTCCGGGGAGATTTAGGGATGGCCCTGGAGTGTAGAGTGGTGAGCAGCTTTGGGGATAGGGAAGGAAGCAGCTTCTCTCTGCTAGATTTATAGCTCTGCATCCTAACACCTCCCTGCAAGAGGGGACCAAGCTGACTTCAGTGGGTGATTAACATAGATAGATGATGATAGATAGATGATAGATAGATAGATAGATAGATAGATAGATAGATAGATAGATAAAACTTGAGTAGCAGGTACTATGTTAAAAGCAGGGACCAGTACCTCCTTTAATCTCCCCCCACAAAATCAAAGAGATAAATACTAGGATATTTCTCATTTTATAGTAGAGAAAACAGTCAAGAAAATATATCAAATTGCCCAAGAACACAGACCTGACAGAAATCAGGCTTTGGAGCCCACTAGCCTGACCATAGAACTTTACTCTTGACCTAACCACTTAAATTCATTTCACTACAAATCTTTACATTTATGAAAGTTCAGAAAGACCTCACCCAGCTGATTGAACTAAGAAGAAAGTTATATTAAGCTTTCTAATTCTTTTTAATGCAGTCAGAAACTAAACTTCACAACAAACCCTAATTTAAAGTAATCTAAGTAGTTTGGACGGGCTCAGGCAGGTTTCATTTTTTTTTATAATAATTTTTTGTTATGTTATGTTAGTCACCATACAGTACATCCTTAGTTTTTGATGTAAAGTTCCACGATTCATTACTTGCATATAACACCCAGTGCACCATGCAATATGTGCCCTCCTTAATACCCGTCACCCGTCTATCCCATTCCCCCACCCCCCTCCCCTCTGAAGCCCTCAGTTTGTTTCCCAGAGTCCACAGTCTCTCATGGTTCATTTCCCCTTCTGTTTACCCCCCCTTCATTCTTCCCTTCCTTCTCCTACCAATCAGGCAGGTTTCATTATGTGGTCAAGTCCACTCAACTGTTTTATAAAACTAAATCATGAATGTTGTTAGGCGTATCGTAGAGTGACCAGCCTTCTCTCTTGATTTGCCCAGAATTAAAGGGTTTTTCAGGACACGGGACTCTGGGTTTTAAAACCAGAACAAACCTGGGAAAACCAGATGGTTGGTCACCCTTTATTATATAAAGATAATTGGACATAAATATAATCTGCCTCTCATTGCAAATCTATTCTGTCATCTAGCAAATATGAGTTACGTTTGTCATTATCATTCTCCAGATAAACAATTTGAAGAGACATAATCCAGCATTGAAACTCCTGATCTTAAAGCAGGGATTCTCAGCCTGTGGTTTGAGTTCAGCAGAGCTACGCGTGACCAGAGCAGTGCAGTGGCCCAGGCCAGCTGCAGATGATGAAGGACTTCCCAGGCCCAAGCACTCAACAGTGGAAGCTGCGAGGGAAGAGGAGGAGAACAAAGGAAGAAGGAGCAGAGGGGGTAGCCTGCAAGGAGACCTTGGTACTTCAAAACGACTGGGAGACTCATGGGCGCCTACAGGAGAGAGGAGGGACGCTTCTGAAAGATGAGCCCCCACGCAAATCATCCATCGCTCATCCTAGGAAAACAAGTTGAGATTCCCTGATTTAATGGTCAGTTCCTGCAGAAGTGCCCTTTGCCTTCACTCAACGTCTCTGTTTGTCGTCTGTGTGACCGAGAGTCCCAGTGTTGCAACAGTATTTAAGTATGTTATTTCTATTTATTTTGAGTCTTTGGAGTCTTGTCACGTGAGTGTGGTTGTGAATGATTTCTTTTGAAGATATATTGTAGTTGAAGTTAAAATTTTGTCACAAAACTAGACTTACTGCTTAGTGAGTTATGCTTGTTCAATAAAATGTATAGTATTTATAAGGTACTTGGTATCCTCCACAGCCACCAGGACATAGGAAGCATAGAGAACAGACCCGTGGTTTCTATAGGATATTACCTTGTTTAACCCACCAGTACTTGGTTGCCTCAAATAATCTTACTCTCAGACCTTAAGGTAAGATATGTTACTGTAGTATCTGTTCTATATTAAGTGTCAGCGTTAACAACTGTATGGTATCCTCACACAGAATCTCACTTAATGCCTATGGTAGCTGTGCTGCGGTCAGCACTATTCTAGCCATTTCCCAGCTGAGGGAGCGGAGACCTAACGTAACCAGCCCAAGCCAGTAAATAGCAGACCTCAGGTTTCCACGGCTGTCACCCACTGTCCTTTTAGAATACAGTCTAGAGCTGTGTTTTGCTGTAAGAAATTCATTCAGCATTTAGGAAGCACCCATGTCACTATGCCAGGCAGTGATTGAACAAGACAAGTACCTCTCTTCCAGGAGCTCATAGTATCATGGGGAGATTGATAAGGAATTCATTATTACAGTTTAGTGCAGTGTCATAGCATAAGATGTTGGAGGAGAATGACGACGTGAAGAGGAGAGTCTAGAAAGGCTGCCAAAGGGAGGGCATGCCTTGGGCAGCCCACTGGTGTGTTCCTTGGAAGTTGAAAATACATTTTATTTTATTATTTTTTTAAAGATTTTACTTATTTATTTGAGAGAGAGAGAGAGAGCTAGAGAGCACAAATGAGGTGAAGGGCAGAGGGAGAAGCAGACTCCCTGCTGAGCTGGGAGCCCAACGTGGGGCTCGATCCCAGGACCCTAGGATCACGACCTGAGCTGAAGGCAGACGCTTCACCATCTGAGCCACCCAGGCTCCCCAAAAATACATTTTAATCAAAGTGATTTTAGTTTATGAGGATAAATTGTGGAAAATAACTTGAGGTCCTTTTCTATCATTATGTTTCTGTCTGATTTATTTGCCTTTGCTGTGCAGTCCGAAACTTATGTAAACGGTGTTGGTATTGCTCAGCAGTTCTCTCTTTTTTATTTAAGTGCTGCTGAAGTTTGAACTCATACCTTTCCATGATTCAAAATTCAGAAGGTCCAAGAAGAGACATTAAAAAGCCTCCATTCCATCCTTCTAGCCATTGGTTTTCCTTTCCAGAAGCAGCTGCTCTTGTCTTTTGTTCTTGTAGCCTTCTAAAGACATTCTATGAGTATATGTAGAAATATACATGAAAAGTATATTTTTTATTCACAGAAGTGGTGACACACTATTCGCCTGCTGTGCACTTTGCTATTTTTATTTAATGTATTATTTCTTTTGGGGCCATTGGAACAAGTGTGATTTTCCCAGAGGCCAGGCACTAGGTCTTCTTTATTTCTAGATCAGCTTTTCCATAGCCTGTTAGTATCTTTTATAAGACATAGTACATGCTAAATATGTAGTTCATCGACATTTGGACAGCCAGCATTTGCTTGCCGTATGACTGAGTTTGGATTTGGTTTATTTTGTGTTTCTCAAAGTGAGACCCTTGGGTTCTCCAGGGCACACTGGGTCAACCTCGTCCTAAAGGCTGAATTTATTACTAATTCTGTATGACAGAATCATGTCTGGAACTTGTGTTTTTTTCCTGTTTTCTCTTGAGTAAAAACTAGACTTTGATATTGCAGTTGCAAAATGACAGGGGTGGGGTTTTGTTTTTGTTTTTGGAAATTCCAGTAATGTACCTTGACTCTCACCTGTGTTAGAAAAGGCCATGAGCTGTGCTTAAACCCCTGAGTCCTACCAGTTCTCATCACTACATAGATCTAAGATGTTGCATTTCAAAGTCTTTAAGGTTCACATGCCTCCCAGGAGGTCTCAGTGTATTCCTGCTCTCTTGGCCTTTTACCTGGATTATCGACAAAGAAAACCTTTGTTTTGCCGCTCGTCAAGGCTGAAGAAACAGAATCTCCAACAGAACTCCTTCTGTTACTTGTTCATACACATCCATCTGCACAGCATCCCTTGTTTGCGTGACAGTATCTTTGTGTGAAGTATAAGAGAGGATTCTGGCTGAGCCGGAGTACTGTCTATTCACTCTGTTCCTAAATTTTAATGCTCTCATACGGTGTGGGAGTTGTAAGGCACTTTATCCCCTTGTCTTGTGTTTCACTCTAAATGACATAGAGAGGATATTTAGTTCTGGATTTTAATTGTCATTGTTTACACCTGCATTAATCTAATAAAATATTCTTATTTATTTTGTTCCTTGGTGCCGCAGCATGTCCGCTGTCTTGTTTTCCAGGCTTTGTAAACCACATCCAGTTTAATGTCCCGGTGGAAAAAGTTACTGGGAATATCTGCAGCTACCTTCCTAGTTCTTTACTTCATGGCTGCTGTTTGTGCAGCATACTCTTAGTTCTGTGCGATGAAAAATACCCAAAAAAGTATTTTCTTCAAAAGAATGTATTGAAAACTTTCAGTCTCTCTTACTCTGTAGCTTCATTTAGGACAATACCAAGAAAAGAGTCAAAATTGTGTTGTACAAATTAAGGATCTGAGGGGGGGAGGGTGAGAGAGAAGGAGTGATCCCCAAGACAGCTCTGAGGAAACAAAGGGGCTTTCCTCTCAGCAAGGACTCTTCTCAGATCAGTAAACATGGGTGTGCAAGCCAGTGCCTATAAAGCTGGATGTGTTCCAGTCTTCGCCTTCTGAAAAGGAAGTGAGATGTCTAGCATGAAGTCAAGGAGAGGAGTACGGCCTAGTCTAGGGTGGGGCCATAAAAAGGTTTATAGTTTTAAGACAAACATTACGACACTTATCAGTCAAGGAAATGTAGGACCCTTAATTGCCGAGTCATCAAGCTCACTTTAAAGAGACTTGTGATCATCTCTCTGAATCAGACGCTCAAAAGATGATGATGACTATTCCTAAGAATGTTGGTTTTTAGATGTTTATTTAAGGAAAGAATATCAAATATCTTTGTAGAAATGATGACAACATGATATTTATGCCAGCTGCTGGAATCAAAGCAATAAAAATGGGTGCTGGACAGTGGGATATCTCACATTTCTGACCAGTCTTCCTGTCTGGCTATGGTGGCCATGGTTCTGGCTGGAATTTTGTGACTTTGGAGGGGTGGGGGCCCGTATTATAGGAAAAGAAGCCTGAAAAGGAACTGTAGCCTTTCACTAAATTTTTACTCCAATCTTTTTTACAAGCATGCAACTATCTGCTGCAAGTGGGTCAAATATATTTTTATCTAAATATTTTAGAAAATGTATAAATTATTACTCTTTTAAAAGTTAGAATTCAAAATTAACTTTTGCACTATTGCTATTGCTGGCCAAATTTGTGAAGACAGATACATTCCATTTTTTATAATTTTTCCCTGCTCCAGGTCCCCAGAGTTTCAAGGAAATTAATATAATAAGCCAGCTTACCCTTATTATCATTTAAATGTTCCCAGAATTATTTATATTTTAAAAGAACTTAAAGTTTGAAGAAATTCAAACAGTTGTTAGTGGTGGGGTTTTATCATTGATAGTTGCGATAATTCCCATTTATTGAGCGTGTATGCCATGCTAGACACTGGGATTACATATATTCTCTCATTTAATGCCATGGGCTCATGATGAGATACACCAAATGATAGTTTTTATTGTAATTCATGCTGATTATTTACTTATATCTTTTCTCTCAACAAAAAAACATAAAATGGCCATTTAAAAGTGATGAATGTAAGAGTATAACATAATTTTGAATAGAGAGTAAGTGACCAAATGGGCTGAAATGTACACTTCTTGGTTTCTTAATTATTGTGAAGCTATCATATTTTGGCTGTTTTCCACCGATTTGTGAACACATCGCAGATTCTGTAGTATAAAAAAGTAGAATTGGATGGAGAGCAAGTTCAGAATATCTATCTCCATTCCAAGAAACTAATACACGTAGATTCCTGACCTCCACACCAGTCAGTGTGGCGTCTTTAGATCTCTTGCAGAAAAGGAGAGTCAAAGAGGGGAGATGGGCAGCAGTCTGTGGTGTGGAGTGAAACTGCACGCAGGCCTCAGGATTCAGTCCCTCATTAGAGCCTTTCAGGCCAGATGGCAAACCAGGGGATGATTGGGATGGGGAGGGGAGGTCAGAAATATTAAGACCCTCTTCAGTGCAGAAGGGACACACACTACAAGGCTAGGTCTAAGACAATAGGCAGCAGCATCTTGGTTGAAGGGGCAGTAAAAGGAGGTAAATCTCTAGTCTTGCATAAACTCTGGGCTGGAGACCGGCCAAAGGATCACACACACTCAAATTCAGTGCTTTGAGATCGCTGGGATGACCACAATGGTGGTGAAATCGAGTTTAGGACAGTGTTCCAAGTGCCTACATTTTGGGGGAGGAAAATTCTCAAGATAAGAAGTAAATGCGTTTGCCAGAAGAAGGCTTTGGCACAGCTCAACATATTAATCTGATTTTTCTTCATGTATTACTCTCTACCTGTGCTCCCCTTCTTTGTAGCCTAAGAGTTGATTTCCCTTCCCCAGCCTGCCAAAGCTGAGACATAGAAACTACCACTTTCATAGCTGAAATTCCACTCGTATTTTTCACAGTTCCATTACAAACATCTCGGTGGGTCTCAGTTCCTCGTTGAGCAACTTCCACAGGCCAGGCATTCACAAGGCATTGCGGAAGAGTCGAAGATATTAAATGTGGCTGATGCTATTATGGAGCTCACCGTCGAACTGAAGACATGATACATATATTCAAGAATAATTAAGTAATAATTCAAGTGCTAGAGAATATGAGAGTTTAAGGATGTGTCTCAGGACAGTGAGAGGAGAGGACAGCAAATGTTATAAAGTAGGGGAAGGAGGAAATCCCAGGTGCCAGGAAGCTCAACAATGAGGCCAGATTCGGCTTGGACCCTGGAGAATGGAGAAGATGCCTACCTCTGAGGGTGTGCATTTTTAGTCCGTGCAGGCTGCTAAAACAAAACACCACAGAGCAGGTGGCTTGTAAACAACAAATTCATTTCTGACCTTTCTGGGGTCTGAGAAGTCCAAGATCAAGGCGCCAGCATGGTTGGTATTCTGGTCAGGATCCTCCTCCTGGTTTGTAACTGGCACCTTCTAGCTGTGCCCACACATGGCAAAAGGGGCAGTGGATCTCTGTGGGGTCTCTTTCATAGGAACACTAATCGCATTCATGAGAGCTTGACCCTCATAACCTAAGAACCTTCCAAAGGCCCCATCATCTTAATACCATCATCTTTGGGGGTTAGGATTTCAGGATGTGAATTTGAGGGGACACAAAATTCAGACCATAGCATGTGGAGAGCAGCTTTTTAAATAATTTTATTTATTTATTTATTTATTGCATACAGGATAAGTTTAACAATAGAAGAAAATCTGTGATCCCTTATATTTTAGGGGGAATGTAAATTGGTGCAAACTCTGAAAAGGATAATCTAGTAATATCTATCAAAATTATACATGACCCAGGAATTCCACTTACAGAAATTTACCCTACAGTTGTATTTTCATATGTGAAAAATGACATATGTATAAGGATTTTCATTGCAGCTTTGTTTATAATAGCAAAACACTGGAAATAACCCAAATGTCCATCAATAGGGAACTGGTTAAATGAATGGGTGGCAGAATCCAAACAAGAGAATACTATACAGACAGGCACGTAAACAGATAAGGAAGTTCTTTCGGTACTGATATGAAACAGATCTCTGAGATACGTTTATTGTTAAATTAAAAAAGAAGGTATAGAAGAGAGTATGCTATGCTCATTTTGCACCTTATATAAATTATGTATACAACGTTTATACTATGGACACTTTGCTCACTAGGTACTTTGTATGTATACTATGTACACTTAATTTGTATATTATGTACACTGTGTATCCTTCCAGATATAAATTTTGCATTTTTTGAAAGGGAAAAATATAGATACACATTTGCTTGTATGTGCAAAAAATGTATATCTGAAAGGATGCATAAGAAGCTGGGCTTTTTAAAAAGATTTTATTTATTTGAGAGAGAGCATGAGCAGAGGGGAGGGGGCAGAGGGAGAGGGAGAATCAGACTCCCTACTGAGCAGGGAGCTCAATGTGGGACTCAATCCCAGGACCCTGGGATCACAACCTGGGCCGAAGGCTGAGCCACCCAGGCACCCACGTAAGAAGCTATTAAGACTGGTTGGTTTTGGAGTGGCATATTGGGTTCCTAGTGGGAGAATTTTACTGGTAAGACCTTTTGACTTTTAAAACCTGTGAACATATTACCTATTCCAAATAAATTATAATTTTTAAAGTCTGAGCTCAATTATTTGCCTTCCGGGAACTTTCAAGTACTTGTAAGGAAATGATAACTCATTAATGTGTAAGACCAAATATAAACATCCAAGGTGAGGGAGTTTAAACAACTAAATTCAACCACCACTGGGTTTTTAATCTGGACTTGAACCCAACTGGACTGAATTGTTTTCTTTCATTTACCTTTTACCTATTTTTCACTGGTTTCACTCCCAGTACAGCCTTGAGTATGGGGAAGCACGATCAGTTTATTTATGGACTCTGATTTGCACACTGTGGATCTGGAGCTGCGTGATAGTAAACGATACTATTATAAAAAAATGAATAGACGAACATCGACCCCTTGTTTATGGCGCTATAGACATGAAATATGCTTTCATAGATATGAAATAACGAAAACATCTGGACCTTGGGGAAACTGGGGAGTATGATCGTAACATATGTATCCAGTCTGAGAACTGAGTTTTAACCCAAGTGAAGTTTTTGCATAACTGCAAGGTGAAAGTTTTGACCAGCATTTTTGGGGTTATTGGTGACTATCAAAATCCCCCAAACTTAGGCTTCCCCTTTCAGCATCTTGGCTTCTCCATGGCTGTCTGAAGATCAAGCAGCCGGTCTTTGACAAGACACGAAAGCTGTTTTCACCTCAATGCTCTGCAGTTGTGAAAAATGAAAAAAAGCAAGATCACGGAGAAGTTACTCAATAGACAACAAAATTTACATAAGTGAAACTGATTAGAAGAACTTTTTTTTGCTGTGAGAGTTAAAATGCCATGTCAAGCCTGAATAATGAAAAATATATCAGCAACAACAAATGAGTGACAGCAGCTTCTGTCAACCAGCTCCCTTTTCAAGGTTGGAATAAGTTATAAATGCTAACTTATATGAGGTCAAACAAAATGGTCTCTTCTAGGACACTGAAGAGGCCCCATGACTTCAAACCTGGATTAAAAAGATTCATGCATCTAGGAGAAAACTGAAAAACAAGGAAAAAACAACAAACCCTTGTTTGTACCTACCACTGCTCTAAAATTTGCTTCATTCCGGGTGACAATGGAAGGTGAAAAAAAAATTGAGCTGTACTGAGAAACGTACAGAGATTTGGGAAGAGCGAGAGGTTGCTTTAGAGACCTGGAGTCAGACCCAAGCTCCAGTCTTATTAACTCTATGACTTTGGGTATGTAGTTTAACTTCAGCAAACTTGTTTCCTTGGGTAAAATGGAGTGAAGTCTAAGTGGACTCCATCTCTAGTATGCTTTGTAGAAGGCGTGGTGAAATCAGCTTGTGTATTGATAGTATTGATATCAAGAAATGATTTATTAAATTATTTTAAGGTCCAAGAGCTATGAATCTAATTAGACTGGTATTGTTATGGATGACTTTAAAACCATTTTTTAAATCAAAATTAATTTTCCAGGGTGCCTGGGTGGCTCAGTCGGTTTAAGCATCTGCCTTCAGCTGATCCCGGGGTGCTGGGATTGAGCCCCACATCAGGCTCCCTGCTCAGCAGGGAGTCTGCTTCTCCCTCTGCCCCTCCCCCCACTCGTGCTCTCTCTCAGATAAATAAAATCTTTAAAAATTAATAAATCAAAATTAATTCTGTATTATTAAAATTTTATTTTTAAAATTAAAAAATTTAACATTGAAATGTTTAATTTTTCCTTCTACAAAGTAAAATAACTGAATTAAAGTTGTGCTGGGTTGAAGGTCTAAGTTGATCATCTTAACAATTTTGGAATTTTTCATTATGTTAAAATTAACCAGAATTTCTTTTCTTTTTCAATTTGCACATTTAAAATTCTGACATTGATCCCTTTTTGATTCATCTGGGCCTCTCGTGTCAGTAAATGCTGAGCTACCATAAAACAGAAATTACTTACATAGGATAATGTAACTTATTTAGGGACAATCTAGAAAATATTTATTTGGATAGCTATGTTTTGTTTTGTTTTTAAAGAAAGATGCTTCACACCTTGGTAATTTCAGAACAGACTGTTCTCTAGTGGAGAGCAATTCCTCTTTTTACACCTCAAGTCAAATATTTCTGTCTATTCTTCAGTCAAATTGAAAACAAAAGATAGCAAAACAATGACCCTGTTTGGTTTCTCACTAAACAGAACTGAGCACACTGTAAGTGAGAACTTGTCCTCTTAATTTGAACAAACATTCATTCCGTGCCTACTGTATCTGCTAGGCTTTATGGAGACTACAGAGATGACCCCAACATCCATGCTGCCCTTAAAAACACGAGGACTGAAACATACTGTCATAAGTTACGGGCATAGCTTCTCCTCCTCCTCCCAAAACAAGACAAAACAAAACAAAACACAAGACACAAATAAGTGTTAGGAAAGCCACTGAAGCCCAGAAATTCATTTAAGCAGTCCGAACTCAACCTTTATACTCTCTACCACTGAAGTCGTGTTTTACCAAAGCTTTGCAAAGTTATTTCATGTATTTTGAGGCCTCATTGGTCCTAACCCAAATGTGGTATTTTTGTGGTTTCATCGGTTCTAGTGCCACATCAGAGCACGAGAACGTACGAAAGAGATTTAATAAACAGTATTAAGATTTTTAAAAATATTTACTGCATCTTGAGCAATATTCTCCGTGCTTTGTGTGTATTGATTCAATTAGTCTTCCTAAAAAACTCTATGAGGAAAGGGCTGTTATCATCTCTTCTTGACAGTTGAAGAAATGGAGGAACAAAAACGTTTAGATAACTTGACCAAAAATCATGTGTCTGGTAAGCTCTGGCCACAGGAGGCAAACACAGTTTGGCTTTGGAGCCCATGCTCTTAAACTCTGCTATGCTACCCCTGAACAACTTACTGAGTCATGTTAATGAAGCGGTTGCAAAGCTTAATACTATTGCGGCAGCATAATACTGATACCCACCTGGGTTGGGCAATTCCAGAAGCAGTCTGAGGTTTGTTTGCCTGCACATTTTTGTTTTTCCAGGCTATGGGAGCTAATCTGTCTACTGTTGCTATAGATAGTCTGGTATATGTCTTTGATGACTCCTTGAACTTATTTCTGTTCAGTACATACCTGGTAACTTCCATTGCTGAATCATTGGTATATACATGCCTAAGAGAGAATCTCTGGGGCATAGTGTGGAAATGTGGGAAAATGTACCAGTTTGCATTCCCCGTGTTGGTGTATGGGAACCCCACTTGCTCCACATTCTTACCAACATCTGCCATTTTGTTGCTTTTATTTTAGGCGGTGGTGGATCTGTAGACGTATCAAATTATGGTTTTAATTAACATTGTTTTGGTGGCTAATGGAGTTGAGCTCTTTTCCATTTGTTTATTAGCCATGTGGCAATACACTTTCACAAAGTGTCTTCTTACATGTTTTGTTCACTTTTTATTAGGTTGTCTATCATACATTTGTAGGAATTCTTATCAGATTCTACATATAAGTCCTTTGTCAGATTTATTCTCACACTGTGTGTTGTCTGTTCTTTCTCTTAATGGGTCTTCTGATGAACAAAAAGCTCTTAATTTTACATAGTCCTGTTTACCATTTTTTCCCTTGTGTGTGTGTGTGTGTGTGTGTGTGTGTGTGTGTGTATCCCATTTAAGCAAACTTTGCCTGCTCCAAGGTCATGTAGGCCTCTTTCCATGTTTTCTTCTAAAATATCGACAGTTATTTTTCACCTTTAGATCTTCAGTCCTTCTGGAATTAATTTGTTTTCATATCATGTGAGGTGCAGGGTCAAATACTTGTTTTAAAAATCATATGGATAACCAGTTGTCCCTACACCATTTATTGAAAAGACCATCTTTTCCCTCACTGTATTGCAGTGTCACTGTATCTATATCTACATATCTGTTTATCTATTCCTGGACTCTTCATTTGATCAACTCATTTGTTTTGTTTTGTTGTTTTTTTTTTTTGTCTAGAAACTTTGTTAAAGCAGTATTAATGAGTTGAAATTTGCTTCTTGGGACTAGGACAACACTTGAGGTTGTGATATTTCCTCTGCAGCCCTAGCCATGCCATGGCAGCCACCAAGGCTTCCATCCTGGGGGAATTTACACAATGAAAGATACTGCCGCTCTTTCCCCTACTATTTTTCTTTCCCACTTCACCCCAAATCTTTATTCAGTCTTGTTCTGTCTGAATATGTTTGTCTCTTTTTAAGTATAAAAGCATACTCACCACTTACTTTTTTATTGGATATCTTCTCTTCCTTGTGCATTATTTTAAAAGCAGATGAATATAGGATTTAATATATTTTTTAAAAATAAAGTTACACTTATCTATGTATACTTAAATGAATTTTTTTCTACTATAAATTCAGTGCACTCTAATTTTGGAAAAATATTTTGCTCTCTCACCCTGAAAAAATGGGTATTTGAATTCTACAAGGAAGTGATTTTATTCCAATCTAACCACCGCTATAAAATGATACATCCTTTCTACTATAACTTAAACATCTATAATAAAAAATAAATATTGCATATAACTGCATTCCTAGAGTGTTTGCTCACAGCTACAAAATTGTAGGATCAAATAAACTTTATCTCATATTCTCATGTTTGTAGTAGAGTCATGTAGCAATATGCAAAGCAAATTCCCTGATGGGATGTCTGTTGGCCACATGGGGCAAGAACTTGACGAAAACAAAGACAGCGGGCCATGCCCATCATTTCCCCATTGCTGTTAATGGTTTTTAGGTTCCCAGTCACCAGAACTAAAATCTCAGGACCATATTCACGGCCCACTTTTCCCCATAGCTGAGCTTCAATATTGATCTAATCCCCTTTCACAGATCTCTTATTCCAACTACTTCTTTTGTGAACTCACTGTTACTGTACTCTCTTGGACTTTATATCAGGATGTTCATACTGGCTTAAACAATAGGAAGATCATTATCTTAAATAGCAAGACATATACAGGTAGAATGGCTCTGTTTCTGTTTTTCTCTAATTCTCTTGGCCTGACTCTACTGGGTGGTTGACTCCACACCGAACCTTATATCAAGACAGCTGTGGTAGTTCCACAACCAGATCACATACCCACCCCAAAACCAATTGTTGGCAAAGAATTTACCCAGGAGCCAGGGATGAGATCATCTTTCTCTGGGTCACATGAGGATAGATACCTTAACAAAGTCAGGGCCTTGCCACCATGGAAGATGGGGGTTTGAATGATGACAGACAACCAACAGTGTCTGCTCCAGACCCTAACCGCTTCAGTTTGAATAACTACAGCTTCCTTCTAATCATGCTCCTTGCCTTTTGTTTTTAGCCGCCATTTTCTCAACATTTATAATAAACCCACTATAATTCTCCTTCGATGTATGTCTGTCTTCATAGCACTTTCTTAGTACTATGGTGGCTCCTCACTGAGTGAAGTTTAAATCCGAACACCTTGGCCTCCCCATTTAAGATCCCCACAATGAGCTTCCAACCTATCCCTTTGTCCTTCCTTCTCCCTACTCTCTTATAACTGGGGTGGGCATTTTTAAATTTTCTGTAAAGGGTCAGATAGTAAATATTTTGGGCTTTGTGGGCCACGTGATCTCTGTCACAACTACTCAACTCTGCCATTATACTGCAAAAGCAGCCATACATAATATGTAAACAAATGAGTGTGGCTCTGTTCTAATAAAACTTTATTAACAAAAACAGAGAGTAGACCAGATTTAGCCCCCAGACCACACTTTGACAAACTCTGCCTTTTAAAAAACCCGTCACTCCACTGGACCTTAAACTGATATCAGCAACACCCCATTAGAGCCATAAAGAGGACAAGGTAATGGTTTGAGGCAGTGCCACATATGCGGGATATCTGGCAGGGTCTGGGCTTCATATCTGATACATCATCAAATTTACTGTAGCAGCAAGACTTTTTGTAAATGTATTAATTCAGTTAGATCATTATACTGATTCAAAGATCAAAAAATCCTGTAGGGCTCTATTTCAAATCTTTTCCAAGCTGTGGCACATGGATTTGCTATACTAAGACAAATAAATGGGTTTATTTCTCTACCGTATGTTTAATATCTGGACAAGTCATCAGTTCAAGCTCTTCTTGCTACCCTCACCAGCAGATACACACCCTAACTCATGCAGTCTTTTTTTTCTCCATGATGCTATTGCTTTTTAAAAATTGTGGTAAAATATACATAACATAAATTAGCCATCTTAACCATTTTTAAATGTACAGATATAGTCATGTTCTGCAAGCATCACTACCATCTCCATAGCTCTTTCCATCTTAAAAATTGACACTTTATACCCATGAAATAATAACTCCCTATTCCCCACTTCACCTTGCCCCTGGCAACCACTAATCTACTTTCTGTCTCTATGATTTTAATTACTCTAAAATACTTCATTTACATGGAATCACATCGTGTTTCTCTTTTGGTGACTGGCTTATTTCACTTAGCATAATGTCTTTTAGGTTCATCCAGGTTGTAGCATATGTCAGAATTTCTTTTCTTTTTAAGGTTGAATACTATTCCATTCAGTGTATACGGTATATTTTGCTTATCTGTCCATCGGCACCTAAGTTTGCTTGCAAGTTTTAGCTATTGTGAATAATGCTGTCATGAACACAGATATACAAATATATCTTTGAGACCCTGTTTTATTTTCTGCATATATATTCAAAAGTAGAATTGCTGGATCATATAGTAATCCCATTTTTTCGAATGACCAATTACCATTTTATTTTATTTTTGTAGCAAAACCCCAGTTTGTTTGTTTGTTTATTTATTTATTTATTTATTTATTTATTTATTTATTTATTTATTTATATTATTATGATATGTTAGTCACCATACAGTACATCATTAGCTTTTGATGTAGTAATCCCATTTTTAATTTTTTGAGGAATTGCCACATTTTTCCCACAGTGGCTATGTATTTTACATTCCCACTAATGATGTGCAAGGGTTCCAGTTTCTATACATCCTCCCCAACATGTTATTTTCCTGGTTTTTTAGCAGTAACCATTCTAGGATATGAGGTGGTATCTTGTTATGGTTTTGATTTGCATTTCCTCTACGATTAGTGATATTGAGCATCTTTTCATGTGCTTATTGGCTATTTGTGTATCCGAGAAAGATTAGTATTAGTTTTATTTTAAATGTTTGGGAGAAATCACCAGTGATGCCAGCAGGTCCAGGGCTTTTCTTTGTTGGGTGATTTTTTTTTTAATATTTTACTTTATTTATTTGAGAGAGAGACCTCGTGCAAGCAAGTGGAGCAGCAGAGGGAGAGGGAGAAGCAGACTCCCCGCTGAGCAGGTACACGACATGGGGCTCGAGCCCAGGACCCCAAGATCGTGACCTGAGCCAAGGGCAGACTCTAACCTGACGGAGCCACCCAGGTGCCCCTGTGGGGAGATTTTTGATTACTGTTTAAATCTCCTTATTAGTTATAGTTCTAGTCAGATTTTCTATTTTTCCATGGTTTAGTTTTGGTAGATTTTGTTTCTAAGAATTTATCCATTTCATGGATGTTATCCGATTTGTTGGCATACAGTTGTTCACAGTACTCCCTTATAATCCTTTTTGTTTCTGTAAAATTAGTAGTAATGTCTCCACTTTGATTTCTGATTTTAGTAATTCAAATCTTCTCTTTTGTTTTTTCTTAGTTCATCTATCCAGAGGTTTGTCAATTTTGTTGATCCTTTCAAAGAAATAAATTTTGGTTTCATTTATTTTTTTCTGTTGGTTTTCAATTCTCTATTTTGTTTATCTCTGCTCTAATCTTTATTATTTCCTTCTTTCTGCTAGCTTTGGGTTTATTTTGCTCCTCTTTTTCTAGTTCCTTAAATTATATGGAGTTGGGTTTTGATTGGAGATCTTTCTGGTTTTTTGATGTGTTTATAACTGTAAGTTTCCCCTTAAGATTGTTTTCACTGCACTCAGAATTTTTTTGTGTGGTTTTTTTATTCATTCCTAAGTCTTTTCTAATTCCCCTTTTGATTTCTTCTTTGATCCATTAGTTGTTTAAAAGGATGTTGTTTAGTTTTTAGAAATTTATGAATTTTCCTGTTTTATTTCTCTTATTGATTTCTAACTTCATCCATGGTGGTCAGAGAAAATACTTTGTATGCTATTTATCAAACAATTATACTTGTCATATCATATACTTAATTTGGAAAATGTCCCATGTGCATTTGAAAAGAATGTGTAATCTGCTGGTGTGGGGTGCAGTGTTCTGTATACGTCAACTAGATCTAGTTGGTTTGTTGTGTTGTTCAAGTCCTCTATTTACCTACTTCTCTTCTGTTTGCTTATGCTATCCATTATTGAGTGTGGAGTATTGAAGTGTCCAGCTATTATTATAAACTATTTCTCCCTTCAATTCTGTCAGTTATTGCTTCATATATTTTGATGGTCTGTAATTAAGTTTCTAAATGTATTTCTAATTGTTATATCTTCTTGCTGTATTAAAATTTTATTAATATATAGTGTCCTTCTTTGTCTCCTATAAACTTTTTGGTTTTAAAGTTAGTTTTGTCTGATATTAGTATGGCTATCCCTGCTTTCCTTGGGTTACTATTTGTGTGGAATAAATTCCAACCTTTTATTTTCCATCTATTTGTTCTTTGGAGCCAAAGTAAATGTCTTATAGACAGCATATAGTTGGATCACGTGTTTTTACCCATCCTGTTGATCTTTGTCTTTTGATTGGAGAGTTTAATCCATTTATGTTTAAAGTAATTATGGATTAAGATGGGACTTAGTTTCGTCATGTTTCTATGTCCTATATGTCTTATAGCTGTTTTGTCTCATTTACTGCATTACTGTCTTCTTTCATGTTTAGTTTATTTTTTTTGTAGGGAGATGTTTAAATCCCTTTCTCTCTCTCAGTTTTTTTGTTTTGTTTTGTTTTTTGTTTTTTGGTGCATATTCTGTAGCAATTTTCTTTGTGATTACCATTGGATTACATTTAACATTCTAAAGTTACGACTCTCTAATTTGGATTTCTGCCACCTTAACTTCAATAACATACAAAAATTCTGATCCTTTACAGCTTGGTCCCCATCCATTTTGATTATGGAAGTCACAAACTTACATCTTTTACATAACATTAAGTAATGATTCTTTTTAGCATATTAATTTCTTAAATCATTTAGAAAACAAAAAGTGGAATTACAAAACGTTGTTACCATAATACTAGTTTTTATAATTGCCTCTGTATTTACCTTTTTTGAGATTTTTATTTCTTCATATGGCCTTACTGTCTATTGTCATTTCATTTCACCCTGCAGGACTCTCTTGAGCATTTTGTGCAGAGCAAGTCTAGCAGTAATAACTATCAGCTCGCTGCTTTCTGGCTTCCAAAGTGTCTGGTAAGAAATCTGCTGATTATCTTTTTAAGGATCACTTGTATGTGATGAGTTGCTTCTTTCTTGCTACTTTCAAGTTTCTCTGTCTTTCAGAAGTTTGATTATAATGTGTCTCAGTAAAGTTCAGAACTTAAAGTTCTTTGAGCTTCTTGGATGTTTATATTCATGTCTTTAATCAAATTTGGGAAGTTTTCAGCCATTATTGCTTCAAATATTCTCTACCCCTTTCTCTATCTCTTCTTATTCTGGAACCCACATGATGTACATACTGTCTCATTTGATGGTGTCCCACACGTCCCTTTGACTCTCTTTACCTTTCTTCAATGTCTTTTCTTTCTCTTGATTATTTCCACTGTCTTTTTTTTTTAAGATAATTTTTTTATTTACTTTTATTTTTTTATTTCTTTATTTTTTATTTTCTATAATAATTTTTTATTATGTTATGTTAGTCACCATACAGTACATCCCTAGTTTTTGATGTAATGTTCCATGATTCATTACTTGTGTATAACACCCAGTGCACCTTGTACTACGTACCCTCCTTAATACCCGTCACCAGCCTATCCCAGTCCCCCACTCCCATCACCTCTGAAGCCCTCAGTTTGTTTCCCAGAGTCCATAGTATCTCATGGTCCACTCTCCCTTCTGTTTACCCCCCCTTCCTTCTTCCCTTTCTTCTCCTACCAATCTTCCTATTTCTTATGTTCCATAAATAAGTGAAACCATATGATAATTGTCTTTCTCTGCTTGACTTATTTCACTTAGCATTATCTCCTCCAGTACCGTCCATGTTGCTGCAAATGTTGTTTAATCGTTCTTTTTGATGGCTGAGTAATATTCCATTGTATATATGGACCACATCTTCTTAATCCAGTCATCTGTTGTAGGGCATCTTGGCTCCTTCCACAATTTAGCTATTGTGGACAATGCTACTATGAACATTGGGATGCATATGGCCCTTCTCTTCACTACGTCTGTATCTTTGGGTAAATACCCAGTAGTGCAGTGGCTGGATCATAGGGTAGCTCAATTTTTAACTTTTTAACGGACCTCCACACTGTTTTCCAGAGTGGCTGTACCAACTTGCATTCCCAACAACAGTGTAAGAGGGATCCCCTTTCTCCACATCCTCTCCAATGTTTGTCCAACGTTTGCCTTGTCCATTTTTGCCATTTTAACTGGCATAAGGTGGTATCTCAAGGCGGTTTTGATTTGAATTTCCCTGATGGCTAATGATTTTGAACGTTTTTTCATGTGTCTGTTAGCCATTTGTATGTCTTCATTGGAAAAGTGTCTGTTCACATCTGCACATTTTATTAATAATAAATTTTTTATTGTATTATGTTAGTCACCATACAGTACATCCCTAGTTTTTGATGTAAAGTTCCATGATTCATTACTTGCGTATAACACCCAGTGCACCATGCAATATGTGCCCTCCTTAATACCCATCACCAGCCTACCCCATTCCCCACCCCCCCCCAAAGCCCTCAGTTTGTTTCCCAGAGTCCATAGTCTCTCGTGGTTCATTCCCCCTTCTGTTTACCTCCCCTTTCTTCTTCCCTTTCTTCTCCTACCGATCTTCCTACTTCTTATGTTCCATAAATGAGTCTTCCCATTTTTTGATTTGATTATTTGTTTCTCGTGTATTGAGTTTGAGAAGTTCTTTGCAGATCTTTGATACCAGTCTTTTATCTGTAGTGTCACTTGCAAATATCTTCTGCCATTCCATGGGCTGCCTCTTAGTTCCTTTGACTGTTTCCTTGGCTGTGCAGAAGTTTTTATCTTGATCAAGTCCCACAAGTTCATTTTTTCTTTTGTTTCTCTTGCCCTTGGAGATGTGTCATGAAAAAAGTTGCTCTGGCCGATGTCAAAGAGGTTGAAGCCTATGTTCTCCTCTATGATTTTGATGGATTCCTGTCTCACATCGAGGTCTTTCATCCATTTGGAGTTTATCTTTGTGTATGGTGTGGAAGAGTGGTCAAGTTTCATTCTTTTGCATATAGCTGTCCAATTTTCCCAGCACCACTTATTGAAGAGACTGTCTTTTTTCCACTGGATGTTTTTTCCTGCTTTGTCAAAGATTAGTTGCCCAAAGAGCCAAGGGTCCATTTCTGGGTTCTCTATCCTGTTCTATTGGTCTATGTGTCTGTTTTTGTGCCAGTACCATGCTGCCTTTGTGATCACAGCTTTGTAGTACAGCTTGAAATCCGGCATTGTGATACCCCAGCTTTGTTTTTACTTTTCAGCAATTCCTTGGCGATTCAGGGCTTTTCTGGTTCCACACAAATTTAAGGGCTATTTGTTCCAGCTCTTTGAAAAATGTCATTGGTATTTTGATCGGGATGGCATTGAAAGTGTAGATTGCTCTGGGTAGCATAGACATTTTAACTATGTTAATTCTTCTGATCCATGAGCGTGGAATATTTTCCCATCTTTTTGTGTCTTCTTCAGTGTCTTTCAAGAGTGATTTGTAGTTTCTAGAATATAGATCCTTTACGTCTCTGGTTAATTCTGAGATAATGTATGATTTTTGGTGCTATTGTAAATGGGATGGATTCCCTAATTTCTCTTTCTTCAGTCTCATTGTTCATCTATAGAAATGCAACTGATCTGAGCATTGATTTTGTATCCTGCCACATTACTGAATTGCTCTATAATGTCTAATGGTTTGGGGGTGGAGTCTTTTGGATTTTCCATATAGAGTATCATGTCATCTGCGAAGAGAGACAGTTTGACTTCTTCTTTGCTGATTTGGATACCTTTTATCCCTTTTTGTTGTCTGATTGCTGTACTAGTACTAGTACTAGTACTAGTACTAGTACTATGTTGAATAATAGTGGCGAGAGTGGGCATCCTTGTTGTGTTCCTGATCTTAAGGGAAAGGCTTCCAGCTTTTCCCCATTGAGAATGATATTAGCTGTAGGCTTTTCATAGATGGTTTTTATGAAATTGAGGAATGTACCCTCTCCCTACACTCTGAAGGGTTTTACTCAGGAAAGGATACTGTATTTTGTCAAATGCTTTTTCTGCATCAATTGAGAGGATCATATGGTTCTTGAATCTTTTCTTGTTGATATGATCTATCACACTGATCGATTTGTGAATGTTGAACCACCCTTGTACCCCAGGGATGAATCCCACTTGGTCATGATGGATAATCCTTCTAATGTAATGTTGGATCCTATTAGCCAGGATCTTGTTGAGAATTTTGGCATCCATATTCATCAGTGATATCAGTCTGTAATTCTTTTTGATGGGGTCTTTGCCTGGTTTGGGGATCAAAGTAATACTGGTCTCATAGAATGAGTTTGGTAGTTTTCCTTCTGTTTCTATTTTTTGAAACAGGTTCAGGAGAATAGGTATTATTTCTTCTTTGAATGTTTGGTAGAATTCCCCGGGGAATCCATCAGGCCCTGGACTGTAGTTTTTCGGGAGATTTTTAATCACTGCTTCAATCTCTTCATAATTAAACGGTCTGTTTAAAACATCAATTTCTTCCTCTTTCAGTCTTGGTAGTTTATAGGTTTCCAGGAATACATCCATTTCTTCCAGGTTGTTTAATGTATTGGCATAAAGCTGTTGATAAAAGTTTCTAATGATACTTCCTATTTCACTGGTGTTGGTTGTGACCTCTCCCCTTTCATTCATAATTTTATTAATTTGGGTCCTTTCTCTATTGTTTTGAATAAGTCTGGCCAGTGGCTTATCGATCTTATTTATTCTTTCAAAGAACCAGCTTCTAGTTCTGTTGATCTGCTCTACTGTGCTCCTGGTTTCTAATTCATTGATCTCTGCTCTAATCTTGATCAACTGCTTTCTCATGTGTGGGTTAGGCCTGTTCTTCTATTCCAGCTTCTTGAGGTGAGAATATAAAAACTGCATTTTAGGTTTTTCTATTCTTTTGAGTGAGGCTTGGATGGCTATGTATTTTCCCCTTAGGACCGCCTTTGCAGTGTCCCATAGGTTTTGGACCGATGATTTTCATTTTCATTGGTCTCCAAAAATTGTTTAAACTGATTTTTTTTTTAAGATTTTATTTATTTATTTGACAGAGATAGAGACAGCCAGCGAGAGAGGGAACACAAGGAGGGGGAGTGGGAGAGGAAGAAGCAGGCTCATAGCAGAGGAGCCTGATGTGGGGCTCGATCCCATAACGCTGGGATCACGCCCTGAGCCGAAGGCAGACGCTTAACCGCTGTGCCACCCAGGCGCCCCTAAACTGATTTTTAATTTCCTGGTTTACCCAATCATTCTTGAGCAGGATGGTTCTTAGTTTCCAAGTGTTTGAGTTTCTTCCAAATTTTTCCTCGTGATTGAGTTCCAATTTCAAAGCATTGTGGTCTGAGAATATGCAGGCAATAATTTCAGTCTTTTGGTATCGATTGAGACCTGTTTCGTGACCCAGTGTATGGTCTATTCTGGAGAAAGTTCCATGTGCATTCGAAAGGAATGAGTATTCTGTTGTTCTGGGGTGTAGAGTTCTGTATATAACTATGAGGTCCATCTGGTCCAGTATGTCATTCAAAGCTCATGTTTCTTTGTTGATTTTCTGCTTAGGTGATCTGTCTATTGCTGATAGTGGAGTGTTAAGGTTCCCTGCTATTAACGTATTATTATCTATATGTCTCTTTATTCTGGTTAAGAGTTGGCTTGTGTATCTAGATGCTCCCCTGTTGGATACATCCACTTGTTGGATACATCCTTTAAGAATAATACAGTGTCCTTCTCTATCTCTAACTACAGTCTTTAGTTTAAAATCTAATCTGTCTGATATGAGAATTGCTACCCCAGCTTTCTTTTGAGGTCCATTGGCATGAAAATTTGTTTTCCATCTCTTCACTTTCAGTGTGGATGTATCTTTAGGTTCAAAATGAGTCTCTTGTAGACAGCAAATGGATGGGTCATGTCTTATTATCCAATCTGCAACCCTGTGGGTGTTTTGTGGCAGCATTTAGGCCATTCACATTGAGAGTGATTATTGAGAGATATGATTTTAATGATGTCATGTTGCCTGTGAAGTCTTTGTTTCTATAGATTGTAAATTTCTGTTCTGTATCACTCTTGGGGCCTTTTTACTTTTATAGAACCCCCTTAATATCTCATGTAGGGCTAGTTTGGTGGTTATGAATTTGGTTGGTTTCTGCTGATCCTGGAAGGTCCTTATCTCTCCATCAATTCTGAATGACAGCCTTGCTGGATAAAGGATCCTTGGCTGCATGTTCTTCTTGGATAGAGCTTTGAAAATACCCTGCCAACCCTTCCTATCTTGCCAGGTCTGTGTAGACAGTTCTGATGTTATTCTGATATTTTTACCTCTGTACATAAGGAATCTCTTCACTCTGGCCATTTTTAATACTGTATCCTTGGATCTAATATTTGCAAATTGCACTATGACGTGACATGGTGTAAGTTTGCTGTGATTGACCTTGGGAGGGGTCCTCTATGCCTCTTGGACATGAATGCTTGTTTCCTTTGCCACATTAGGAGGTTTTCAGCTACAATTTGTTCAAATATCTCTTCTAGACCTGTCTCTTTCTCCACCCCCTCAGGGATGCCGATGATTCTGACATTGGAACATTTCATTGAGTCAGTAATTCTACATTCTTGAGATTGGATTTTTTTGAGCCAAGTTTCTGTTTTAACTTTCTCTTCTACCATCCCATCTTCCGATTCACTAATTCGTTCTTCTGCCTCATTTACCCTGGCCATCAGAGCATCTAGTTTAGACTGCAATTGATTCATAGTATTTTTAATTTCTGCCAGATTCGCTCTCATTTCTACCCTTAGAGATTCTATATTCTTATTGATATTTTTTTCAAGCCTACACATCATCTTGACCATTGTTACTCTGAACTCCATTTCTGACAATTTGGTTATATCCATATCCATCAGTTCTGTGGCAGAGGCCACAGTCTCTGTGTCCTTTCTTTGCTGAGGGTTTCTCCTCCTCATCATTCTGATGAGGAGAGGTTGCAGGGTTGCCCAGAGCCCACATTATTGACCAGGACCCAGGCAGTGTGCACTTGTTTTATTGGGACCTTAGGGATGTGGGCTTCTTGATTTTTCAGCCTGCTTTCTTGGGGAGGGGCCTGCCACGCTGATACTCAGGCAGCCCTGTTTGGGTAGAGTTGCCCTGTCCCCTGAGAGGGGGGATGGGGTATGGGCAAAATGTGAGCCAGTATTTCCGGGCTTTTGTTCTCTGGCGGCTCTCCCTGGTGGTTTTCTGTGACTCTTCTTAGAGTCAGAGCAGCAGTGGCCAAATCCTAGCCTTTGTCTCAGAACAGAGAGATCGCAGTCAGCTCTCCACTCTTCTCTCTTGGCCACTTTAACTCTGTTTCTGTAGGTGCTGCCAAAAACCCTGCAGCATCCTGGGTTGTGCACCCCACAGCCACTCTCCCAGCCCTCACTTCCAGGGCCCTCACATCTCTGTCCTTTGTGCTTCCAATACCGCCAGCCGCCCCCGGTTCCCACGCGCTCTTCTGAGCTCCCTGTTTTAGTGTGGTTTGTGCCCGCTCCCGAGCTCTGGTTTTCAGTCTGGTTGTGTGCCTGCTCCCGAGCTCTCGGTTTCAGTCTAGTTCGAGTGAGCGCTCCGGAGCTCCAGTTGTCAGTCTGGACACGTGGCCGCTCCCGATCTCCCAGTATCAGTCTGGTTCCAGTGAGCGCTCTGGAGCTCCAGTTTTCAGTGTGGTCGTAGGCGTGTTCCCAGGCTCACGGTCTCAGTCTGCTTTCTTGTGGGTGTCGGTCCATGAGTCTGACCAGCTCCCCAGTGCAGGTGGCTACTGCTTCCCGGTGCCCAAACGCATCGGCTCCCTTCCCCTTCCGTTTATTTTCCAATATCTGTGTGCGGATTCACGGCTCCCTGCTTCATGCCTCAATACTCAGCGCTGGAGATGTTCATTTGTAGAGATCCAGATGTATCTTCCTGCATCTCAGGCTGATTCCGTGGCTTTTCAGGATGGTCTAGTACCTATCCAGCTCGACTCAGGGGAGTCTCTAGTACCTATCCAGCTGAAAAAGGGGTCCCCTACTCCTCCGCCATCTTTTCTCCCTCTCTATTTCCACTGTCTTACCTTCAAGTTCACAGATTCTTTCTTCTGCCCATTCAAATCTGCCTTTGAATCCCTCTAGTGAATTTTTCATTTCAGATATTGCACTTTTCAGCTCCAGAATTTCTTTTTGATTTCTTCTTAGGTTTCCTATCTCCTTACTGATCTTTCCATTTTGTTCATACATCATTTTCTTGACTTCCTCCATATCATCCTTTAGTTCTTTGAGCACCTTTAAGAATTGTTTTAGAGTCCTTGTCTAGTAAATCTGCTATCAAGCCTTTTTCAGGGATAGTTCCTATTGATGTATATTTCCCTTTGCACCATACTTTCCTGTTTCTTTGTATGCCTTATTTTTTGTTGTTGTAGAAAACAAGACACTTGAATCTAATAATGTGGTAACTGGAAATCAGATTCTCCACATTCCCCATAGTTTGCTGTTTTGTTATGGTTTTCAGTTTATTGTTTTTCTTGTTTGTTGTTATTGTTGTAGGCTGTCTCTGTACCAAGGATCAAACTAAGGTGTAAACGTAAAGTCTTCTCAGGTCTTCTCTGAGCCTGTTCCTTTCCCTGGCCATATGCAGTCACTTTTACATTTTTTCCCATATATGCCATTGTTATAAATGTCTTCATTTTTAATGTCTGGCTCCCCAGAGGGGGAAAAAAAGGGGGGGAAGAAGTAATAAAAAGGGTGCTGACCCTTTAAGTCCCCTGGAAGTCACTTCACCTAGAGGTGGAGAGGATTGCAGCAAGGAGAGGAGGTACAAAAACAGTGGCCACTGCCACTTTGTCTGCATCTCTGTGATCAGATGCAACAATCAGTGATCAGAGAACAGACCCTCAATATTGGGAGGACAGAGGCTTTTTGCCTTTCCTGGCTCCCACAAGCTGTGTGTGAGCTACTCCAGGAGTGTGTACATGGCTAGCTTCCTGCCACAGGACTCAGGGTGGGAGATGTGTACCTGCTAATGCTATGAACTGAAATGTATCAAAATTAACTGCAATTTACCATGCCTTCCTCTGGATGTTGTAAGCCTTCAATAGACTCCAGAGTTCCAAAATAGCTGTATCAGACAGATTCTGCCAATGTAATTATTGTCCAGGTGGTGAGATGGACTCCTAGTGCTTTTCTACTCCATCATCTCCCCCCCCACCACCAATTCATGCAGTTTTATTCCAGGATTACACTACCTCCATCTCCCTGGAAAAAGCTGAAGATACAAAAGGATGTGATCCCAGGATTACACTGTTAGAACTATATGTGTGAAACACTGGTTGAGAGACTGCTTTAGTGACCCACAATAATTCACGCCAAGTGTTAAAGTATTTCCAATAGTCATAGGAATCACAAACATGTTAGAAAAGACTAAAGTTTGGTTTGTTTATTTAGTTAGTTTGCACCTGTATTGAAGAAGAGTTTAATAAAACTCTATTAAAAAATAGGTTGGGGTGCCTATGTGGCTCAGTTGGTTAAGTGTCTGACTCTTGATTTCAGCTCAGGTCATGATCTCAGAATTGAGCCCTGCGTTGAGCTCCGCACTGGCATGGAGCCTGCTTGAGATTTTCTCTCTCCTGCTGCCTCTGCCCCTCCCCCACTCCCCCCCTCTCTGAAGAAAAAAAAAAAGAAAGTAGGATAGTAGAGTGATTGAGAGCAGGGACTGTAGAGTTAGGCTGTTCGGGCTTGAATTCTGGCTTTGTTGCTTCCTGTTTATTTGACCTTAGTGAAGTTACTTCTTTCTTTCTTCATGTGTATAATGGAGCCAATGATAATATCTCACTTAAGAGAGCTGTTAGGATAATTACACGAATTAATATGTATAAAAAAAACCCTCAAGCACATTGTAAATGCTGAATGTGAGTTGGTGGAATAATATATATGCTCTGTCCCTAGGCATGTAATATTTCTATAAACAAAAAGACAGAGTCAGTATCCACCCAGGTAGGCAGTCTGTTCTGTGTAGTCATTCAAGGACTCAGATGGATGACGGCTCTGTTATATTCAGTACGTGGTTTCCAAAGATTCCTTGGGGGTCTCGTTACAGCTTGTTAAGCTAGAAAAACGTAGAGGAGCTCAATGGAAGGTTCTTATGAGCCAAGTTTGGAGACAGGGCGCAGAATTTCCTCTCCCATTCCATTGGTTAGAATTCAGTCACATGATCATACCCAGTTGCAAGGGAGGCTGGGACATGTAGAGTAGCTGGGAAAAGAGGAGTATATGAATTTGGAGGGAGAGCTATCCATGTTGGCTACAGCTGAGCATCTCGACAAAACCATATTGGTACTGGTATCCCAGCAAGAAGAGTACATTGAATTGAAATAGCTATAAATCATTGGCCTCTATTGTGGTTATTTTAACAAAGTGACTTTTTGAAACTGGTCATTGAGTATAGTCTAAAAATATGGATGAGGACATTCTTCACTTCATTATGCAGTGTGCTTTCTAAGGAACACTAGGAAAAATGTCCCTTTGATCTCAATGCCAAAATAGTTGTGTTCCTCAAGTGAGAAGTTGTTTTGTTTTACCACCCAACCTTGGAAATATTATTTATTGTTTAACTCTCCAGTGTTGGCTTAGAAAGCTTAGATCCAATTTTATTTTTTCATTCAACTGATATTTACTGAGTATTTACTACAGGTCAAGCTTTGAGCTAGATACTGAAGATTTAAGAGAGAACAAAACAGACATGGCATGGCTCCTGCCTCTTGGAACTCACACTCTAGATGAGGGTAGGGGGGTAGAGGTGGAAATATATAATAAACAAATGCATGACCGCATAAGTGCAACAATACCAATAAATAAGGGACCAAAGTAAATTAAAGAGTCAGGAACTGATTTTAAACATAGTGAGTAGGGCAAGAACTTCTCTGAAAAGGTAACATTTAAACTGCACCACACAAAAGTTGGTATTCTTCTAGCAGGAGCTACAATTTGCACAAAAGCTTCAAGGTGGGACTGAGCTTGACATGATCAGGGGATAGAAAGGAGGCCAGAGTGACAGGAGAGTAGCAAGTGAGGTAGGGAGAAAGGCATGAAATGGAAACGCGAGCCATACAGGACTTTTAGTTCAGGATAAAAAGTTCGATTTCCATTCTAAATGCAATGGGAAGCTGTCAAAAGTTTTCAGGAGGAAAGTGGTTGATCTTGCTTGTGTTGTGAGATTACTTCTGCTACAGTGTAGAAGCATTGAAGGGGCATGGAAGCAGGGAGACCAGTCAGGCGATGGGTGTCATGAGTCTGGAAAAAAGAAGATGGTAGCTCAACCACAGCAAACCTCTATATTCTGACAGGGAGCATGCATTCCTGGCTTGTTCCCAGAGGGAAGAGGAGACTCTGTGGTTTGTCTTTATTCTTATTTCCCTCCCCTTTCTTGGCCTGCTTTTCACTTGTGATTTTGTGTTGTATGTTAGAGACCCTTAAATCCTTTCTGGATATTCTATATAGTCCTAGAATCCTAGGACATAGGTCCCTCTTCGTTCCAAGAGGGATTCATTATATTGCCTAGAAAGAATAAATATTGTCTCTCAAGAGGTTTGGTGTTTTTGGGTAAATAAGAGAATTAAGTTGGGAAGACAGTTGGGACTTTTAGAGAAAGTGGATCCAGAAAATCCAAACTGCTACTAAGAACAATTTGTAAATGTAGATCATGGAGCTCAGAAAGAAGTTTCTCTTCGATATTTCTCCTGGATTAAATGAGAGAGAGATACTGGGGAATTCTGTGGACCGTCAGGGAAGCCTCAAGTTTGGTGCCTATAAAGAGAGGAGTTACAATTGGGGAACCAAGGGGTAAACGTGGAGAGAGGGAAGTACGGCAGGAGACTGCTTCCTCAAAATCAGGATGGTTATGAGAGTGCTCTGGTTTGAACTTCAAGAACTTACTGGAAATGAATAATGTCATACACACATGCGCACACAGACATCTATTGAAAAGACATAGCAAATGTCTTTTGCAAGTGAGCTTGTGGCAAGTTAAAGTTCTATGATTATCCTTAAATCTGCTAGGGGAAAAGAGGCATTGACTGCCCAGCGTGGGTATGGACAGGGAGTGAATATCCTGGCTGCTGTATCCATAATGGAAATGTACTGCTCCCCCCCTTCAGGCCAGCCCTCCCAGCCAGTCCAGTTTCCTTCCAACCCAGACAATGCACCACACATGCTTGCTAACTGTCTGCTCTTTTAGGTCACTTACCCCAGATCTCTGTGTCTTCATTCTTCATATCATGTCGTGGCTCAGGCCTCTGGCTGGGCCTTTGGCAGTCTTAGGTACCCCATTTGACTCAGCTATCTTCCTGTTTTATTGAGCAGTGAGGTCATAATTTAATGACCTTAGACATAACATATAGGGAGTAAAATGTTTGTTAAATTTGATTACTTACTAATATTTTTAGAAAACTAACAATTTGTAGAGATATATATTTGTATGCATGAAATATGGATGGATATATACATAGATAGATGTTGTAGGCATAGAGATATACACACGTATCAGAGTGTTTTCATGGGAAAGAGATCAATAATGCCTGTTGTCTATTGGATGCAAAGTAGCCACAGCCTATGAAGAGGGGACTAAGGGAACAGGAGGGGACGAGTAAAGGAACCAGAGCTGACAAAGAGTAGAAGCAAAGATACCCACATATCTCCTACTTTAAGTGCAAAGCACGTCACTGTCAGATCCTGCCACTAGAATCCCCATGCTTCTTTGCTGTTCTTCTCTTCTATAACCCTAGGCCAGGAGGGCCTTCATTCCATCCTCTTTCGTTTGTCAGGTTTGATACTCCTAAGGGGTCTCACTTTGGGATGCCTGGGTAGCTGAGTCGGTTAAGCATCTGTCTTCGGCTTAGGTCCTCATCCCAGGGTCCTGGGATTGAGCCCCACGGCAGGCTCCCTGCTCAGCAGGGAGTCTGCTTCTCCCTCTGCCTCTGTCCCTCCCCTTACTCATGCTCTCTCTCTCTCTCTCACTCTCTCAAATAAATAAATAAAATCTTAAAAAAAAAAAGAGGTCTCACTTTGAATAACAGGATGAAGAACTCCCATTGGCTTCTCTAAGGTTATCCCTCTAATTATTTTGGGAGTGTCTGGTTGAAGCTAGATGCCCATTATTACAAACATGAAGAGAAGCGATAGTAAATAAAAGAACTTGGAGCTAGACTATGGGAGATCAAATTCAGTTCTCCCATTTACTTAATATATGACCTCCAGCAAATGGTCTACCCTCTAAGTGCCTTGTTTTCCCTATTTATAAAATGAGACCAATGAGTGTACCTACCTTCTAGGGTTGTCATGCAAGTTAATTGGGTTCATACACATAAAGCATTTGGAACTGCCCTGGCAATATTTTGAACTCCGTGAATGTTAGCCTGTATTACCGCTTTCCTCTCCAGCTAGGAATTACTACAGGTAGGAAGAGACTGCTCGTTTCATTCATTCCTCCTGATCGCGCCTCTCCCACGCCAAGCCAGTGTGATGGAGTGTCCTATCCTAGAACAAGGATCCGAGGTGGTCAGGAAAGGAGACTGGAGTGAAATGTGTGGAGTGGCTGGCCTCTGGTTTAGGGTGAAGGACCAGGTGTTTCTTCACCCTCCTCCACCTGTAGGAAGAGCTAGTCTGACCTAGCCAAATCTAGACGCGGTCCAGCCTGTGTCCATTTCCTTTCCATACTCAATTCATCTTTTTTTACTCTCTGGGCAGTAGAAGGTGCTGAGTCTCATGGCCACCACTCATGTTTCTTGCTGTACATCCCATCTTTATTTGCTAAGGAAAATGCTCAAGATTATTGGGCAGGTGATGAGACAGGCTTGAGGCTAGGAAAAAATCTTCCCCAAACACGATTGGAGCAAAATACCCTTGAACATTATACCCTCAGAAGGTTCCTCAAAAGTTAAGTGACGTTTTCAACCAAATGAACTTCCCTATCTGATTTCCTGGAAAAGCCAGATATTCAAAGAAATTGCATGGCCCTGGTGGCCCAAGGAGATCAGTAAATTCTCCCACTGAGTTCCTTCTCAGGTCTGAAAAATTACCTGCTGACATGGGAACGTGTTTGAAGCTTGTGGGAAGAGACTGCCTCCAAATATTTGCCCTCCTACAAACTGACCACTGGCCCACTTGCCCTCCCACAACTAGGTCCTGAGTTGTTGCAAAAACCACAGGTTGGTGGCTTCTTAAATGCCATTAAGCCAGGTGACTGGCCAGTCTGCTTTTCCACAGTATGTGTTACTGTAGTGGGACATGTGTCTTCAGGTATATGCCCTTTGATCCAAAGATACCACTTACAGCAAGTTTCCCCAAGGATATAACCAGACAGGGGCCCAGAGCTCATTGGGTGGGGTCATTTATGGTGCCATTGTTTTGTAATATCAGCAATATTGGAAATAACCTAAGTGGCCATCAATAGTGACAGCTTAAATAAATTGTACCACACAATGAAGTACTCCTCAGTCTTTACAAAAAATCATGGGATCTATAATTACTGACATGGAAAGGTGCTCACAATATCTTTGATGAATAATAGAAGCAGTTCAATAAACAGCATCCTAATATAATGGTGTGTATTAAAATTACATTCTGAGGGCTTCAGAAGGGAGGGGTGGGGGAATGGGATAGACTGGTGATGGGTAGTAAGGAGGGCACGTGTTGCCTGGTGCACTGGGTGTTATACGCAAGTAATGAATCATGGAACTTTACATCAAAAACTAGGGATGTACTGTATGGTGACTAACATAATATAATAATAGTTTAAAAAAGCTAAAAAAAATAAAATAAAATTACATTCATATATATGTGTCCAGAGAACTATAGAAAATTGTATTTACCAAAATATTAGCAATTATCTCAGGTATGGGTATTTCGGTAATCTTTACTTTTTTAATTTAAAATACATTTTATAATGATACAATGTATCATTTTGCAATTTAAAAAACAAAGCTTTCTATATTTTAATTCTGAGGGGGGGAAATGAGCTAGGTTTTAATCATATTTTTACAAATACGATCTTGGGTTGACCATACCAAACAGGTAATGGCATAAGAATAAATAACATTTATTGAGCACTTACTATGTGCTAACAGGACCTGTTCTAAGCACTCTTCGTGTCTCAAGCCATTTAATCCGTACAACATTCAACATTTTAGATTTATCCCTATTTTACAGATAATGAAACAGGTACCAAGAGAGAAAGTCATTTGTTCAAGCTCCCACAACCGGTACAAGATGAAACAGAGAGTTGGGCAGAGGTCTCTGAACATGACTGCTGTGCTGCTGCATGTCCAGTTCACCTGCCCTTTATTTGCAGGGAGGCGTAGAGGTCTGAGAAGGAGCGAGTGGTGCTAGGAGTAGGACTCTGTCCTCTTCCACTGTTGTTCTGAACGCTCTTCAGCCTCCCCCTGGCCACCTGTTCACTTAACTCCTGTCGGCTTCAGTTTCCTCTTTTGTAAAACAAGACTTTTCAGACCTCCCAACTTAAAAATGACTGAGTCCCCTCTATACCATATGTGGACCTAGTAGCTACTTCTCCTGTGGCACTTATACTGCCCCCCACTGTCACCACCAACAACCTATCTCAGGATGAGAGACAGGCTCCAGTGTCCCTCAGTGGGCAAGTTGTCAAGGCAGGCTAGAAGACAGTGGGGTGTTTCTGTGCCTGCCTTTACCATCCTCTCCAATAATTCTGTTCATTTGTCATTCTCCCCACCGGACATGGGCTCTTCAAGGCAGAGACAATGTCTTGTGCATCCCCAGTGCCAAGAACATAACATTGTTTAATTAATAAACACCCTTCTTGGAGTGAAACTCTGGAAATTACAGCCATGTGGTCTTATGACTTCAGAGTAATAGTCAGGGAAAGCAATGCTTGTGTATTAATTTCTTTTAGTTTTCTGTTTTCTACCTCATCTGGCACCATGTTCAGAGTAGAAATGATCATTAAGTAAAGAAGTCACTAATTTTTAACATGCCACTTATGCAGGAGACCCTCTTTTGTGTTAATTACCTAATTCAAGAAAGTATAATTTACTATCTACTAATTTTCTATATAAATTAGAAAATACCATTTACAAAATTCCTTCTATTAGTTTGGCATTTTCCCACCACCATTCAAAGCAGTCAAGTCACACAGCTAGTGCGGAGTGGAGCGCAATCCAGCTTTTCTGCTCTCTATGTCCACTGCTCTACTTTCCACATGGTGCCTCCCTCCACTGACTGATTCCTGTGGAATCCCCACATGCCCCTAGGACAGTACCTCATATTAGAGTGCTTGCATATTTCTTCCATGGGTAAACTGAGGATCTCACGAAATCAGCTTTTCTTATAAGAAAAAATTGAAGAAGCACGGGCAGATACAAGGCACATATTGCAATGGCCACTGTTTGTTTTTGGGTTCTCATCTTCCTTTCCTCCCATTTACTCACTTTTCTTCACAAGGATGGCCGTGACCAAAGTAATCAAACCGTGGGATTCTCTAATGCTGAGCCATCAGTTAGGGCACGCTGGTGACATCAGAATCACCTGATCAAAGTTTCCCCCAAAATGTCTGTTTCTGCATCCCAACCATGGAGATTCTCAATCAGGAGGTCTGCCCAGGAGTGCCCAGGCACCTCTAGATGTTTAAAGTTCCCCAGGGGATTCTGATATGCCACCAGTTTGGGAAAAACTGATCTGGGTCAGAGTCTCCTCAAAACATGAGTCAGCTGTCTTCTCCTGTCTGTGACTGCATTTAAAAAGATGAATCATCATTTCACTTTCTTTTCTTTTTTAACTGAGTTGAAACCAAGAGCCGATGTGAGAACTTCTTATTTCCTTTATCTGAGGTTGAGTTCAGATGTCCTCTTCACTTCACCTAATCACTGCATCTTCTTCTAAAGATATTAAGGACAAAGGACATCAGTCCAGGACTTAGGAGAAAGATTCCCTCCTCCATTCAGTCCTGGGACCATGTTGTAGTCCTAATGAGCCATGGTTAGGGAGTCCCTAGATGAAAGGGCTATATGATACCGTGATTTCTAAAAGAAATAGACATTTGGTCTTTGGTCTCTGTTTCTGGCACAGAGCTCCACAATCCCTTGGAATTTCCTAAGTGACAAGAGATATTTTTTTGTTATGTCAGTGAGGTGACTTTCACAAACACCTAAGTTTGGGGCTGGTTCCCAGGAGAACCAACCATGTGATTAGAGGCTTGGAACTTATCGTCTTAACCCCCTGACCTCCTGGCAGGAGCGAGGTTTCAGAGGTTAAATCAATCACCAGTGGCCAGTGATTTCAACAATCATGCCAATGAATTCATTAAGCCTCCATAAAAACCCAAAAGGAAAGGGTTCAAAGAGCTTCCAGGTTGGCGAATCAGAATGCTTCCACGTGCCACTGTGCTGGGCCCAAAGTCTACCAGGACAGGAGGGCCTTTGTTTGGGATCTCACCCTTTGTATCTTTTCATCTGGCTGTTGATTAGCATTTTTTAATGTCCTTTTTAACAGGTCGGTAATCTAGTGAGTAAACGGGTTTCCTGAGCTCTGTGAGCCTCTTCAGGAAATTAACCAAACCCAGGGAGGGGTTGTGGGAACTTCTGATCAGTAACTTCTCCCTCAGAAGCCCAGGTAACAGTGTGGACTTGGGACTGGCACATGAAGTGGGGTCAGTCTTGTAGGACTGAGCCCTTAACCTATGGAATCTGATATGATCTCTGGGTAGGTAGTGTCAGAATTGAGTTGAATCGTAGGACACCCAGCTGGTGTCCAAGCTGCTTGGTTGGTGTGGGAAAAACCCACCCACAACACACACACTAAAACTGGGTGCAGCATTTCAGCCTGGCTCTGGGGAACCTTCCATCCTGAGTTACCAGGACCATACCAGATGCATCTTAGAGTGGGCCACGATGTCTGGGGCCAACAGTCTTGCCTCCCTCTGTCCTCCCAGAGATGAGCCAGGACCAGGAAACAAGAGAAACATTGGGATGCATGTAGATTATTTAGTTCCCTAGTTCTTCCTTGTCCTTCTGCCCCAAACCACCCTACAAATGAGGCCAGGCCTGTGTCAGCATACAGCAGAGAGGGGACTCTCAGGCTCCTCTGTTCCTTTGTGTTATCAGAACTGTCTGGTATAACACTTGAGCAAAAATAGTAATTCCACCAGCTATCTAGGCAAACGTGACGCTGAAACCACAGGCCAGACTGCAGAAGGGACCGGAACAAGGACCAGAGTTCAAGTCAGGGCTGTCTCTCCCTTCTCTGCTGCTTTCTTCCATAACTCTCTGAGGAGCTTCCATGGGCCACGTGGCTGAAGTAGCCCTCTACCTCCCCACCCACCCTCCTGTACCCCACCTGTTGGGTAGAGAGTGAGCTTCACCATATCTCAGTCCAGTTTCATAATTTGCAGGTCACTTATGACTCAGTTCAGTTCCAGGTCTTTTAACAACTTTTTGAGATATAATTCACATACCATAGAATTCACCCATTTAAAGTGTACCATTCAGTGACTTTTTGTATATGAACAGAGCTGTGCAGCAATCACTACAATCAATTTTAAAGCATTCTCATCAACCCAAAATGAAACCCCATACCCTTTAGTCATCAGGCCTCCACAACTCCCCCCGCCCCACCCCGGTTCCAGTCCTGGGCCACCACTGACTATATTCTTTCTCTAGGGGTTATCTATTATGGACATTTCATATCCGTGGAATTATACAATATGTGATCTTTTGAGACTGGCTTCTTTCACTGAGCATGACGTTGTCGAGGTTCATGCAGTGTAGACTGAATACAGTACTTCATTCGCTTTTGAGGCTGAATGCTGTTCTACTGGATAGGTACACCAACGTGGATTTATCCATTCATCAGCTGCTGGACAGCTGAGTTTGTGCCACTTGTGGCTATCATGAATAATGCTGCTAAAAACATTGGGGCACACGTGTTTATATGGACATGTATTTCATTTTTTCTTGGTTATATTCCTCTCTAGGAGAGCAGTGCTTGGTCATATAGTAACTCTAGGTTTCACATTTAAGGGAACTGCCAGAGCCCAGTCCCACTTGAAATTCCAGTCTCATATCCTTTTCAATCTTCCCCCACTCCCAGAACAGGGCAAATGTGTGGTTCAACTATCTTGCTGTAGGAGAGACAAATACCCCAGGGCTGGGTCTGGCTCAGGTCATCAAGTGTGGCCTCTGAAATGGGCCTAGGACCCCTGTACCTGAGGACACAGGAGCCATGGAGTCTTTGATGGTCACTGAGGGCTCCAGGGCCTGGGATGAAGGGTGTCCCCATTTTCTTCATCCCTGAAAACAACCCTGCAGCCCTTCCCACCCCCAGCCATGAGGTACTTCAGGGACCCTCCCTCCCACCTTCAGAAACACCAGGCAAGAAGCAGGTGTCACATTTTATTAAGAGCACTCTCAAACCTCAGGATATCCAGCATCCCTTTCTTTCCCCCACAGATGAGAGGGGCAGAGAACAGTCCACACTCCCTTCAGGTCCCCAAACTGTCCTCCTTGTCTCTGGAATCCCTCTCTTGTATTTTACATTAGAAAGGCTAGTGGACCAGGTCAGCCTCTGCCACTTCTCCATTCTCCACCCTCGTTTCCCGGCCCTGTACCTCAGAGACTCCCCTTATTGCATCTGACCTTTGTGACTGCAGTAACTTTGTTCTCCGGAAGGAGCTGTCTCCCAAGTGTTTCAACCCTATGCAGTCACCTGGGAGGAGATGGGGTAGGAAGCATCCCTCATCAGTAACTCACGTCAACCCATTCAACTTAAAATAAACCTCCCTTTTATCTGAGTTGCTTTCAGGGAATGGGCCAAACCTTGATCTCTTTCCTTCTAAAAACAAACATCCGTCTCTGTTGCTCTGGCCAGAACACCCTTTCCACACCCTCCCTTTCCTCACAGGAAGGCTAGGCCCTCCTTCACAGGCAGGGGTCAAGTGCGATCCACGCCACATGCGTGACTTTCTGTAGGATCACCAGAGGCTGATGTCCAGTCCCTGGGCTGACGATGAGTCAAGGAAGGCCGGTTTTCAGGGTGGCCCCAGCTGATCTCCTCTCCTCTCTCTCTGCCTTCAGCCGCTTATGACATTCTCCATTTTCAAGAGAGGGGGCTAGCCATCATTGTCTGTCATCACACTCCAGATAAACCCACATCCATACCTTGGTCGCTGACTTTGGGGAGGTTGTTAAGGCTGGTTCCAGATAACCTGCTGGCTCCTTGAGTTCTCACCTCTTCCTGGGCTCTTGATCTTTGCTCATTTCCCCCAAACCCTGGCTACACTCCTTTCTCACTCTTAGGCTGTGTTCTCTTCTTTTGTTTTCTCTATCAGGTGAAGCAGAGTGGGAAAGGTTGGACTTGTTTTTTGGATCTGCACTAGTTAACGCTGGTTTAACTCCTGCTATTTGACAAGGACTCTTCCAGGGACTTCCCATGAACATTTACATCACATCACATTACATTATATACATTGCATTTGGAGGAAGATATTTGGGGAAGAAAGGATAGAAGTGACTTCTGCCCTGCATTCACAAGGGGATCCTGGGGAAGATGCACAATCTCTTTGCGTCAATCTTCCTTTCTACGAAATGAATGGATAGGGCCTCGTAGGCTGGGGGTGTACGCTGGGGGGGGGGGGCGGTCATGACCGTGCTTATCATATCACAGTATTTATGACTAAATTCTAATTTTCCATTACCAAGTATCAGTGCAACAGGGAGTGGCCTGTATTCTACCTGTGCCTGCACGCACCCACGCGCACATACACACACAATTCACAGGATCTTCTGTTATGAAGGGAACAACACTAAATGAAATAAATTGGAAACAGACATAAGCCCTTGGCCAAGTTCTTAAATGTTTTCTTGTTGCTCTTGGTTAGCCATGAACTGTACTGTCCATGACTGATTTTTAAGGATTATTTCTATGCCTTTACAAAAGCCATTTGTGTCCATGGCAAGTTATTTAGGAAATAAAATATAAGTAAAAAGATGGAACCTTTAAAAAATCACCTGCAAGTCCTCCACCCAGAAACGCCACTGTTAACACTTTGGTATCTGTCCCGCTCGTGTTTTGTTGAGGCGTATGGATTTAGGAGGCAAGCAAATGTGCTGAGATACCAGTTTGAGTTTTATTTGGGTGCTGTTGTCAAAACACCCCAGCCTTTCCTGGTCTGAGGTGAGTCTGTTTTCCTAAACCTCAGTTGCACAGAGAAGAGCCCAGAGCAAAGAGTGCAGAAAAGCAGCAGAGAGAGAGGGGCTTAGACCAGACAGAGGAAGGCATACGGTGGGGAATGTGGCTCCCTCCTCAAGACAAACAGGAACTCCTTGGATGGGGTGGGGATCCTGAGGATACTAAACTCTGAGAGCCACACAGGGGACAGACACATGCCCACTCCTCAGACTATCACGGTAGCTGGGGAAGAAGGTCAGGCAAGAGCAGGCATCTGCCGTGAAACCGTGTACCTGGAGCTGTGGGGGGAGAAGCAGGTCCCCAGGGGAAGGCTGGCTTCCCACAGACACAGCCCCATCCTTGGGGTCTAGGCAGCCAGTCCCATTTGTAGTCAATACAAGTTTCATTCCTTCTTGTTTGAGGGATTCAGTTAAAAGAAAAAGGAGGGAAGGAGAATGCTGCTTTTTCGGAAGAAAACCAACTAAAGGCAAGGCATGGAGAGAGGACGCGAAAGCATTAAAGAAATATGGCTAAGAAAGCAGGTCGCATCTGGGCTTCAGAGCCCTGTCCCTGCTCATCCACCCGTATGAGCCCAAGGAGACAGGGCCGTAGGAATGGGGTCGGTCACCCAGACTTGCATTCAGATTGGCCTTTTCTTGCACCTGCTTTGAGTCTTGCTACTGAAAAGCCTCACGATGTAGTGGGACCACAGAGGTCTAACTTCAAATTCAGCCATGCAACTGAGGAAGGGTTGCTAGACCTTGACTCTTTCTTCATATATAAAATGGGCCTAATGGTGTCTAGACCGCACATTGCTCCAAGAATGAAGTGTAGTACTGTAGTGGGTTAAATAGTGTTCCCAAATATTTATGTCCACCTGCAGCCTCAGAATATGACCTTATTTGAAGTAGGGTATTTGCAGATGTAATTAATTAAGAGGAAGTCATCCTGGATTAGGGTGGGCAATAATCCAATGGCTGGTGTCCTTCTAAGAAGAGGAAAGGACATTCAAAGGTACACATAAGGAAGGTCATGTGAAGATGGAGACAGAGATTGGAGTGATCAGCTACAAGCCCAGGAGAATGCCAAGGCTTACCAGAATCTACCAGAAGCTGGGAAGACGCAAGGGAGCATTCATCCCTAAAGACTTCAGAAGAAGTGTGGCCTGATTTCACATGTCTCTCACCTCCAGAAATGTGAGAGAAGTGTGAGCACAGTGTCTGCTGTTTGAAGTCCCCCAGTCTGTGATAACTTCTGACTACAGCACTGGGAAACTCACAAAGGTACCTGTGTAAGTTTCCAGGCACAGGGCGAGAACATGCTGGTGTTCTTTCCGTCCCCTTCTCCTACCACTAAGCTTGTACCACCTTCCCCAGGGACACAGTTCAAGGGGTACCTGAGGGCAGAGAAGACATGCTTAAAAGCAAAACCAAAACTTCTCAGTAGGCTGGGCTTCAGTCAGTTCCTCAGAGCCAGTTTTGGTTTGAATTACCCTCATGTTACAAGGAAGCCTGAGCTGGATGGAGATGATATCTTTTCTTCCCTTGCTTCAAGTACCTTAGTGACAGCTTTTCGTGACCCACCCTCGTATGTCCCTCTGCCAGCCAGAAAGAGTCCTGGCTCAGAGCTACTGCTTGTTGTAGTGTTCAAGACAGTAACCTATGTTTGTTTTGTTTTGTTTTGTTTTGTTTTGGCTGTTTGCTGGCTTCTGTGAGGGGCTCTGACGCAAGAGCAGCTGTTTGTTTTTGTATTTTCCTTTATGTATTTCCCTGAGGAGTGGTGCTAAGTTCTGCTGTGAGTATCTAGTAGGTTGAGATTTTCTCCTACCTTGAGTTGGTGTTGCAGACGATGATGAGGCCGCCACGGTTGGGTAAGTGTGGGCAAACTTTCACTCCACATCACTGGGGGCAGGAGGAAATCTGCTTGGCAGTTACGCTCAGGCACACCAACAAGCTCATTTCTGGCCGTCTCCAAAATAGCGGGATTTCTCCTACTTGCTCGTTACTTATTACTCGTGTTGGGAAGTTTAAGGAGATGAGTTTTCTTTTTTCTGCACATAATAAATGTGCAGTGAAAAAAATGAACTATCTTGAGATTGTCTCTCAGCTTAGAATTGAGGAGGGTTATTGGAACTTAAAAATTTGTGTCTTTATTTTATTTTTTTTTACATTGGACATCTGTTTGTGGTTATCCCTATGGCAGGCAATCACCATTCTAGGCTAGTCAGTGTTTACAAGCTATGCTCTAAGAATAAGCTATTTAAAACACAGAACCACAACAACCAAAAATGCAACTACAATTAAATTAACTTACAATACAGGCAACCATGGTTTTTTTTTAAAACATGATTCATTTAGAGCAAGGTTAGCTAAATGAGAGAAACCTGCAGCCACTGTTCTTTACTGCTCACTGCCTGGGTGCGTAGAGTAGAAAAGAGATGACTGTGGATTCTTGTGGGAGAGGGTTGAAGTGAGCAGCTTGAGTAAAATTGCCTACAAATAAGGCCTTCTAACACTGAACTCCTGTGGTTCTGTGGAACGGAATCACAGATATCCATTGACAAAATGCACAGCAAGGATAGTCAGTGTCAACAGTAATCAGACATAGTCTCAGGAGTCAAATGCCAATTGACTGGATGTTCTCCAAGCTCCCTTCCAAGCCTAAGAGTCAATGAATGGATGAACCATATTACTCTTGTCTCTCAGAAGTGGTCTGTGAGTGTTCATCGCCTGAACTCTCACTACCAGCAGCTCTTCGTTATCTGCAGCTTCCAGGTGTCTTCTCCCATATTTCTCTTGTGTGTGAACCTTTCCATTCAGCTGGAGCTCTTCCTGGGCAAGGACCGCGCCTTTTAGGTTCTCTCAGTCCCAAGTCCCAGGCACAGTGCATTGGCGCTCACTAGATGCTTGTTGAGTTGTAAATGACCTGATTTGATGAATCCACAGCTTGAATCCCCAGATGTGGGAAGTTTGTGGAATATTCGGGGGGCAGTTTGGGGTTGATTTGAGGAGACAGTGCAAATGAACTCAGAGATAGTATTTCAGGTCACGCTTCTGAGTTCACTTGGTTTAAGATGCATGGGACAGAGTCCATAGATTGTTGTGTGACATTTTTATTCCACATAGCAGTGTCCAAATACAGCACGTGCCTTTACTGGGGCATACTTGAGTTACCCTGTAATGAGGCACCTGCAGCCTGACCTCCTCGTGCCACAACCTGCTCTTCTGCAGCAGGGCTCCCATAGATTTTGTTCCCCAGTCTTTCATCAAGTGACAGAATTCCAGGATGGATAAGGGAATCTGAAAGTTTATCCAGCCCCAGTCAGCTCAATGCCTTCCAGCCCTCTCTAACACCTCTAGGGGCTGGTTTCAAGTTCTTATTTGCCAGACCTCTATTACCAAACCCCTCTGCTTCTTGAAGTTTTCCTCCCTTGGCTCTGAGATACTACAGTGGGGGAGCTTCTCATACTCTTAGGACCATTTCTTCTTTGCCTTCTTCTCTGTTCTCTTACATCTGATCTCCTAATTTGGGGGCATTCATCAGAGTTCAGATCTTTTTTCTCTAACCTGTGTTTTTGTAGTCTCCCCCCAAGAGACTTAATTCATTCCCCAATGTCAATTAACATTTGCATATTAGAATAACTTTATCATCTTTATCTCTATCGCTGAATTGTGTCCCAAACATAAGACTTTCATTTTTCTTGAATTGTTTTAATTACTTCATGACTCAAACCCAATTCATTTCATAGAACCCAGCTCTAAAACTCAGCTCCTGATCTAGTATTTCCTTTGTCATTTATGCAATGGCATCAGTATTGTCTTGATTGTCAGGTCTCAAAACCACAGTTCACTTGTTGCTTCTCCTTCTTTCCTGGATGGATAGCTGCTTGTTAATTGCTTTGTCAATTGTTTTGTGCATTGTCTTGTAATAAGTTTCTCCTTCCTCAACCTTTCTTCCCTTTTCTGACCCTGAATCAGGGACTTCACCAAATATCTGGATTAACACCATGACACTCTAATTGAGTGACTGGCATTCCATCTCACTCCCTCAATTCTATACAGATAAAAACAAAACTAAACAAATCCCCACCAGCTTTAATCTATTTCAGACACTCCTTTGGTATTGTCATTCACTTGTTGAGTAACTGTCACTATCTCCCCTGGCAGATCTACCTGGCATTAAGCCCTTGACATTTTTGTCTCGACCTGTATTTTCAGCATAGATATGCTACTCCCAGTCCCCCTCAACAAGCCCTGTGTGTGTGTGAACCTCCGAGATTACTTCTAACATTTCTGCAGGAGCCTCAAGAATAGCTCCGACTCTCCAAATCCCACTCATCTTGGAAGTGTCCTTCCACCAATCAACTTGCATGGTTTGGGCATTTTTATGCAAAACCTTTCACATCACTTCTTACTATTTTTCATGTGTACAGAATTTCAGCTTTCTGACTACGTTATCATGTCTTCAAGGGCAGGAACCCTTTCTTACATGAATCCTTTTCTTGATTCCCCACTTTGATTTGAATTGATTCCCTAATTCAAAGACTTGCAAAAAGTGGGAGAATAGTATTTATTGGCTAAAAAGTTGAGATGCAATTTGAATTTAAGTTAAATTTGAACTGAGACTAAATAGACTAATGTTTCCTAATGCCCAGCTCAGAGACCATGCCATCAAGAGAAGCAGCTTCCCCAGTGACCTGGGAGAGAGCAAAGGCAGGGCAACAATCTGAGCAAGACTCCTCACCAACCTAAAAAGAGTAGCCTTTGCTTCTTCTCTTTCTCAAGCCTGAGAACTTGTGACTGAGAGGCCCTTCATGACTCTTTGTAGAGCCACCAGAAAATGTTCTCGAATCTTATATCCTATGCTGTTCTACTCTGTTTCATACCATGAGGATGCCTCAACTGCTGGGGTGTGTTCATAGGCAGAATTGTTAAGAATTACCCAAAAATTCATTAAGAATTATCCAGAAATTAAGAAATTCAGCTAAACTGATCATGTGATTGAAAACTGGCTTCTTCTGCTCATGTTCCAATGTATCCCTTAGAGGGTAGCTTGCCTGAGAACACATGGCTTCAGTGAGCATCCTCTGCCTGATGGAAGCTCCAGCACAAGCAAACTCCTGCATAAGGAATATACAATTAAGATAAAAATGAAAAGCCACGCAGGCCTGGACAGTAAGATCCTTACATCCAAACAAAGGTGAATTTTAAAAGGGGAGACTGAAGAGGAGCCATGGTTGTTTGAACCCATTTCATTTCATCTCATGGAGAATAGTCATCTCTATAGTCTCTTGGCCAAAGGAGAGTCTTACATACATCCTTGAGTTAATTAATTTTGGCAACGTACTCAAGTTCTCCAAATAAACTCTTTCAGGTTTTGCCAGCCAGAATATGAAAGAGTTCATACTTTCCTAATATTGAAGGTTTCCAGAACCTGCTCTTTCAGAAAATGTCATTTTCCTAAGGCACCCAGAGGGCAAAGATTTCATTGAGATGGACTGGCCTTTTGAGAGAGGTTGATGAGGTTGAAGTACCTATGAGAGAGGTACCTTGATGTTGAGGTACCTTGATGAGAGAGGTTGAGAGGCTTGAGGTACCTATGAGAACATTCTTTGGGGAAACAATCTTGTAAATAATCTTACTAAAGAGATATCCTTTTAACCTCCCATCTGTTATGGAAACGCTTCCTTCTACCTACACCTTTGCTTAAGCAATTCCAGGGGTGATGATGTCCCCACCCCATTAGCAGCCCATTCCACTGTCAGTGACTTAAACTGATGAAAATTTCTTTCTTATTTGGGGCCAAAATTATTAACCAAATTAAGTTTTTTGTTTCTCCAATAGAGAAAGGAATCAGCTGGGGGGCCAGTAGTCTTAGAGTATGATGCTAAATTGCCACGTATGCACTCATTCATCTGTCCATTCAGGGAGCAGTCATAATTGGTTATAAAGAGTTATAAACAGTCATGAAACACACACACACATACGCACAAACACACAAAGATGAGATCGGGCCTGTTCAGGGTGGTATGGCCGTAGACCAAACACACACAAACAAAAAGAAAATTGTTATAAGGACTTAACACAGTTCAAAGAACTCTTGTTCTAGCATGAAAGACAGATGTGTAACCAATTACTATACCAGTAAGGAGGTTAGTGCTAACACCAGTTAATAGGAGATAACAATTGAGGCAGGAGGAACAGCTTAGAGCAGTTAGAAAAGGCTTATCTCCTTGTGTCGAAGGCAGAATATAAGGCCACTTAAGGAAATATTTATGACCCAGGGCAGTTTCTTTGAGCTCAAGTAGAAACTGAGACAGAGGGAAGGTAAGATTAAACAAAATAAAAGGAAATCAGATATGAGATTAGAATCTCAGAGCACCTGTGAAGACCTAGTCATGGAAAACACACGCATTATTTCTGTGGCTAAGGCAGGAGAGACCAGATCACAGAAGGCTGTGTAGCCCATGTTAAGGAGAACTTGACCTTATAAATCATGGGAGCTATTGAAGTCTAAGCAGGGGCATCACGATCACATCTGATAATTCTGTGTTCAGGAGATTCTTCTGCCTACCAGGTAAAAGACTAATTCATTCAACCAGTGTAATTGGAGTGCCAGCTTCCTACCAAACACAGTTTTAGGGACTGAAGGATATTAGGAAGCCAAACAAAGATCTCTGTCCTTTCAGTGATTATATTCTTATGGAAGACGGCAGCTGATAATCCAATAAAAACAAATGAGTACATTATATGGTATGTTAGATGGTAATGAGTGTTTTGGAAAAGTGAGATAGTAAGGAGAGTTGGGAATGCTGGAGAGGTGGCGCTCTTGCGATTCTGCATGAGGCAGTCTCACCAGAAAGAGCAAGGAAAGTCTCTGGATATAGGCAAGTGCACACTGGAAGCAAGGTCAGCCCTTGGGGCAATGGATCTGGGGAAGAAGCCCCACAGGCCTGGGAGCAGGCTTAGGGCCATTGAGAGAATTCCAGAATCCCAAGAACCCAAATTGTAATGGGTGGTAGGTCAAGAGCTCCAGAGGACACTCTTAACTCTCTGCAAACACATCACACTGCAGGGAGAGGCATGGCCACTCTTGGGTCCTCTAAAGCATGGGACTCAAGGCAGATGTCCCCCTTGCTTGGGCTACTAGACAGACATAGGATTTTATTCTCAGTGAAATGTTGAGCCATCGAAGGATTTTGAGCAGGATGCTCTGCTACAGTATAAGGAGGAATGACAAGATGCCGAATTAGGGCGATAGCAGTGGGTGGTAGAAAGAAGTATCATCATCCAGAAGTATCCCGACACAGAATTAACAGGACTGGGAGATGGACTAAATTAGCAAGATAAGAGATATAGAGGTTTAAGATGACACCCCCAAGGTTCTGGCTTGAGGTAGGTGTTATTATTATTGGCATTATAGGAAAATGAGGCACAAGGAGTTTTAATAAAGTGCCCAGGGTCTTAGAGGCACTTTATTTCTAGGCCCAGGATTTGAGATCAGATGTGTCTGACTTTAGAGTGTGAGATCTTATCCATTGCATGGAAGATACTATCCCTAGAAGGAAGAAGGCGGCTGGTTGGAAAGTACCTTCGTAGCAGCGTCTATCTCTCTGTCGGCCAAAGGAGGCAGTGTACAAGGAAAGTCCCCCCGGGTGGGCAAGGAAGAAAGGGAAGTTACAGCTATAGGTGGGTGAGCCAGGCATCCTTTCTGTTGCCAGAGCATGTTACACGCTATCGTTTTGAGCTCCAGAAATAAGGATGCTCGGCAACTGCCACATTAAGATGATACCTTGTCTGGGTACATTTGCATTTTCAATAAGGAAGAGGGTCTTCAAGACCAGCTAAGGTCCAGCATTTCCCTATGGAAAGCACTAGATGGGGCTCCCAGTTGTTGCCTGCTAATATGTCCCTCCCTAAAAAAGAGAACAAGACTACTGCCCACTATGGACCTCACAGTCCCTTCTAGCTACTGCCTCATTGCTTGCTCCCTTTATAGCACTCTTCTCTGAAGTGTTGCCTATATTCCATTGGCTCTGCACCCTTACTCTTATTTTCTCTTCACTTTACACAGGATTTCATTTGCACCAAATCCCCCGATGTCCTGCTTGGCGAGCTCACTCATGACCTCCACACTGCTAATGCCAACCCTCAGCAGCATTTGGCTCAGCTGAGCACTCCCTCCTTGTAGCACTGTGTTTTAAACTCTAGCTTTCATTGTAATTGAAGTATGGCAAGGCCAACAGATCAGGAGATAACTGCTATTGAAAAAAAATACCTTGTCGTGTTCTCGGATCCTGAGAGGAGACATGTCACACTGCAGGGGCCACACAGGGAAGCACCAGGGTCAGACAGGAGGCAGAGCAGAAGGGGAAATGTGGCCAGAAGTCTTTATTGTGGTTTCCACAAGAAGGAATGGGCAACGCAGGGTAAGCAGGCTTCCATTGTCTAGTTTGAAATAGTTCATCAGTATTTGGAACATAGGGGCTGTCCCTTGTTGTGGGGTACCTGGCCCTAGGGTGGTTAGGGCAGTAATAGAGGTGGTTGGAATGAGGGGTTCTGGGTTGCTTCATTTGCATTTGAAAGGCCTGCCCTGGGTGAGTTGTTTACTATCTCTAGGAACTGGCTAATCCTGGGAGGGGCAGTCCCTGCAGGATCAGCAAGCATCAGACATCAAAGCATCAGAAAACAGAAAATAAAAGACATGATTAATTTGCCTTTTTGCCCTTCCCCTCAATCTTCTTTGCTAGTGCCCTCCCTCCCAGAGACCCCTAAATGTTGAACTGCCCCACATCTCTATCCTTGGACACTTTTTCTCCCATGTGTCTCTCGTGGTAATGTCATGCAGCCCCCTGGCATTAAGTAACATGTAGCCATTGAGGACTCCCAAATTTATCTGTACTCCAAACTCTGGACTATCTGTTATCCAACTGCTTACTAAACATCTTCGCATGGATGTCTAGTTGGCATCTCAAACCACGTACATGCCAAACATAGACTGATTTCTGCTCCTTAATCTGTTTTTCTCTGTCTTCTCCAGTTTAAAATTAGCACTTCCATTGCCCTAATGCCTCAAGCTTCAAATCTGGAAATTTTCCTGGATTTCTCTATTTTTGTCAAACTGCATATCCAACCTGACAGCAAACCCCATAAGTTCTTATTTGAAAAGATAGGAGACCTAAATAAATGGAAAGACATGCTATGTTCCTATTTGGAAGGCTCAGTATCATTAAGATAGCTAATTTCCCCAATGGGCCTACAGATTCAGTGCAACTCCTATCGAGAGTCCAGCTGCCTTTTTTGGTGTGTGTTAGTGGACAAGCTGATCCTAAAATTCATATGGAAATGTAAGGGAGCCAGAATAGCCACAGACCCTGCAGCTCAGTCTTTCTGTAAAGGAAGCCTATCAGCTAATCTACATGGCTACAGTCTGAGGGACAGGCTTCAAACGAACACACTTCTAGGGGCTGGTATAATTCTTTCCAGGGACCGTGGAAGGCTGGTGCTCTTTGCACACTTATTCTCTGACTCACTCCAGAGAACCAGTATTTCCTGGCAGGGAGCCTTGCAGGTGTCTGGTGTACCGGTTTTTGCAGCATCTGCCCAGGGGACTCCCCACCCCTACGTCATCGGCCTCTTTTGGCCAGGGGCTTGAATTACTCCTTTCCACGGGACTGTGAGAATCAGAGATGTCTCCTGGCAGGCTTCTGCCCCCAGAGCACTGAATAGACAGCACACTGATGTACACACCCCAGTCTCTCTGTGAGGGAAGCCTCTTTGCTTCTCCTAGAGCTTCAGCCTGAGCGGTAGTCTTAAGGTCTTGCACACATTAAGTGGCCTACAAAGCTGCTCTCAAGGAACATAGGCTGTGGACACCATCTTGGTGCTCGCCCTCTGCCTTGCTTCCACTCACCGGTATGATCCAGCAGAAAGCTTATATAGTCATCTGGAACCCAGATTTTTGTGACTGCCACCCAGAGAACACCTCCAGATTGCCTGGCCTTGGTGGCCAATAGGACTTACACTTCCAGCCCACAGGACTGTATTATTTGTATACTTTCACAAGCTGCTGCCTAAGGATCTGACTTTCAACCAACCTGAATCTAGGTGCAAAGCTCCTCCCCTTCGGGCTACTGACAGGTCTTGGTACATCCTCTACTACTGGGAGCTATTTAAGATAGAACTGACTGCTTGGACAAGCACAAAGCTTTGCAAGACAACTAAGAGCTGAGGCAGGGTTGAATATCAAGTTTCATTTCCTACATAAGACTAATTCTTCAAGACTTGTAGACGTAGTTGTTTCATCTGCTGCATAGAAACACAGAGAGTCAGGCAAAATGAAGAAACTGAGGAATATATTCCAAAGTCTTCAATAAATAGCATTGGAAATATTGGACAGCCACACACAAAAGAATGAAACTGGACCACTTTCTTACACCATACACAGAAATTAACTCAAAATGGATTAAAGACTTGAGTATAAGATGTGAAACCAAAAAAGTCCTAGAAGAAAACCTAGGTGATGAACTCCTTGACATTGGACTTGGTGATGATTTTTGAATCTGACACCAAAAGCAAAAACACAAAAGCAAAAATTAAAAGTTGGGACTGTGTCAAGCTAAAAAGCTTCTGCACAGCAAAAGAAATCATCAATAAAATTAAGTCAACCTACTGAATGGGAGAAAAGATTTGCAAATCATATATCTGATAAAGGGTTAATATCCAAAATATCTAAAGAACTCATACAACTCAATAGTAACATACACACACACACACACACACACACAGTCAATATAAAAATGGGTAGAGGATCTGAATAGACATTTTTCAAAACAAGACATACAAATAACCAAAAGATACATGAAAAGATGCTCAACATCAATAATCATCAGGGAAATGCAAGTTAAAACCACCATGAGATATCACCTCACACTTGTTAAGAATGGCTAGTATCAAAAAGACAAGAAACAACAAGTGTTGGCGAGGATGTGGAGAAAGGAGACCCTTGTGCACACTGGTGGGATTCTAAGTTGATATAGCTACTATGGAAAACAGTGTGGAGGTTCCTTAAAAAAATGATAAATAAAAAATAAAACTACCATGTGATCCAGCAATTCCACTTCTGGGAATACTTCTGGAACACACACACACACACACACACACACACACAGGTTGATTCATATAAGATATGAATCTTGATATAAGACATGAATCAACCTGTGTGTGTGTATGTGTAATGGAATATTACTCAGCCCAAAAAAAGAATGAAATTTTGCCATTTGCAACAACATGGATGGACCTCAAAGGAATTATTACATTAAGCGAAATAACTCAGAGAAAGATGAATACTGTGTGGTTTCACTTACATGTGGAATCTAAAACAAGCAAGCAAACAAACAAAGCTCACAGGTACAGAGAACAGATTGGTGGTTGCCAGAGGTAAGGGTTTAGTGAGTGGAAGAAATGGGTAAACTGGTTTTGTTTTATTTTTAGCTTTAAAAAAATTGGAAAAAAAAAAGGACTTCATAGGGAAAGGCTAATTGCATGTTTGGGCAGCAAAGTCATGAAATCAGCTTAAGGCATTTTGTTCAGAAAGCAAACAAACTTCCCAAGATTAATAGGATTGTGTGAAAAGGAAACAGAGGCTACCTTGAAGGGACTTCCAGTGGCTAAAATTATGATTTAGGCTATAAAAGAACAATTATTGGGGTTCCTGGGTGGCTCAGTTGGTTAAGCGACTGCCTTTGGCTCAGGTCATGATCTCAGGGTCCTGGGATCGAGTCCCACATAGGGCTCATTGCTCAGCGGGGAGCCTGCTTCTCCCTCTCCTTCTGCCCGCCGCTCCCCCGGCTTGTGCTCTCTCTCTGTGTCAAATAAATAAATAAAATCTTTTTTAAAAAAGAACAATCATTATTTAAAAAAAAAAACCCTCAAAATGGATCAAAGACCTAGATATAAGAACTAAAGCTATAAAATACTCAGAAGAAAACATAGATGTAAATTTTTGCAACCTTGGATTTGGCAATGGTTTCTTAGATATGACACCTAAAGCATAAGCAATAAAAGAGAAAATAAATAAATTGGACTTCATCCCCAGAATTAAATGAATTTGTGCTTTAAAATTAAATTAAAATATTTGTGCTTCAAAGAACACTATCAAGAAACTGAGAAGACAATTTGCAGAATGAGAGAAAGCATTTGCACATTATATATTTGATAAACACTTTGGCAGTTTCTCAAAAAGTTAAGCATAGAGTTACCATTTAACCAAGCAATTCCACTCCTACATATCTAAGATAATTGAAAACATGCCTACACAAAAACTTGTACATGAATGTCCATAGCAGCATTATTCTAAAAGCCAACAAGTAGAAACAATCCAAATGTCCATCAACTGATGAATAGGATAAACAAGATGAGGTATATTCATACAATGAAATATTATTCAATCATGAAAAGGAATCAAGTACTGATATGTACTACAACATAAATGAATCTTGGAAATACTAAGCTCAGTGAAAGAAGCTAGATTCAAAAGGTTACATAGTGTATGATTCCATTTTTATGAAATATCCAGAATAAGCAAAACAGTAGAGACAGAAAGTATATTGGTGGTTGCCAGAGATTGGAAGGAGAGGGAAGGGGAATTGGGAAGTTTCTGTCAATGGGTAGTAAGTTCCTTTTTGGGGTAATGAAAATGATCCAAAATTAGATAATGGTGTGGGTTTCACAATTCTGTGAATATACTGAAAACCACTGAATTGTACCACTGAATTGTCTGTGTTTTAAGTATATATGTATATACACACATATGCACACCCATGCACGCACACACACACATTCTTTATTGTATGTCAAGTATACTTCAATAAGGCTGCTGGAAAAATAAATGTAAAGATCAAATATATATTTGTGTATAATATATACCTTCCTGCAGACCACTTCTCACCTCTACCAGCACCACCACTCGATCCAAACCATCATCTCTGTGAAAACATTCCTCACTGATCATCCTTCTGATCTTGTCCAACCAACTGTCCTTCCGGAGAGTCTATTGTCTACACCAAAGCTGAGTCCTCTTTTAGAAATGTAATGAGATCATGTGGTTCACCTAATCCAGATCCTCTGCGGGCTTTCCATCCCACTGTGACCAGCGTATGACTTAGATGTATGGCTCCAACCAATTTCCCTTGGAGAAATGGTTCCACTGCTGATAAAATTTTGAAAGCCCCTTTGAGGACACAATTGCTCACAGTGATATATTCTGTCCCTTTTGCCTCGACCACGAGAAGTCTTTGGATGGGAGAAAGCCTGGGAACAAAGGTAGAAGCATAGGAGGTGTGGCAGAACCAGGTCGGGCACCCACTCAGTGGAGCCAGTTCTGTTCTCTCCCTGTCTAAACTTCTTAGTAACAGGTAGTTCAAATAATGGGCAAACTCCACCACAACACTCAAAAGAACTTGACACTTTCCTATCCAGGCAAATATCAAGTGTTTGTTGAGAATCTAGCTCTGTTCAACTGAGTGCTGTCCTTGAGTATCTGACTCCCAGAGTTCAAGTCCACCTGAAGAAGTTGGTGTGCATTATTCATTTGACAATCATTTGATTTTCAAGGATCCACTACTGAAAAAACTATGGGAGGCTTTGTGGAAGAGACAAAGGGGCTCAGATAATCACAAAGGGGTTCAGTGTGGGTGATTCATGAGAACTGGTTCATAGTCTCAAGAGGAAGAAGAGCTTCTAATTTGGATTGATAAAGAACACCTTGCTTCCTCTTACCTTGTCTCCCTTCTCCTCCAGGCAATCAACTTTTAACTTCTCTTCCAGGGGCTTGTTTCCACATCATTTCCCTGTTTTCAGGAACAAGCAAATCACCAAATCACAAGACCCAGCAAAACTGCAGGAGGCTCTGAGACTTTCAATTGTTTATTTCAGATCGGGTACAGACCATGTTCCTCCTTCTGCTACTTTTGAGCCTGGGAATGCAGCTTCATCAGACAGCAGGTAAGAAAGGGCAAAAGGAGGGGGTTGAGAAAGATGAGTGAGCAGTTGCCCCTAGCTGAAGCCAATGATGAGAATGGGGGTCCTCAGGCTGAGGGCTTTCTTTGAGAGGAAGTGTGATTACTCTCTGTTACATGCACAGTAAAGAGAATGGTGCCCAGGGTGGCCTGTGCTTGCCCATGTCCCTGTCTTACAGAAATAATAACCATTTGACAGAGGAGGAAACTGGAATTCAGAAAAGTTCTTTAATTTACCTGAGATTACACAGTCAATAGGCGGCACAGGCAAGCTTCCTACACGACTAATGTCCTTTCTACCTTACTGTGCTATGGTGATGGATAATCGAGCATGGCAGACAACCCCTAATCTTCCCACTTTGGAATGGGGTTTTGGAATTAAGTTTGATTATAGACATATATTGAATGTTGATACTGGATGTTCACAAAACCAAAAAGTATGTACGATGGATTATGCTTAAGAATTAACCAAAAGGAGGGGCGCCTGGGTGGCACAGCGGTTAAGCGTCTGCCTTCGGCTCAGGGCGTGATCCCAGCATTCTGGGTTCGAGCCCCACATCAGGCTCCTCTGCTATGAGCCTGCTTCTTCCTCTCCCACTCCCCCTGCTTGTGTTCCCTCTCTTGCTGGCTGTCTCTATCTCTGTCGAATAAATAAATAAAATCTTTAAAAAAAAAAAAAAGAATTAACCAAAAGGAAAGTAAAAACATTGTATCTTGCTTTTTCCTCAAATTTAGAATTCTTCTCCGCTTTTCACTATACATTATGCAGATAGTATCAGTTCAAACAAATATTAATTACCTGCCTAAATTGGACTGCCTTCTCCTCAGGGGTATTTTTTTGGTAAATCTTATAATTTCATGTCTCCCTAATTAAGGAGTTTTAACTTTAAAGGTTTCTCATAGAGGCTACCTGAGGGGAAAAATGTAACAAAAGGATCTGAGGACTGATAAGAATGCTTACTTCTGGGGAGGGGAAGCTATCTGGGGTGAGGATTAAAAAAGGACAGTCTTAACTATTATGTTTCCCAGGTGTTGTTTTTTTTTAACAAGAAGTATGCATTTACTTGTATATTAAAGTAAGTATTATAGTCTTACTTGTCTATTAAAAGAAATATACAAGAAGTTTTACTTGTATGATAAAAATATAAATTTTAAAATATAAGTATTCTTTTTAAAAGAATGCTTTAAAACACCTCTGAAGGCACCAGGTGATACCATCCGGTGCCTGAGGACAGCCACCACTATCAGGGCAGCCGCACCGATGGCCTCATTCCCCTCACTGTGCTTGTTCACCCCTAAACTTGCACTCTCTTTGAGAACGAAAAAAAGATAACAGGAATTGAATCAATATAATTCTTTATTACCCTCTCTATGTAATTTTTTATTTTTTAAATTTTAAAAAGAATGCTTATAGCAGCATTGTTAGTTCTTCCAAAAAAAAAAAAAAAACACAAAACCGCACAAAACAAAACAACCAAATGCCCATCAACAGCATAATGCATAAATTGTGGTATATTAGCAGAATGGAAAAATATGCAGCATGCAAATAAATTAATTACAAAAATATGCAACTACATTTAAGAGTCTTAGTAGCATTACATTGAGTTAAAAAAAAAACACAAAAACTCAAGCACAGAAGACAATATATAGTACCATGTCCTTTTTATAAACAATATATACCTATACCTATACATATTGCTTATACCTGTATATATTACTTTAAAATTTTAAAAAATTTACCTATGTATACGTATATATGTATAATATATGCACATAATGCGTGTGATAGTCATATCATAATAATATGTTATATAAGTGATATATGTATGTATATGTGGGTATGTGTGTGTATATGTGTGTGTGTGTGCATGTGTGTGTGTGTGTATATATATATATATATATATATATGATAAAGCTAAAGAATAAGCTGGAGATTAATAAACAAAAAATTCAGGATTCTGATTACCTTTGGCGAAGGAAGTAGATGTGCATTATTAGTAATGTTCTGGTTCTTGGGTTAGGTGGTAAGATTCACAGGTGTTCATTTTATTTGATTCGATGTCTTTTAGAATTTTTTCTGTGTTTAAACTTTTATGTTGTAAAAGATACCACCAATACAGAAAACCACATGAAACAAGTGTAAAGCATCATGTTATCATAAGGCGAGCACTCGTAACCGTCACCCAGGTCAAGTAGTAGAACTGTACCAGCCTTGCCCGGAACCCTTCCCCTGCCCCAGTCCTACATAACCTCCTCCCCATAGCACTGTACTATCTACCCTTTTCTCCATTAAAAAATTTTCTAAATATCACTAAAAGAAATCTGTGTAAGCACTCATCAAGATATGTTCTTTATAGTTTCCAAATCGGCAAATATAGATTTTGCTCATTTTAAAATAGCTCTCTCTATTTTTTTGGACATGCTGTAATTGATTTAACCAGTCCTTTATCGAGAGAAATTACAGTTATGTAAAACGATTGTTTCTTGCTGGATTAGTGTTTGAAAAAAAAAATGTGTTTCCTAAAGACTGTGTTGAAGACTGACTCTGAGTATGACCCACATAAACCATTCGCCATGAACTCTTTCCTTCCTCGTAATGTCTGTGGGTGCTCTAATCTGTTATCTACAAAACAGCTTCAAGTTTGAGGAGAAAAGTTGGCAGAAAATGTTTTCATTTCATTTTTAAAACATTTCTTCATTTTCAAATTGACATACAGTAACATTTAGTCTTTTTAATAGAAACATCTACAGTTCTTGGCAAATGTGTGGTCGTATAACCACCACCACAATCAAGATCCAGAACAATTCCACCACTTGCCAAACAAACAAACAAACAAACAAACAAACAAAAAACCCTCTCAACTCTTAATCCCAGGTACCCACTGATCTATTCTCTGTTCTATAGTTTTAAATTTTCCAGGTTATCATATAAACGGGATTATCCACTAGATACCTAGAGATGCGTTTTGTATGGCTTCCTTCCCTCAGCATAACACAGTTGAGTGTTATCCATGTTGTTATATGTTTCAGCAGTTCCTTCCTTTCTGCTGCTGAGTAGTATTCCACTATATGTATATGCCAGATTTTGCTTATTCATTCCCCAGCTAAGGGACTTTTGGGTTGTTTCCTGTTTTTGGCAATTACGAATCAAGTTGCTATAAGCGCTTATGTATAGATTTTTGTGAGAATGTAGGTTTTCATTTCACTTGGGTAATACCCAGAAGTAGGATTGCTGGGTCATGTGGTAAGTATATATTTAACTTTATAAGAAACCACCAAATCTTTCCAAAGTGCCTAGACTATTTTTGCATTCCCAGCAGCAAAGTTTGCGCACTCCAATTGTTCCACATTCTCGGCAGCACTTGGTATTGACATTGTCGTGTTTTTTAAAGTCATTTTAATAGGTGTGTAGAAGTATCTCTTTGTGGCTTAATTTGCATTTTCCTAATATCTAGTGATGATAAGCATATTTTCACATGGCAATTGGACATCCATATGTCTTCTTTGGTAAAGTTTGTATTCAAACCATTTGACCAGTTTTAATTGGTTTGTTCATTTTCTTACTAAGTTTTTAGAGTTCTTTGTCTATTCCAGATGCAAGTCCTTTATCGGATGTGTGATATGCAAATATTTTCTCTCAGTCTGTGGCTCATCTTTTCATTCTCTTAACAGTGTCTTTTGCACAGCAAAGATTTTAAATTTGGTGGAATCCAGCTTATCTTTTTCTTCTTATATGGACTGTGCTTTGGCGTCATGTCTAAGAACTCTGCCTAACCCAAGCTCTCAAAGATTTTCTCCTGTATTTTCTTCTAAACACTTTATAATTGCATTTTACATTTAGTTTTATAATCCATCTTGAGTTAATTGTCATAGAAGTTATAAAGTATAGGTTGAAAGTCATCTTTTTTTCTTTTTTGTGTGCGGATGTCCAGTTTCTTCAACCCCATTTGTTGAAAAGCCTATCCTTTCCTCATTGAATTGCCTTTGCACCTTTGTCAAACATCAATTGGTCATATTTGTGTGGGTCTATTTCTGAACTCCATTTTGCCATCTGTTCTGTGTATATTCTTTCCCTCATAGCACAGTCTTCTGATTTCTGTAATGTTGTAATTCTTTTTGTCTTGTATTTTTGTTTCAAAACCTAAGGACATCTTGTAACCCAGATACATTTAAGGGGAAATATTCATTTCTGTACTTTGTCATGTCTTGGAGGAAAAGTAACCCCAACTATTATTCCTTTTATTGGTTTTTTCCTTCTTTCTTCATCCTCCAGAAAGGGATAAAAACCAGGGGGTCACATGACCATGGTGATGCTTGAGGTCATTCTGGGGTGGGGACCACACCCTGGGTCACTCCACTTGACCTATCTTCAACCTCTGAAACTACTTCTTCAGACCCCCAAGGTATACAAAGCAGAAGAATCAGGTTGCGGAAAGGATTTCTAAGGGATGAGATGTCCCCATGCATTATTCCTACAAAGAGGAGCAGATGAGTCAGGTGCCCAGAGCAGGATTCTATCCTAAACTAGGAACTAGAGTTTTCTGAAGACTGTAGTTGTGTGAAGCAGCCCCCACCTTTCAAGTTCATTAAGTACGGAGTCTGAAAAAAACTTCAGCTTCTGTTATTAAATGGAAAAAAAAGTATAAAATTAGCTTAAAGAGGAAGCTATCTTGGGAGGTAATGCAAATGATTTGTTTTGTGTTTCTGGAGATGTGACAGGTGCTGGCTCCTATTGATGCCTGATTGCAAATAAAATACACAGTTTCCCTAAGAACTTTCAAAAAGGCTCCAGCATTACTGAACCCAGCTGCTTTGATCTGCTTAAAGAAACTGCATGTATGAATTTTTCATGTCTTGGCCGAATTTGTTGCCCTTTAATTTAGTCAGGGGGCCCAAATGAATGGGAAAACCTGTTTTGTTTTTGTCTGCTTAATCTTATAGTTGTGGAAACCTTCCAGTTTTCCTTGGTCTCATAACTTCAGGAGTTCAATGCTAGATTGAAGCTTAATATAATAACCCCCGATTTTAAGCTATATTACAAAGGTATAGTCATCAAAACAGTATGGTATTGGCATAAAAACAGACACATAGCTCAATCAAACAGCACAAAGAACCCAGATATAAATACACACACATACACACACACACACACACACACACACACACACACACACACACACACCAAATGTATTTTCCTTAGCATAAAGTTGAAAAGTGTATCTATCTCCTTCATGGATATAACATATACATGCCAGTGGATATATGGTTGTTATCTGTAGACTTGTCAGTACAGGCTTTCAAGATAGAGATATGAACTGGAATTCCAACCCCATGAGCTACCACTCTTTGACCTTGGGCAAGTTGTATCACTTCTGTAAGCCTAAGTTTTGCCATCTGTAAGAGAGGCACGATAACTCCTACCTTGCGGAGTTTGGGGAATATCAAATGAGATGATGATGTGAAGATTACCCCAGTGTCTGGCTCACTGTGTTTAATACATGTTGATGATTACTCTGCTTCCTAGTAACAGCCCAAGTGCAGGCTCGTGTTATAAGTCCGTTTCTCACACAATAATGTGCACAGGAGCACCTCAACTTGGTTAAAATGTGGAGTCTGCTTCTCCAGGTCTGAGGCAGGGCCTGAGATTCAAAATCCCTCACTTGCTCCCAGGTGAAGCTGAGGACACTTTGCAGGGCGGGGTAATAAAAGATGTTTGCCTGTGCAGGTGTTTTTATTTGTTTTGTTTTTTAAGCTTATTTATTTATTTATTTATTTGACAGAGAGAGACACAGCCAGCAAGACAGGGAACACAAGCAGGGGGAGTGGGAGAAGAAGAAGCAGGCTCCCAGCAGAGCAGGGAGCCCGATGAGGGGCTCGATTTCAGGACCCTGAGATCACACCCTGGGCCAAAGGCAGACGCTTAACGACTGAGCCACCCAGGCGCTCCACCTGTGCAGGTGTTTTTTTTATCTAACCAATGGTTCTCAATACTCTCTGCACATTAGAAGCTTCCAAGGAAATTAAAAAAAGATTGACACTGTCCTCACAAAAGAATTAGAATTTATTTTTAAAGAATCCAAGGTGGGGCCTGGTATTTTTTAAAAAAGCCTCCCAAGTGATTCCAAGATGGCTAAAGTTGAGGCATTCTGCTTAGTGACTCTGATGTGCGTCCAGGCTTGAGAAAAATATCTTCATGCAGTTTTTTGCAAGAGTGTTTTTATTGCCTCTGTAATTTACAATAAGTAAGAGTAATTTAGGATCTTAAAAGTATATTGCATTTCTGAACTCCTCATTTTTATAGGGTAATCAAGCTCACAGCTTTGCATGTCTTAGAAGCTTTAATTGAGGCAAAATTACACTAAATAACAATTAATCCTCTAGTTATTCTGAGCTACTCAGATATTTGATTCAGGCTTGCTAATCGCTCTTTCCTCTTATGAACAATTCGCTGAAAAATACCACCTGCCTAAGAGGTAACACACTTTATGCTTGCAACCCCTGTACACACACTCTGCACAAAGCAGAGGAGAGAAGCAAACAGAGAAGCAAAGGCCCAGAGTTTAAAGAGGGGAGTTCTGCTGTCTGCTATGGGGAGTTCCAGAGGAAGTTACAGACATTCTCTCTCTCATGAGAAGAGAGCCTAAGTGCGGTAAATAAATTTGCTAAATAAATTCAATAGAGGCAACACCCAAAGTCCTCTGACACTTATATCTCAGACTCAGCAACTGAACTTCCGTGCAAGCCCATTTCTCTTCCCTGCTTCCTGTTATATCAGGTGTAATAAAAAATAAAAAGGAGAATAAAAGTGAACTCCTGACAGTGGCCCCTCTTCAGGCCAGAGTGGATTTGGTAGCAGGCAGCTCTGTCTTGGTTAAAAGGGGACGTAATAACTCAAAATTTGGAGATGATCCCCATCAGAAAGGGATCTACCCTTCAGAGGGTCCTATTAGGGAGACCCAGGATGAGAGTTACTACGAGTGGATTTCATGAAATGGAATCATGCAGGAAATTCGGAAGCACAATCTCTTTTCACATATGACATCCCACAGTCTTCTCAACCTGTCCAAGCAAATTCAGGTGTGATCAGCAGTGTTTTACCGAGAAACACTCATGTTCTAGACCTGCTTCCGCCCCAGCCTGCACAACAGCATGCTGGGCAGATGTGAACTTGCTCCTGTACCATTGATCTGTTAGAAAAGCACATTAATGTTACCGTGATGGTTAAAGCAGGGGTTGCAGGCAAAATGTAAACTTGCCCAGTTGTTCTTGATAAATCTCAAGTTTGAGCATAACTGTCAAGTGTGCTGTGTGATGATTAAGAATGCCAGCCAGTTTGTGCAACATGGGCAAGTTGCAGTTTGATGAGACGAAAACAGAAGTGAGTATGGTTAGGCTCATCCTTTCTTACTTCTCACTCTTGCTGCCATTTGCCAAACGCTTAACTGGAACATAGTATGTGCTAGGCACTGAAGATACCAATACAAACTCAGCCTGGTCACTGCCTTCAAAGTCTTGCTGGATTATAGGAGGAGAAACTCAGGTCAGAAGAGAATTGCAATGTGAATCATTTAAGCAATAGGAAATGCAAAATTTACTTATACTTTAAAATCTATTGCCCAGGGGGTGCCTGGGTGGCTCAGTCAGTCATGATCCCAGGGCTCAGGTTATGATCCCAGCTGGGATAGAGCCCTCTGTTGGGCTCCCTGCTCAGTGGGGAGTCCCCTTCTCCCTCTCCCTTTGCCCCTCCCCCCACTTGTGCTCTCTCTCAAATAAATAAATAAAATCTTAAAAAAAAAAATCTCTTGCCAGGGTGGTCACGGAATGGGCTGTCCTGGTTAATAAAATATCATGGTTAATAAAGAATGGCCCTGTGTTGCATATACGGATTACCACCGTCCCAAGAATCATAATAGAGTACAAACGAAAGGAGCCAAAGTTTGCTGACCACCTATCACCTGCCAAAACAAGACACTTCACACGTGCCATTTTGTCTAATTTTCACCACAATACTTAGAGGCAGATATTAACCTTGCACCTTTATAGATAAAGAAGCAGAGACTCACAGAGCTAAATGACACATTCCAGATCAAAGGGCTCATAATCTCAATCCAGATGATCCCTCACTAAACCCCATGCTCTTACCTACCACTCTTTCTGATGGTAAAAACTCCTTGAATAGCATATGCCTAGAAGCCATCCGCAAACATTTGTTAATAATTAAATGAATGAGTGAAGCAAGCTCTCCTGAATATAATCTGTTCTAATCTTTTGTCATGATTCAGAAATTACCTTAGGATCTTGCCACACCTCCATTCATTAATGATGGCGGCGGCAAAATCTTGTACAGTTTCCCACGGTGTATTCATGCATACACCACCTTCGTTAGTCTGACTTTGCTTCACCACTCCTCATGCCGTTGTTCTTATAGAGTTCTATAAAACCAACTCAGCTTTTATTCTTTAAGCAAAATGGTATACCCTTGTGGTAAATGGAAAACCAGTATCACTGTTACCGGTAAATAGAGGATATAAGCAAAAAATAAATGTGATGAAAGTAGTGTTATTAAATTCTACCCAGATATCTACAGTATCTGCCTGGGAGCTTTCCGTTTCATTAAAACGAGAAATAGCCATTGTTGGAGGTGTGAGAGTCTAGTTGCAAATTTTATGTTACTTGAAGAGTTGACACAGAATTGAAGAGGAAATAAATTCCTCTTGAATAATTCAGTTCCCTTTAGGCCTTAATTCTGCCCTAAATAAAATTGTTTTTCATACTTCACATGTGCCTCATATTTTGGGAAATACTGTTACAGTGGAAACTATAGAATTTTAAGCCAGACATCTAAATGGCTCTGAATGTTAACTTTACTAACTGTATGTCCTGGCGTGAACCTCTTTGAGCCAGTTTCCTCAACTGTAAAACAGTAATAATAATACATATTTCGTGGTTGTATTTTCAGGGTTAAGTGATGTGGTTATAAAGAGCCTAGCACAGTTCTTTCTTCCTTTCTCCTTATTGACAGAAAAGAAGCAGCTTGTCCAGTGGGCTTGTGTGATGCGGTAGTTAAGGGCGCTTGGAGCTTAGCAGTACCTGGGTCTGATCCTGGCTACTCTTTTGTGCCTCGGTTTCATTTTCTAAAAAGAGGCTGGCTCTACCTTGCTAGCTTTCTGGAAGACCAAATGAGATTGTGTGTTGGTGGAGGACTAACACATAGTAACAACTCAACAAATGATAGTTCTTATTATTCCCAGTCGTGAGAGGAGGTTGTATTTGGCAGGGATGATATAATTTGATCCATATGGAGAAAATGAGCCTGAATAATAGGTGACAGAACAGCAATCAGCTGTGCAGGTGGGGCGTGTTGAGAGGAGAGAAGTACCTCAAAACAGCAGATCAAGAGTTCCACTCTTGCCCAGACAGGACAGGGCACAGGAGAGAAAGGAGCCTGAAGGACGGCCCAGTTCATGACAGGGGTCTCCTGGAACACGGGGGTGGGATGGGCCTCCTCAGCTCCCACTCTGCACAGAACTGAGATGTGAAGGCAGACAACGGGAGAATGTCTTGTTTTTTGTTCAGCTTTATTCACAGTGACGGTCCCTAAGGAACTGTACACAGTAGACTCTGGCAGCAATGTGACCCTGGAGTGTCACTTTGACACGGGAGGTCATGTGGAACTCAGAGACTTAAAGGCCAGTTTGCACAAGATGGAAAACAATACATTCTTGCACAGCGAAAGAGCCAGCTTGCTGGAGGAGCAGCTGCCCCTGGGGAAGGCCTTATTCCACATCCCTCGAGTCCAAGTGACGGATGCAGGCCAGTACTGCTGCCTGATCATCTACGGGGTCGCCTGGGACTACAAGTACCTGACTCTGAAAGTCAAAGGTGAGTCGTTTTAAGGACTGGAATCTGTGGGTTTGCAGAAGCAAAAACTGGGAGGCTGGTTCCAAGGAGACGGGGCTATCTTAGAGAAAACAGAAGCACCTGCCCAGAAATATTTCTTAACATCTGAGTATAAAGCAGCTGAGGTGAGGGTACATAGGGGCAGGAATTGCAGGAATAACATGGGTCTGGAGGGAAGGCAGGAAATGGGTCCCTAAAAGCCGGGAGGGTCCCAGAGATAAGGTTTGCCTCCCTCACGGATCCCCCAAGGAACAACACTGACTTCATCACCGAGCTCCTCTTTAAGAGAAGCTTATTCCTCTAGTCCAGTTTTTTAAACCATGGTTTGTTGACCATCCATGGATTAAACTATCAATTTAGTGAGTAGCAACCAGTTTGGGTGTCTCTCTCCAAGTAAAACGCATAGATCAGAAGGCATGACATAGTAGGGCTGAGCGTCATTTTGTGAAACTTGTTTCAGAGGGGGTGTGTGTGTGTGTTGGATTGTGATGTAAAGTATTTTTTCTTACTCTGGGACATAGTCCAAAAAGTTTGAAAGACACTGCTGTAGTCCAAGCTTCACATACTGCAAGTGAAGCCGCTGAAGTCCAGGGAAGTGAAGGGGGATCCCAGTCAAGTCCATAGCTGTCCCCATTCCTCTAGGTTAAGAGCTCTCCGCACAGCAACACAAGCCAAGAACCGAAGCCTGAAGAGAATCTTCCAGTTCATGTTTGTTTTGGAAGAGGCCATTTTGCAAAAGCCCTCTAACAAGTGTAAAAGAACAGACTCGACTCAGTTCACCAGCTTGTGTGTTTCAGCCCACACTGACTGTTCTGGGTTTTCTCTGCCTCCTCCCAGTCTCACCCAGTAAGCCTCAGAGGATCTGTTCTGTCTTCTGGAAAGTCCGTAGACTTTGGTCCCTAAAGACCATTGACCTTGGCAGCAATGCTCTGACTTCGTGATCTGGTACAAGGAAGGATAAACTAGGAGGATTAGACATGAGGGTAAATGTTTTCACCTGGGACCTTGGGCGGGTTATCTCACCTTTACAAGCTCACATTTTTCTTATTTGTAAAAGGATAACCACAGTAGCACCTAGCACGGAGTATTATTGTACAAATTAAAAGAGATAATGAACATAAAGAACTGAGCATAGTTCTTGGCATGTGGTGAGTGTCCAGAGAGCTGGTTCAAAGACTGCCGGTCCCCTCAATTCTCAATGAGTCAGGAGAAGAGTCATTAGCCTAGATGTAACTGCCTTCAATCTTATTTGCATTTCTTCCATCCACAACTGGGATGAACTCCAGAACTTTGAAGTTACTCTGATTTCAATTAATGGGAGGAAAGCTGGCTCTACATACTCACGATCCCCTAATGTATTCAGTATCCACACCCCTAACTCACTGCCTCCGAGTTTGTTAACCTTTGTTTGAATGCTGTAATGCATGTAGGGTCTCTGGGCAATTCGGGGCCAGTCCTTGCATTCTTTCTTCCCGGCTGAGGGCTGCCCCTCATTCCTGGGAAGCCAGGGGGCAGCTTCATCACCTAGAGCAGAGATGGCTCAGGTGCAGAAGAGGTGTATTCCTTAAATCGTAATTATTTATTCTTTAAATCCTTGCTGCTCTTCATACTACGGTCTGTGGGGATCACAAGACTTTCTGAGGGTTTGCAGAGGCACAGGCGGTTGTAGGAAATGAGTTTCTAACTCTTCATCTTCCCCACGTATTCTTTCCCCAAACTGAGTGTGCCTGAGAATCAGCCTTCCAGGCAAGGCTCTTGGGGTTCCCCTAAAACACTTCCTCTTTTATCATCGCCTTCTTCCACTTCATAAAAAGGGTACCTCTCACCAGTGTGGTGCATTGCCTCAGGGTGTAGAAAAACTCCATCGTGCTAGACAAAAGAGCGATTGGAAATATTGATACCTTATCAAAATGCAATGACTAACAAATCCTTCTGCAAAACAGGTGATGCCAAATTCTGTTTTCAACAAAGCTGGAGGAGGCCCTAATATAGTTAAGAGCTGATGGTAAAAAATGAAGTAGGGTTTTTTTTTGTTTTTTTGCCATATAAATCAGAAGGCTTTTAAGCATGAAATGACATCTCAATAACAAAACTGCTTCCACACCCACTGACTTGTTCATATGAGTCAGTTTCCTTAACCTTTCTTGCCATAGAAATGGAAAAATTGACATAGAGCTGAGGCTGGTCCTGTCTCATTCCAGCCAGAGCCATATGCATCTTGGATACAAGAACAAATCAAAAAAGAGACCCTCATCCATCCTCTTAAGGGATACATTTCCAGAAAATCTTATCTTTTAATCATTATCAATATTCATAATATTTTCCATTTTGATTTTAGATGCGCTGATAATAGAAATTAGATTTCAATGCAGAAGGAAACTGAACACTTGAAGCCTTGTGATCACAAGTAAAAAAATTAATCTCAATAGCTATATGTATTTTGTTGTTGCAAAGAAACATAAGGATCCCTAATACAAGAGCTTTCTAACATGTTGAGTTAAGATAGAATCCTATAGAAAAAGTGGAGTGGGAACTGAGCATCATGGAATGAAACAGTGTAAAAAAGAGACAGTGTAAAGCTCTGACCATTCCAGGAGAATTTTTTTAAAGATTTTATTTATTTATTTGAGAGAGAGAGAGAACACAGAGGGAGAGTGAGAGGGAGAAGCAGACGCCCTGCTGAGCAGAGAGCCTGATTCAGGGCTCGATCCCAGGGCCCTGAGATCATGACCTGAGCTGAAGGCAGATGCTTAACTGACTGAGCCACCCAGGTGCCCCTACAGGAGAATTTTTATGTGTATTTTTCCATAGATGGTGGTGTGTATAAAAGATACCTCCTTTGATATCTAGACAGCATTAGGTAAGTGTGTAAGAGAGAAATCATTGTTTTACTTAAAATATAAATGTTTATAAAATGCTAAACATTCTCTATTTTTCCAATATGGACATTTAGGACAAATTTTAAGAACCTACCTAATAAACTTATGAGAGGGTGCATACTGTGTCACAGGCTTTTAGGAGGAATGCAAACAAAAACAGGAAAAGTTGAAGACCATCACCTAAGAGTATTCTACCCTGATCAGGGGAGACCTGGCGCCTCCGTTAGGGTTTGCTTCAATGAAACAGGACTGGAGGGAGGATGTGCTTTTTCCTTAAAATGCCTGATCTATAGCATAAACTTGAAAACAGGTTTATAGCACCTTCTTTGATATCTGGGCAATAGTTGATATTAAATATAGTGAAAAGAGAACTAATTTTTCAAAAGCACAGGAAGAACAGTACTAGGTAGAAGGGCTAGAGGGTCTAGAAGACACCGGTTCCTGACAGGCCGCTTGCTACTACCTGATGACGAGTAACCTGTCTGAGGGAGGGTGGGGAGCATGGCTAAAGAGAAGAGCGCCATGGCCCCAAGAGGACAGAGAGCCCAGGGCTTGAGCCCACAGGCTGAGAACTGGCCTGAGCCAAGGATCCCAGACAGACACACAACAAATCCTGAGAACAGAAGGGCCAAACCCGCCCCAAGGTCCTGGCAGGACATGAGGGGGTGGGAGAGTGCCAACCTCCGGAATGGACTGAGACTCACAGAAACCCACGAAAAGGCTCAGGCTAGATGGGAGTTCAACTTGAGCAAGTGGAGGAAGGAGGTCACAAGGCTTCCATTTTCTCTCACAATGGCCTTTTCCCTGAGGAGGGGAAGACAAAGGACCTGGGGAGGAAACAGCCCAAGAGAAGCAGTGCAGCCTTGCAAGGTAACGACAGTTGGCCTCTGGACCTAGAGAAAGCATTGGCTTAAAGCACTTACTGATAGGCTGAACTCTCCCTTTCCTCCATTGGGGAAACAGAAGGGTAATAAGGAAAACTGGAGTTAAGACAGTAAGGTTCTGAATTTTGCAATGGGAAAAAGCTCCTGGGGCATACAAACTGTGTAACCTGAGGTTCCTCCCCAGGTCATCTAACAGATGAATTGGGAGCAAGCCTAAAAGATTTCCTTCAGCGATTCCTAGAAACATGCCTACATTCTGTAAGACCACGGCGTGTAAAACTACATGTTTTCACCTTCATTACCGTCATTACAATGATAAAGCAGATACTTCCTGCAGCTTATCTCTGTTTCAGAGATGCTGGAGTTGCCAGTCGTGTAGGGATTCTATAGTTAGAAAGGACCAGGGAGACAGGAACCATTCGAACCAGCAGAAATTTAAATCTGAAAATAGAAATTCTTTTAATAGAACAGACTGAGTAACTAATGGGGGGAACAGGGAGGCAAATCAGCAGTTAGCAATAACAAGAAGCTGCTGCCCACACTGGACTGGAGGGAGTGGAAGAAGGCAGGGTTAATGGAGCTCAGGGGCAGGAGTCACAGGACAGATACTAGAACCACAACGGGCCCCATCCAGTGGCAGCAGGAGCAAGGAAGAGCTGTGGGTGCTGCTGCAGATGCCCTTGCAGCGTAGAGCATAGGGGGAAACACCCTAACTTCTCCCTCCTGTTTGCCCTCCAGCCTTCCCACCGTGCCTCCTGTGGGCTGTCGGGAGCCTGGGAGACACAGCCTGCAGGAGTCAGCCTTCACACAGTACAGAGGAGAGAAGAACACTTAAGGGATGGATCTGAGGGCAGACAGGCCCAGGGTCCACACAGCATGCATCTTGTACGTAAACTGGTAAAATGTGAGATGAATAGTAGTGTAGTTGACTAGAACTGTAACAGACTGAACAACTAGTTGGTGTTGACTCAGGGCTAACAAAGGGTGATGAATGGTCTTGGGTCAACCAGGAGACAGTCTCCAGGTGCCAACAGGGCTCTTATAGCCAACCTAGCTGCACCTAGATCACTCGTTTAATAAAATTTATCGTATGACCTTAGGCTGCATTAAAACTCTGCGTGGGCCTAAAATGTGCTCAACACATAGGAAGTAATTAGTCACACTGTACTTCATGCTGCTTAGGTAAAATCTGGAATATAGGTCACGTTACATTGGCAAACAAGACTGGTACGTGGAGCTGGGTCTAAAAACTGTCCTGTGAGAAATGGTTGAAGGAAGTAGGCGTGTTTTACCCAGAAGGGAAAAACTATATGGAGTCTTGCCAATTATCGTCAAATACCCAAAGGATTGTAGCAAAGGATCATCAGCAACAGTTAATAATAATTGGTAACATTGAGTTTTTACTATGCTCTAGGCACCTAATTCATTCAATCTTCATAACACTTCTGTTAAGGATAAGTATTATCATACCTGTTTATAAATGAGCACCTGAGGGCTTTAAAGGTCACGTAACCAGGCCTTGGCTCAAGCCTCGTCAAACCATGTTCTTAACTACTATGCTGCTCATATGTTGTCTTACTAAATCAGACAATTACCAGTGGACTGAAGCTGCCAAGAGGCAAAGTTTGACTTGGCAGAGGGATGATCTTTCCAGTGAAAGTTTAACTTTCGTATTGTCTAATCATGGTAATGGCTGCTCCTGGCAGTAGAAGCTTCCATTTATAGATGTATTTAGCCAAAAGTTAGTTATCTAGCAGCTTACCAATATCAGAAAAGAAGTATTATTTTTTCTTAAAGATTTTATTTATTTATTTGACACAGAGAGAGAGACAGCCAGCGAGAGAGGGAACACAAGCAGGGGGGAGCAGGAGAGGAAGAAGCAGGCTCCCAGCAGAGGAGCGTGATGTGGGGCTCAATCCCAGGACCCTGGGATCACGCCCTGAGCCGAAGGCAGACATTTAACGACTGAGCCACCCAGGCACCCCCAGAAAAGAAGTATTATTAAACATAAAAAGGGACATTTCATCATGATAAAGAAGTCATGACAGAGAGACGTAACAATCCTAAATGTTTGTACATCTAACAACGTAACTTTAAAACATATAAAACAAAAATTGACAGACCTAAAAGGAGAAGTAGATCCACAATCATATTTGGAGATTTCAACTCATCTCTATTATAACAGATAAAGCAAACAAAAAAGAAATAGAAGAATTGTGTGAACATAGCCATCTTGGCCTAATTGACATGTGTAAAACTTACACCCAACAACTGCAGAGTAGGAGGTTGGACTAGTTTGAATTATAAGATCACTTTTAGCTCTGAAATTCTAAAATTTACTCATATTTTCCTAAGAATATCCCCCCTGGTCCAGCTTCCCCATTGTCTGTGGCTAATAATGTTGCCTTTTCACCCACTTCCCAAATTGCACAAGGCTGTGGAGGCATCTTTAATATTGTATACATGCAGGCTATGAGCTCCCATCTCTTCCCCAAGCCGTGCTTGTTCTTTGAGTTGAACATCTCTCTCATCTTCTCCTGCATTTATATATCCCAGGTTACAGCCTCAGCCTCCCTCCTGATTCTTGGCCCTCCTACCTCTGAAATCACTTCTCAACTTGGCCCCCAAGATCAGCTTCTTGTTCTGAGCTACCCTGCAGGAATGGGCCAGACCTTCATATGCAACACATTGCTTCTGTGCATCCATTTATTCTCTTCCATGCCTTCGCCCAAAGACCCCAGAGCTTACAGAAATAATCTACACTATAATAGGATAAATGATCATAAGAGGACATCAAACCAAGGGAAAATTAGTGTAGATAAATAACATAAAAATGAGAGATAGGTGAGTCCTCAAAATGCGTGCTTCAGATATTGTTGAATTGCTAGAGGTAGATCAAAATTGGCTTCAAGGAGACTGGTGAGTCTAACCAGTCCAAGTCCTCACTAGGCTGCCTCAAACCTGATTCCCCTCATCTTCTACCAGTTCCGTGTGACCCTAAGTCCCCGCCCTTCCTGTGTCTGTTGCTCCATCCCTAGACTTTTTGCAGTTACATGGACAAGCATCCTCTTTTGATGATTCCAAGACAGAATTCAGAATAATGTAGCCATGAAGGGCATGAGTTCAAGTCCCCCTCCTCACCCCAGATTTCAGCTGTTTTCTTCTTTATAAAATAAGAATACGAATTTTACCTACCTCCTAGGGTCCTTGAAGAGTTTAAGTGAGGTAATATATGCTAAAGAGATAGAATCAGGTTTTAGAGCCACTCACCCTCGTTCCTCTCCAAGTCCTTTACCAAGTGAGCTATACACACAAGAATCAATGGGAAATGCACTCCATTTTTTTTTAAATTAATAACCGGACAAGCACATGATTTTCTCCTTTCCTGCCTCCCAAATTCAGGGCTTCTCTGGAGAACATGACTTAGAATAAGGGCCTCTTTTTTCTTGTACCCTCATCTTAACTTAGAGTTCAGGTTTGCAGAACAGACCCTGAAGCTACTCATCTATCCAGCTTCATGGGTAAGAAAGTTCATCCCACCCACCCAGTCACAAGCAGAAGGTGGAAAACTGTGAGCAGGGAAGCTGTCAGAGTTTTTTGAGGCAGACAGGCCAGCAGCCCCAGCTGAGTGTGCTTTACCACGTGGAGGCAAGAGCTTAAGAGAGGGCCGCGGATTGTGAACCGTGCTTTAAGACGCAGTCACCTGGTCCAGTGAACCGTGATCCAGTGAGTGTCTTTGGCTATAAGTAATCAAGTTAGTGACTCATAACGTAGGGACACAAAGGGAGGTGCTCAAGGGGCAAAAATTGTGGAGAGGAGCCTGAACATTTTTCCCTCCGCAATATATAAAATCACAGGGCATGAAGCTTAGCACCTAGAAAACCCTTGGTACCTCATACATGTTTGATGTTTTCTGCATGGCTGTTACCATGATTTTAATGTAAAATCGCTTTTCACCAAAGTTGTGCCCATTTATACTCCTCCCAACAATTTAAGAAAAAAATAGTTTTATCACCTCTGTGCCATATATGCAAAGTTTGTATCAAAATTCTGTTTCTTAAATATTTCCTACCTAATGAAAGCTAGTACTCATTTCTTCTTCCCTTCACCGAAAATCAACAGGTTACTTGCCATATTCCCTGATATCTGCATATGTTGTTAATATTTCTTTATTTTGGCTTATCATCTAAGATAATAGGACGATTTGTCCTCGTGTCTTCTTATTGCTTTCAATGTCACTTGTATTCATTTTAGATCTCAGTTTTCTAGAGGACAGGGAGGAACGTTTGATTAATTCACTCAGCATATACTACACAAAAGTGTGTGTGTGTGTGTGTGTGTGGTGTATGTGTGTGTTTGTGTTTTGGACAGGAGAAGCAAGTAATAGATACAGCCAATTCCTGACTACTTATAGACAGAATCTAGGTCTTTATTTTTTCTCCTCCTAATCTCACAAAGAAGAAAGGAAAGGGGGAAGTGGGAAGAGAATTTTCTCCTGTAGAAGAAGGTCCAGATAAAACAAGAATGTGGGGGTGTTCTAGTGATTTTATTTATCATCCTCTCTTTTCTCCAGTCCTCAGTTGTGACATAATTTACAGGAAGCCACAGAGTGTTGTGGGATAAAATACTGTTGAGATTTGGAATCAAACTTCCAATGTGCAAAACATTGGCTCTACCAGTTATTAGCCCTGTGACTCTAAGCAGAACACTCAATCTCACTTCAGTTACCTCCAGCAAAGATTGGGAATATCAACAATGCCGTTTTTGTTATATTGTGAGAATTAAATCATTCAGTGTAAATAGCTTGCTGAGACAAAAGAAATGTGTAAAAAATTAAAACCATTATTACTTCATATTGATAATGATAACTGTAGTCATTTCACATGCATTGAGTACAAAGCTGTCTAGGAATCAGAAAAGAAAGACTTATTTCTTTTTCTTCTTGTCTTATCCAGCTTCCTACAAGAAAATAAACACTCATTTATTTAGGATCCCAGGGGTAGATGAGGTAGAGCTCACCTGCCAGGCTGAAGGTTATCCCCTGGCAGAAGTGTCCTGGCCAAACATCAGTGTTCCTGCCAACACCAGCCATACCAAGACCTCTGAAGGCCTCTACCAGATCACTAGTGTTCTGCGCCTAAAGCCATACCCTGGCAAGAACGTCAGCTGTGTGTTCTGGAATGCCGACGTGGAAGAACTCTTTTCAGCCGTCATTGACCCTCATGGTAAGAGTGGCCCCCTTTTCCTAACTCCATCAGTCCCCGTTTAGACAGGAAATAGATGGCACACTCAGAATGAGTAATTTGAGGATAAAGTGATAAAAGATCTGATTATGAAGTTGTGGTCAGGATTTAGGGAAGCTAGTAAGGATATTGCAGGACCCTGGGGCTTCAACAGTCAGAGGAACAATTACCACCATTGGAGTGGTTACTGAATCCTGGGAAAGGGAGCTCTAGGGAACGTGCCCCTTGACAGGAGCGGCTGCCTCCAGTAGGGGATGTTGCCACCTGCAGCAACTCTGCACGATGGAAGCTGGGTCAATGAACCCCCCAACCTCCTCCTCCTCCCATCCTCCAACCTCCAGCTGGTGCCCCCCATTGGCCGAAGCCAGCTGGAAGTCAGAGAACAAGGGAGTCCACTGCTGTGTTCCATAAAGGTCAGCCTCTCAAAGCGCAGAGCACAGCGTGGAAGGGTAGAGAATGGATCTGAAGAGGAAACAGAAAATACCCAGCACAAATCTAATCACTGTGACTCAGGCGCAGTGCAAGGAGTCAGCAGGATGAATATTACTTTGCTGGCTTTGCTGATAGTCAAGTGGTTATGGGATTTCCAAGGAAAACTGGCCTTTTGTAAAACCTTTCGGAGCCTTTGCTGACTATGCTGAGTCCCGTCCTTTAGAATTTCATACACCAGAACAATTTCAAACAATTTTGGGAGTCTGACTATTTTTTGTTTGCCAAATAAGAGCAATTAACATCCAGTATCAAAATTCTTTCATAAGAGACAGGTCATTTTATCACCAAGCACATCATAAGTTTCCTAGTGCTCCCATAACTAATTACTGCAAAATTTGTGGGCTTAAGACAATGTGAATTTATTAGCTTAGCTTCTGAAAATCAGAAATCCAAAAGGGACTTTGCTGGGTTCAAATCAAGGTATTGATAGGATGGTAGAGGCTCTAAGGGAAAGTTCCTTTGCTTATTTTTTCCAGCTTCTAGAGACCACCTGCTTTCCTTGGCCCATGGTCGCTTCCTCCACCTGCAGAGCAAGCAACTACATCCCTCAGACCTCTGCTTCTGTGTCATCACATCTTTCTTTAATTCTCCTGCCTCCCTTTTCTGCCTTGTAAGGACCCCTGTAATTACATTCGATGCCTCCACCTAACCCAATAATCCAGGTTAATTTCCCCATTTCAAGGTCCTGAATATAATCACATCTGCAAAATCCCTTTTCCCGTGTGGGGTAACACATTCACAGGTTTCAGGAATTCAAACATGGACATCTTTGAGGAGAGTCCGTATTCTACCATACCAGCAAAGGATATAATGTCCAAATAAAGGACAGTCCCTAGTACTGCTTTAATTTGACTTTATAGAAAATTTACCGTGCTGTCATTGTATTTCACTTTTTGCCCTGTGTCTTAGTTAGACAAAACAGAGCCTATGATAGGAGTGTGTGTAGCATGTAAGTATTCAGGTGGTGACCTCAGGGAGCAAAAGGGAGAGGTTCAGGAGATTCAGACAGGGAAGGAGGAAAAGTAAATATAAGAGTACATTATCAAAGTTGTTACTGTTGGCAAAACAGGAGCTCAAATACTCAAGGACCACCTGGGAAGTGTACAGATGGCCTCCTCAGATGCTCACTCAAAGCATGTCAGGTGGAGGTCATCTGCTTTCACCCCTATAGATTGACGGTAGTGTCCAGGAGTATGCACTGCATCTCCCACCGTGAGCTATGCATGCGTGTGGGCTGAGTGAGCTCCCCCCAGCATCTGCAGTGTCAGAGTCATCCCAGGGCAGAGAGCAAAATAGCCATTTGAGGTGAATGAAGTCCACCTAGACTTCTACTGAGCCGTGGCTGAAGTTAGAGGTAAAGCCGAGAGGCAGTGACGCAAGACTGCAGCAGTCTGTCCCTTGCACTGCTGAAGTTCACCTACGACCCTACATTAAGTCCACTGTGACGAAGCTGTAAGGCTGGGAGGCAGCCATGATCACTTCAAAAGATTTCATATGCAAGAGTTCACAGAACAAGCTACAGTTCCTGCTGCTACAGTTGAGCCCAAACCATAACTGATCATTGAGATCTCTCTCATCCACCATACATTCTAGATTTCCCTCACTCAGCACTTCAGATGGGAGAATTTGCTTCCCTGGGGGTGGGGAGGGGACTGGTGACTCTTTCAGGCCTGAGAGAACTGAGCCTTTAGTTGCCTTGCCCTGAACAGACAGAGTTGTTGCAATTACCTTTTCATTGTTATTACTGAGCGTGGAAGTCACACAAATCAGAGAATCATGGATCCCTGAGTTCCAGACATAGTCTTCCTTGCCTGCATTAGGTAGCAGCATTCAAGTTCTTCATGGTCATCAAGAATGATCACTCTGCCAGTACAGAAATTCTTTTCTCTGCCTGCTGGTCCACAGTGGGTAGAACTCAAGCTGACTGGGCAGTAGCTGTAAGTTTAGATGCAGTAGGACATAACCCTTGATAGAAGCACTTGCCACTAGGAAGCTGGACCTTTAATCCAGTAGAGCCTACATTTGTGGAGATAAGAAGCAAACATTCCACAAGTGGGTCACTGGATATGATGGTGAGAAGGACCAAACTTCAGCATTGAGGAAGCCCTGGCTCAGAAGCAGCATGTGCTTGAAGCGAGATTGTCAGGGGCAAGTGAATCAGAACCTGACCAGAACCATCCATCATTCAGCCACATTCAGCCCTCGCTGAAATCAGGGCTGGGACAGACAGGATAGGACCTGGTGCATCAGAGATATCTTATCTATCTCAAATTTAAGGACATCTCATCATGGACTGGCACCAGTCTACAGACAAGTCCAAGAACGTTGAAGTGACTCAATGTCCATCTTGTCATTAATTTTCCAGGATTTTCTTCTAGGGAAAATATCCTCCCTGACATAGTCTTCAGGGCAGCCAGCTGCATTGTCATCACCAACTCCCTACTTCCCCCATCCACACTTCACTACCCAATTCCAACACGAAAGTTTGCCCAGCTTCTTTCTAACCGATTGTGATAAAATAAGGAGGTAAAGAGAAGAGTTGTGTTAAGAATCTTGGTAGAAATGAAGCCATTAGAAATGCCTCATTTTTAGGGTCAACTTTGAGTAAAAATAGTGAATTAGGCAAGTTGGTCTTTCAACATTCTCTCTCTTTTTTATCACAGTGAAGATCCCCAGACTTGTCACCTTATGAAAATTGAGCTATAACTAATTCATACTAGAACTTTGGAGGCATTTAAATGCTAACGATCACAGGGGAATTTATTTTTCTTAGAATTGCTTACTTAACTGTCCTTTGCTTTGTGGAATCTCCTGCCTGGTTAAGGATGGAATGTGGTTTTCCAGAAGGGTCAGGGAATTAGGGGCCTGAGTAAGATGAATTTAGAAATAACTAGAATGTAGCCTTTCTGCCACTGATTACATCAGTATTTTTTTTCTTTGTGGTAGAGAAGTGGCAGGGCACACTGACCATTCCTCTGGAAACCTTGAACCAGTGAAAAGTTACAAATGAAGTAAAGTGGCCCTTCTTTCCATGGAAGCCAACGTAGCTGAATGCATAGTCAACAGTCATGGGAGGGACCTGTGGGGTCTGCATCAGCTCAGGATCTTCCAGGGTATCACTCATAAATGCAACTGGCAAAGAGATAAAGATATCTTTGTGCCATTAGAGATTTCTCAGCCTGGGTTTACCCATCCTTCCCAGAGTTATATCCATGCTACTACCCCCTGACATGGTTCCTGGGCTCCATTCAGCTCCCCTTCCTCACTGTGTGCTCTCTGAACTTGCTTACCCATCTCCCACCTCCATGATTTCTTTGCTCAGGCGGTTTCTCCCACATAAAATATAATCACCCTCTTCACCAACTTCAAGCCCACCCTTTCTCCAGAGCAGTTTATATAACTCCAGGACACAAGAGGTCTTTATCTTATTTCTCCTCCTGAGACTGATTGCAGTCTCATGCAGACATGACTTTGTTTGCCTGTGACTATACATGTCTTTTATCTTTCATTGCTATTTTATTTTCCATGTATTTTAATTGTTCACATGGGTCTTCTTTATACCCAGACTAAAGCAAAAACAGAGCAGTCTGCCTGTACTAAGTGCTCAATAAATGACAGATTAGTGGGTTGGAGGATTAGTCTTGATAATCCCAGTCCCATTATCCCAGCTGCCAGACTGTATGGGCATCCAGGTCTCAGCAATCAAATGATGCCCTAGTTTGTGGTCCAAATACCAGCAACAAATGACCAAAGTCACACATCCTCCCACAGTTCCTCACTTCTATTTCTCAAAGGGATTTTTAAGTTGCCTTATGACTGCCCCCTTTCTACTCATTCTCATCAGTTGAGCTGCTCCTTGCTGATTTCTGTGACCCATCACAAACTTCTCCAGAAGTCAATGAATAAAGCAAATACAGCAATGAGAGTGGTGGTCGGAGGTGCTCCAGTGGCTCTAGAATGTGATTGAACATCCTAACATTTAACAAGAAATGAGAGGTCAATGAGACCATTTTGTTTTTGAAACAAGGGTTCTTCTGCTTGGCCAGTTGTTGCATTTTCATGAGGAAATGTAATGAAAATGGAGACAGGAAATAACTCTAACAACATTCTTGTGGTGTGGGAAGTGAAGCCCTCCCAAGGGACCTGGAGGGGACTCTCTGATAGTCAAGAGCATGGGCTCTGAAGTCAAACAAACTTAATCTTTAAATCCTCTCTCTACTACTACTAGCTTTGAGAACATGAACATATAACTGAGACATCCTGGCGCCTGGTCTCACGTTTGTAGAATAAGGGTAAATAATGATAGATACCTTAGAGTGTGATTGTAGGGATTGAATGAAACACGCTTGCAAAGTCCTCAGCACTCAGAAAGCATGGAAATGGGGAAAAATATAGTGCCTTTAGCAAGAGTGCATGGGACTGTGGCAAGGATAAAGCATGGTTTTCCCATTGGATCATCATATCATTGTTAAGTAACATGTAATTATTATAAAACAATCTATAAGAATATATATTAGGATATAGGCTAAGCTGCCATAACAGAGAGGCCTCAAAAGATAGAAGCATATTTCTCTCTTATGTAATATTCAGAGATAGAAGGTGATTCAGAGCAGGGAAGTATCTATATTCTATTCTTTCTGGGTTCTTTCTATCTTGTTGCTCCCCCATGCTGTAGAATGTTGTCTCTGTTGAATTGTGTGGGTAGTCACTGGGTAACTACCACATCCATGTTTCAGAAAGGGAAAAGAATAGTGAAGACATATCCAATGCCTTAAGGCCAGGACTCAGAAGACTCATGACTTGAACTTAGTTTTCATGGTTGGTCACACCTAACCTCAGGGGAGGCTCCAAAATGTAGTCTTTCTGAGAAGCCATGTGTCCAGCTAATGTCCTAATAGGAAAGAAAGGGAGAATGGATTTAAGGGATAAGCATCGGTCTACCACAAGATAACTAAGGACAGGGAGGATCGGACCAGGTAGACTAGGTAGGCAGATGATTAATTAAGCCCCCAAAATCCTTATTGACATCTTTCATGTAGATGGTACTCGGCTCTATAAGGGATTCAGAGGTGACTTAGGTGAAGTCTTTGCACTCCAAATACTTACAATCTAAGCAGACCAATGTTCATCGTTAGAAAGTCTTCAGGGTTGAGTAGAACTTCTGTACATGGAAGGGGTTGTGAAGGAACTTGCAAAGGACACAACAGGTTTGCACAAAGGTGCTGAGGTAGGGATTTCCCTGTTGTGAGGACACTGAAGGTCCCAGGGCTCCTTGACTCCCAGTGCTACTGCAGTGGTGCTTAATAAGCACTTCCTAAAAGTAAAAGCATTTGTAGTCAGTGCGGGTTATCCAGTGTGTAGATGAGCCAGGCTTCTGAATCCTTTTTTCCTTACTGTTCACCACACTGTTTTCAATAGAGACAAATAACTGTGGGGCCTGAGCTTTGGAGCAAACAGATCCAGGCTTGCAATCCTGGCTTTGCTACTTGTTTAGCAGTGATAACCTCAGATAGATTATTTTAGCATGTCTGAGCCTTACTTCCTGAACTCTAAAATGAGGGGCTCAGATTAAATGATGTCTAATTCCTTCTCAGCTAAAATGATCTATGATTCTCAGATTGCATTGAGATGGGGGAGAGGGAAGGCAGTTGGCAGGATTGAGCCCTTCCTCCCCAGCAGTTTTGCCAGTTTTTTCCTGGACCAGACTCTTGTGTTTATTCTGTAGAAGTTACACCATGGGGCAAAACTCAGGGTCTTGGAAAGGGCACAGCTTACTTTGGGTACTCTTCTACTTCTTATTATGAAGCCCCCTCCAGGCCTCCCCATTGTCAGTCTGGAGCCCTTATTCTAACCTATAGATACCCAGAGCTCTCCTCTACAAGGCCTTCCCCTGTCTCCAAAATTGCTCTTCTCATTCATCTCTCTACTAAGCTCACATTTTCCTCAGTGCCAGAACACTGATTAGCTGAACCAAGGAAAGGGCTCTTTGTAGTAATTCATACTATGGTATGAATGACTGGATTTTGGTTAACACCATCTACAATATTGTATTTTCCCAAAAGGATCCTGTTAATTCTTGAAATTGAATGACTAATGGCATAGATTCTGAGCACCGCAAATGCTTGACAATGGAGAGAGAAGACATGTTTGGGTTGAGGGACTATCCTACTGGAAAGAAAAATTATGATGATAGATAGATAGATAGATAGATAGATAGATAGATAGATAGATAGATAAATGATAGATAGATAGATAGACAGACAGATGTATCAGAATGATGAAAAACACGGAATCTGGAACCAGACAGCCTAGATTATATCAGAGCTCTGTCTCTTACTGTGTAGCTTTGGGAAAGTTTCCTAGACTCTTTGCACCTCATTTTCTTCACCAGCAAAATGAGGTTCATTGCAAATCCTGCTACATAGGGTGGTTGTGAGAAGTAAACGAGCCAGTACCTGCAGCACACATAGATCAGTACCTGGCATGGAATAAATGCTTTCTGCGTGTTGGCCGTGTTGGTTGTAACCTACTCAGATGGCCAACTTGTTGGTTTACCTCTAAGGTACCATGTAATGGGTTTCTGGTGCTTTTCTTCCAACCAGGTGGCAAAGAAGTTGACATCTCTTCAAATTGGCTGCTTCATGTTTTCATCCCTTCCTTCATCATTGCTCTGATGTTCGTAGCTACGATGATAGGCCTAAGAAAACAGCTCTTCCAAAAGCTTTCTTTTAGAAAAGGTAAGTGAGTTTTATTCAAGGGAACCAAATGGACTGGGGGTCTGCAGTGTTGAGGCTCTGCTTTGCCCCAATGGCCTTCAGCTTCCCAGTTTCACACAAATCTCCTCAGGGCTTATGCATCACTTTGGGCTTAGGGGGACTCATCTTGATGATTTTTCCCCAGAAGAAAATGGCTCTAGTCTTCAGTGAGCTGAAATCCTCATACTGAGTATTTTAAAGGGAATGTTTTGTTCCTGTGCTGAAATAGTTTACTTTGTTCTTTGAGCTAAGAAGTGTCATTAGCCTCATGAGATCAGTGTTGTTTTGGCAATGCAGACTGCTATGTAGTCAGAGTTCACTGGTGGGAGGATGCCAAGATCACTTCAGAGGATTCCTTCAGTTCTCATCCCTCATTTCCCCAGGCTGGGTGTTAGCTGGGCTAAGCCTTCCCCCTAACCCCCAGGAATCTGAATCCCCTCATTGGTAAGGAAAGGAGAAAAGTGTGTGAGGCCATTTGGGACAGGAAAAGCACCTGTTTTGCTGGTGCCCTGAAGTCTTTTAACAGCTCCTCAGGAGTCCCTCCTCAGCCTGTCCTGTTGTCACCCACCCACTCCTGTTGTGCAACCTTTGAACCCTGGCCACAATATCTGCAGACTGGCGCTTTCCTGAACTGTTCCTTTGTCAGGACCCAATGAGCTCCTCCCAGGGTCTAGACATGGCCTTGTCTATAGAAAAGAAATGATATGTGGGATTAATTCAATAGAAATTTGGGGTGGTCACTATTTGAGAATTGGGAGGGTTAAAACCCTCCCATGTGGTGGTCATCATGCTACATTTACAGTCTAACTTCTATATTCTCTTCTGCCATAAGATATCATTGCCCTTGTATGCCCCAACTTGGGTGCTAACCACAAAACCCTCTACTATAAAATCTGAGGAATTATTGTCAACAGAAATGGGTGTGAGGGTTGAGGAGGAAGAAGAAATGAAGAAGGGAGGGAGGAAAAGAGGAAGAAGGGGAAAAGGAAAAAAAAGAGAGAAATGATAGAAATGGAGAGGAAGGCCATCTCACCATACTCAGCTTTTGTTCTTAAAGTACTTCCTTCTCCTTGTTCACCTAAGTTGGTCATCCTTTAAATCTCAGCAAAGCTGCCACTTCATGAGGTCTCCCCTGATTCTGCCCCCTCATCACACCCATTACAGCAAATCCCCTTGTGAGATGCTTCCATGGTACCTACGTCCCCTTTCAATACACTCAGCACACACTTAGATATCTAGGACCTGTTTTAATACCTTGGGCTCCAAATGCAATTGCATCCCTTTTAATGTTCCAATTAATTCCTTGAGCACCCACCTGCCTCTCTTAGCCAGAAGTCCAATGTCTCCCTCTCACAGCTTCCACTTCCCTACCTCCCACGGACTGTCGGGAGGCTAACTTAGCCCACAAGGATGCTGCTTCCAAACAGGCAGGGAAGTTCCTGGAGAGCCAGGTCAGTTCCCCAGAGGGCCCTGGTTTTGAGCTGCTGCTCTTTCTACTCCTGCCATACACATCTCTGTTCCCTCTGGGGAGGGAGGGTCTCCATCCACCAGGCTTGCTGGTCCAGATCCCCACACAGACCAGAGTGACCCAAGATGACAACTTGGGTCCCCTCACATGTTCTGCCATTGCTCCCAAAGCAAGACCCTCAAGAGCTAATGAGGCCTAAGGGGCTTCCTACTTTAAACACAACTGTGCCCGGCCAGCCTCCTTGGCTCAAGGCCTTCATGTTAAGCCTGGGATGCTAGTCCTAACTTCCTTCTCTTGAGTTCCTCTTAGGGCCAGTGCCATCCTGAACTTCTCAATCTATCTGAGAGAGTCAAGTAAAAGGGTGGCAATCTCAGCCCCTTTCTGTCCAGAAGGCTCCTCGGCTCCTAAACACATTTACCCACCTATGTCTCAATGACCAGCTCTGCACACCATGATGCATGGGGAGGGCAGCCGGGATCAGTCCATAAAAGGTTCTCCTAACCATCTCTACCTAAGATGAGCCCCCAACAGTTCAGGGCTCCAGGTGACTCACTAAATTCTGGAGAAGAATCAGGCAACTTCTTTTGTAAAAATAATGTCAAGTTCTGCTTCATGAGCATAAGGGCTGTGTTTCTCTTATTCACTAATATATGTCCACTGTCTGAATCATTACCTGGCATATGTAGACATTCAATAAAATTTTACACTGAACCTACTGTATGCAGGTACCCACTAACCTGCTCTGCATGGTATAATAGCCATATGTGGTTATTTAAGTGTAAATTAAATAAAAATGTAATTCCTTGGTCACATTTTAAGAGCTTATACCTTGTTAGTGCTCAACAGTGACATGGGGCTAGAGGTCACTGCATTGGACAGAGCAGATATACAATATTTCCATCTTTGCTGAAAGTTCCGTTAGACAGCACTGGGCTAGACCCTTTACAAACTCCTTTTCAGTTAATTTTACAAAAACTGCTTGAGACAAGGAGTAGTGTCTATATTGCAGATGAAGAAATGGAAGTTCAGAAAGTATTCCTAAAGTCATGTAACTGGGGTCTGAACACAGATCTGTCTGACACTAAAATGTGTGGCCTTTTGTTAAAAAAGTGCTTAAGAAAAATTGACTCAATCTGAATAGTATTATTTTGGGCAATGGAAGGAGAGAATCTCAACCCAAAAGAATTGAGTGACTTTATCGTTGGCTGAGCCAATGGCAAAGCCAAGAACAGAATCCAGGAAGAGTCACCAGCTATAGAGACCAGATCTCTAGGAGAGGCCTGCAGATTTTAAGCACAGTATTTCTCAACCTCTCCGTGGTAAGGAACCATTTATTTTTATATTTCTAATACGATAGGGTCAATGCTTTTGCAATATATACTAAAAACGGAATTACTAAAAAGTGAAATAAAAAGACATATAAGCTCAGTATTTGCTGGATTCAATAAATATATGACATTTCAATAAATATCAGGGGGAAAAAACACAGTAAAAGAATTACTATAAAAGCTTCTAAATGTTTATGCTAAATCTCTGTAATTGTCTCATTGTGGGCTGGTGAGCAGTAGGTCACCTACCACCAATAGCCCACGGACTCCACACTTTGAATGGCAATGCCCTAAAATACTGAGCCAGGACTTTACAGGGATTTAAACCGAAGACCAAATATGTTGGCAGATGGGTGCATAAGAACCACAAAATGGCAGCACTAACCCCAAGCTTTAGAGAGGACTGCCCTGAAACTCTACCATGCAAGGGCAATTTCTGAGGGTTAACTCTTAGGCTCCTTTCAAATGTGAATCCTCTTAGAGGAGACAGCAGTGCTGGATGGAGGCCCTCAAAGTCCAGGCCAAGGTTAGCATTGTCATGAGGGAGTTCCTAAAAATCTGGTGTGCAGAGCAAAAGCAGAATTAGGGATGCACTGAGTTCAGGAACCCAGGCAACTTTGGGACATGGGCATCAAGCTCCAAGAAAATCAGAGTGGGGGGGAACATGTGACGTCAGAAGTTGAAAAAGAGGGACGCCTGGGTAGCTCAGTCGTTAGACATCTGCCTTCGGCTCAGGGCGTGATCCTGGCATTCTGGGATCGAGCCCCATGTCAGGCTCTTCCGCTGGGAGCCTGCTTCTTCCTCTCCCACTCCCCCTGCTTGTGTTCCCTCTCTCGCTGGCTGTCTCTCTCTCTGTTGAATGAATAAATAAAATCTTTAAAAAAAAAAGAAGTTGAAAAAGAGATGAAACCAGGGAAACAGTGGTGAGCAGCATCCCATTATGTGAACTTGTGCCTCTGCCTCCCGACTTGCTTTGAAACAGTATCTGTCATGTACATCTTAGTGTAAATTGATTGATCAGGCCTCTTGCTCTGTGTAGGGCAGACAGGAAGGAAGTGGCAGTCAAGAGCAAAGCAGAAAAAGGAGAGAGAATTCTGAAGCTGGACACTTCCTGGGCTGAATACCCAAGTTAGCAGTCCCTCAGCCTTTGAGTGCCTGGGACCAGGGGCTGAGAAAGGAACAGAAAGTAGAGGACTGCTTTGTTTGCAATTTTCACCTAAGGGTACAGTTTTACTCTGTCCTTCAGCCTAAGGTCTCAAGCCACAGTGCACATTTGGACTTCTACATGTGATTTATTTGGATCAACTTTTTATTCTCCCATCTTTTAGTCTAGAAACAGAAAACTTTTCTCGTTAATCTTATTCCATCACCGGGATTTCTCTTTTTCAGACACAACAAAAAAATCTGTCACCACCGTAAGGAGGGAAGTGGACAGAGCTGTGAGTAGTCATGATTTTTCTTAACTTTTTCTCTCCCAGCTTGAATTAAGAAATAGCCCCTGTTCTGTGAATGCACAAAGGGCAACTGAATAGTTTTAGCCTGTATGGAATCTTCCTGTTGAGTGGCATTTCAGCTAGCTGCTGTTGTAAATTTACGTTGTTCCATACCGTTCTTGGGAGAAAAAAGGTATCTGCTGTATAGCCACGAAGAGTTGTAGAGCCTTTGGTCTGTCTCTGTTCCTAAGCACTCCAGCACCAGGACATCTGGGCTCAGGTACTTAGACACATGGTTAACACTTAACAGCAAGGAAAGATATTCAACTATGAAGCAGTCAACAGTTCGTGGTTTTGCAAAAATTACTAAGTACGTTGTTGGCGACTGTGGGTCAAGGTTGTAATGTTTGGGGAGTAGAGGTCTCTTCATGAGGCTGACAGGCTTGGAGCTGGAATTTGGGGGAAAAGATGTGATGTGGAGTTCTGGAGAACTGGAGTTGCTAAAATCATTCAGGCTGGTTGGATGAAAAGTTTCGACCCTGGGGAAATGCTGTTTTGGGGACCCACAGGCCCAGGTCATATTGTGAATATTTCTAGCTTTCTTGGGAAAACCACCTTTCCTTTTGTAATCTAGGAATCACGTGGTGTGACACATGAATTCATGAGTTCACCAAAATTATAGGCAATTCACAGAAAGTTCTAAATAACTTTGTTATCTGCTACTTAAAACATTCAGAACCGGTCATTTTAGAATTCTGCAGAATATATCTGTAAATTTCCAGAGACACCAACTGTAAAAACAATTCCAGAAAACCTTCAATATCAGGGTCTGTGTCTGGCTGATACAGAACACATGACAACTCATAAGCACAAAATATGACCGGAAGGAATGAAATTGGCCCACTCATGATATACATCCTGTTACCGTCATACTCATCCCTAGGCACAGAACCAAGGAACAAATGCAGCTCAGGCCTGGACTATATTTGAGGTCCAGTTATGCTGAGTTTCACTGAATCAGCAGTGAGATTTTCTTGACTCAGAAAAGCTTCAGATTCATGCTGGTCATCCTAATTGAAACATCTGTTTCTTGAGAAACAAAACTCCTGTGTCCCTGTAGATGGGTGCACTTGGTCTACAGGTGAGTTTCCATGGGAGCAGCCTCAACATTTGCCTGAGTTTCATGAGCTCTAGTCTTTGTGTAAGTGTCTCCTTCAACTGCTCAATGTGAGGAAGAAATAGTGAAAGTCTTGAGAGCAGTGATGGTAAACTCAGATGCCCACAGGGCCAGGCAGGTGCTGAAATGAGTAAAAAGGACACTCTAATACCGGATCGGGAATGGTGACAAATTGGAGGGCATATTCCCTGTCAATTTAGCACTAGCCTAATGCTGTCAGAGAAGATGGAAAACCAGATTTTTATGTAAAATGTCCTGGTTATTAAATGCTTCCTGAAAGTATTTCAAATACCAAACAAGGCAAATAAAATATGTCCATAGGCTAATTGAGCCCATCAATGACCAGTTGCAGCCTCTGTCCTAGAGAGAAAGTATCATCAGAAAGAGCATGGACGGCACTGGAGGAGATAATGCTAAGTGAAATAAGTCAAGCAGAGAAAGACAAATATCATATGATTTCTCTCATCTATGGAACATAAGAAATAGGATGATCCGTAGGGGAAGAAAGGGATAAAGAAAGGGGGGTAATCAGAAGGGAGAATGAAACATGAGAGACTATGGACTATGAGAAACAAACTGAGGGCCTCAGAGGGGAGGGGGGTGGGGGAATGGGATAAGCTGGTGATGGGTAGTAAGGAGGGCACGTATTGCATGGTGCACTGGGTGTTATACGCAACTAATGAGTCATCGAACTTTATATCGGAAACCGGGGATGTACTGAATGGTGACTAACATAATATAATAAAAAATCATTAAAAAAAAAAAAGAGCTTGGAATCTGAGTAACGAAGGCAGAGCTGTCCATCTGAGGAACTGAGGAATCTTCAAAGGCTTGCAACCATTCTAAATGTCCCATCCCATGGCCCCCACATGGTCTGAATTTTGCACTGTTAATAGTGTGATTTCTTTGGATTAACAGTATCACACCCATTTTTAAACAATACATCTCCTTATAAACAGAAAAATCTCATACCCTTTTTCAGTAGTATCTGAAATTCAAATAAAATATCTTGGTCAAAAGTCAAATTAAAGAAATTAGACTAATTCTCTTTCCCCCCAACTGGTTATATATAGTTACCCTTTGTAGCTTCGAACCTGGGGAGGGGAGAGTCAAGGAGGTGAGAGAATGATGCTCTTCCTTTCTCTTCTTCACCCCTCCTTGGCACTTACCTGAGAATATGTGGTATACTGTTAAGAGGTCAGGGCCGCTTTGGTATACATCACAGAGGACTCACATAGGAATGTTCCCGATATTACTATTTACAAGAGCAACAAATTAGAAATAATCAAATGTGAATCAGTAGGAGAATAGGTGAATAGGAAGTATACATAGCAACTAAAATGAAAGCACCAAAACTGGATGTATTTCTGAGATGAATAACTCTGAAAAATACAATTTTGAGAGGAAAGATAGATTCCAGAAAGACATAGACAATATATTGGCAATTACAGAGTTTAAAAGCTTGCAAAGAACCTCTATGTAGTGTTTATGGAAACAGTCATGTGAAGTAAAAGTACAAAAACAGCATGGAATTTATAAACACCGAATTTAACCTCTTCAGCTGGGTGGTGGGCACGCAGATGTTGATGGTATTATCCAGGGGGGTGGGAAATGCAGATGTTGATGATATTTTCCTGGTGGGTGGGCACACAGATGTTGATATTATCCTGGGGGGTGGGTATGCAGATGTTGATGATATTATTCTTTTTTTTATAATTTTTATTTTATTAGTCACCATACAGTACATCCCCAGTTTTTGATGCAATGTTCCATGATTCATTATTTGCGTATAACACCCAGTGCACCATGCGATACGTGCCCTCCTTACTACCCATTGATGATATTACTCTTATACTCTGTTGGATGCCTGAAATATTTCTTTTTATAAAAAAGAGGTCATGATTAAAATTCAAGAGGTTAAGATTCAAGTTTTTCTGTGAGCTAGCTATGCACGTTTAGGAAAGATCCACCCCCTTCTGGGCTTCAGTTTTGTCACCCGTGAACCGAGAAGGTTGGACCAAATGCAGAGGAGGGCAAATAGGCCTCCCGTCAGGTTCAGAAGGTGCCTAGGGCAGCGATGAGGATGGTTTGGGAGACCATTTCTAGGCGGGGAGTGTGGTGATTGATGAATGATGTCTGCTTTGGATGGGGAGAAGACAGAGATCTTGGCCATATATTTGCCAAACGTGGAAGAGATGCTCTTTTTCAAAAACAGTTTTGTGTTTATCTGTGCTTCTCTATGTCACGTACATACATATTTTAACACTTAGGTAATGCTGACATATTATATTGTGTTCTACGTGTTCCATTTGCATTCAGTTGTTTGCGGATTGATTCAAATATAGAAATTGACAATGATCAATGGTGGTGGAATAGTTCATTTTTAGCATAACGTTTTATGATTTTGCCAACACTAACACCAATGTGTTAGATTTCAGTAGATTTTTTTTAAAGTTCCTCCCTATGAAGTTGCTCACCAGTTGTTGACTCTTAATGGAGAACTAATTTAGCATTTTGGAGACTGTCGCCTGGGAAGAACAGGGAGCAGGACAGGGAAATACTGATTTGGGGAATGGAAAGAAGGTGGGTCTGGGTCCCACTGTTCGGATAGCCAAGAAAACTTGATGCCTGTCTTTGAGGGAGGGGTACTTCAGGCTTCTCCGGAAAAACAAAACCACAGAACCACTCGGAGACAGGCAAGTGTGAAATACGTAGGGCAGGCTTGCAGGCCGGAAGTTCAGCTAAGACGTGAAATATGGAATCCCAAAACGGTAGCGTAGGCCTGCAGGCTGGGAACTCAGGTGGGGTCTGAGGCAGAATTCCTTCTCTGCGAAATCTCTGCTGTTGCTCTTCAACTAATTGAATGAGAACCACCCACGTTCTAGAAGGTAATCTGCTTCATTTAAAGTCACCTGATGGCAAGCGTTCATCACATCTACAGAATACCTTCACAGCTACATCTAGGCTAACTTTGACCGAACAACTGGATACACTAGTTTAGCCAAGTGGACACAGAAAATTAATCATCACAGGCACCAAAGTGTGAGGGGGGTAGTCTTGGCTGGAGTAAGTGAATTTGTCAGAGTTCCCTGAGCCTTAAAAAAAATAGAAGTATGTGACTCTCTATTATCTGGTCACAGATTTGTCCGAGAGGCCAGGGCTCTGTCTAAAACCCAGTCAGCCATGAACCCGCCACCCCACATGTGCTTGCACACTCACTGTTTAGGGTCTTCTGCTCAGCTCACTGCCTCTTTCAGCAACAAAAGGATGTGTGTGGTATCAGCATCCTGCACTTCATGTGTTTTGAAATAATGAATAGCTAAGTAAATATGGAGGGGGAGGAACAACGCTGTCACCAAAATTCCCTGATAAAATTAAACTGAGGGGTTTGGAAATGATTTGTCTTACTGTCCATTTGTCTGCACTCCTTGTAGTTTATTCTACAGTAAATGTAAGAGGTAACTGATTTTGACCGAATTTGTCTCACTACTAAAAGATAAATCTTGCTTAATTTTAGTTGTTGGCCAGCTCAAAAATAAATAACTTATACAACTTTCAGAACATTTTTTAAATTACATATTTTTTCTGAGCAAAATGAAAAATAAAAAGGCATACAGGAAATAAAAATAACGTATAATCCATTGCACACAGATTACCATGGTTAATACTTAAGATTGCTTGAATTTCTAACATTTTTCTGTATTTAAATTTTATAAAGTTAAATTATAATATGTATAGCTTGATATAGTTCTTTAATCTAATTTTGTCATTAGTATTAGTTATGTGCTGAAAATATAACTAACGGCTCCCATATTTTATTGTATACATGGACTGGGATTTATCTTATTAACTCCCTATTGTTGGACATTTCATGTCTACCTCATAGAGTCGTTTTACATTTTTGTTATTTAAGTATTATCACAATAATAGCCTTATACATAAATCTTTATGTGCAGCTCTAATTATTACCAGGGGTAAAAATCTAAGATGCAAAATTACTGGGGTAAACCTATAGGCATTTTTAAGACTCTCAAAATGTATTGCTGGATTGCCCTCTAAAAAGTTGTACCAATTTGTACTAGCAATATGTGAAAGAGCTAGTTTTATCATTACACCTGTCCCAATGCTGGGTATTACTGTTTTTTAAATTTTGCTAACTTAGAAATTAAAAACTGTACATCTTTCTTTCTCTCTTGCTTTCTCTCTTGCTTTCTTTTAGAGAGAGAGTGTGTGTGAGCAGGAGGTAGGGGAAAGGGTGGAGGGAGAAAAAGGGACAGACTCTTAAGCAGGCTCCACACCCAGCACAGAGCCCAATCGCACAACCCTGCGATCACGACCTGAACCAAATCAAGAGACGGGCACTTCAACCGACTGAGCCACCCAAGCAACCCCATCATTATTATTTTAATTTGCATTTTAAAGTTATTAGTGAGATAAAATATTTTCATAAATGTATAGGTTTTATCTTCTTTTGGGAACTCTCTATGCATCTTTTGTCCATCTTTTTACTTATGTCTTCACTTAGAGCTAATAGTAACCCATTACTTGCTATATATTTTATAAATTTCCCCTTGATTTGTCAATTACTGTTAAGCTGTTTTTTTCTTATCCTGAGAAAACAGGTATTGGGTATAGTAAAATTAGGTTCAGAGGACCAGATTATAAACATTAATGTTCTATATGTCATATATTCATTAAAAGAAAGTAAGTATAGGAGCACCTGGGTGGCTCAGTCAGTTAAGTGTCTGCCTTCGGCTCAGGTCATGATCTCAGGGTCCTGGGATCGAGCCCCATGTCTGGCTCCCTGCTCAGCAGCAAGTCTGCTTCTCCCTCTGCCTGTAGCTCCCCCTCCTTGTGCGCTCTGTCTCTCTCTCTGACAAATAAATAAATAAAGTCTTGAAAAATAAGAAAACTATATTAATTATAAAATTTATGCTACCTAATAGCTTACATTGAATAGGATCTGCTGTTCCCAGAGGACCGAGTTACACATTTCTAGAAAGCAGGTGCAGTGTCTTCTTCTTCCTTTCAAAGACTATTACATCCTAGGATGTGTTATACTTTCAGTAGCTACCTATGAAATGATGGTCGACCAAAGTGAACATTCTGCTCTCCATTGATATGTGTCAGCTCAAAACGAGTGGGTGAACTACAGCCAGGGGGCCAAATCGTCTCCTGTTTTTGTAAACAAGATTTTATTGAAGCACAGCCATGCTCAGTGTTTCCTCATTGTCCCCCAAACCTCACACCTCTTTCCCTGCCTCCAACAGCAGAGTTGAGGGACTGCAGCAGAGACAATATAGCCCATAAAGTCGAAATATTTTACAATCCGGCCCTACAGATAGCGTGTGCTGGCTCCTGACCCAGAAGTTCTCCATGGCTCTATGCCTTCCCTCACACTGAATGTACTCGGTCTTGCTCTCAAGGCTCTAATGCTACCACCAGCTCCCATCTCAGCTTCATAAAGTCTGAGGACAGAGCCCCACTGGGGTCCAGCCAGCTCACGGCCCTCAGGGCTCTCACTCTCCCACACCCATCCTCTACTCTCCCACTCTGCCTCACCCCCAAGCCACCTCTGTGGAGACAGTGTCAGGTCGCAGGCTGTGCAGGCGGCATCCTGGCCGCCCCCTCCCCACCCCCCCCGCCCCGCTCTTAGTCACATTTACCTAGTAGACGGAGTCTTGGGACTTGCCCTGACACATATGTCTGACAAGACTTCTGCTCAGGTAAATATTCTCCCTTCCCACTTAAGAAGGGAAGAGCTTGGTGGTTTTGCTTCATTGAACAGAGACTGACATGAGACCCAATTCATGTGGGAGTGCCCAGCAGGACTAGCTCAGGCGACAGCTGTGTGTAGAGCTAGGTTTTCCACTCCATGGCTCTGCCTTGAACTTTCTAGGCAACTCTGGGAGAGGTGTTGCCTGTTCTTATTCTTGTGCAAATCCAAATCCAGACTTCTCTCCCAGATGGGCCTTCAAGGCCTTCACTTTAATATAATAAAATCAGAAGACTCAGATCAAACTCAATGTGGCCAAAGAGATAGCTCATTGCCATTTTTCTCAGTAGGGGATGTGGTGGTCATTAGTGCAGTTTCACAGAGTTCTGGATCTCTTGCTTTTCTGTATATGGTAAAATTGGTCTTCTCTACAATTAGGTTGTGGTTAGGTGCGGTCATGTGATTTGCTTTGGCCAACTAAATATAAGCATAAATGATGTGTGTTACTTCTGGGTTGAAGATATAAGGGCTAGCTTGTGCTTTACTGTATTTTCTTTTTTTGTCTAGTGTGATAAACAGCAACATTTGAGGTAGTGATTCTTTCCTCAGCCTGGGTCTGTGAGTAACTACAAATAACAGAGCCCCTTGCTGACCCTCAGTGAACATGGACTAAATCTCTGTTTTTTATACAGAGATTTGGGGATTGTTTGTTACTGCAGCATAATCAAGTCTCATCCTGACTGATACAACAGGGAATAACTGGAACCTCTACTTAATACAGCATGTACTGCCATTTACAGTTCTGTTTCTGAGGAATAACATGGGGAAATGCTTTCTATATAACAAAAAGAAAAGAAGGGTAAAATACAAATATATACTTACTGTATCATTATTCTATTAAAAAAATGTTTTTAATATACCACCACACCCCTTTCTCCCAAAGAAGTGAAGTGAAAATGTTTGAATGCCCATAATTATTGTCTTTACACTGGAAGTTTGTATTGTCTTCTTTTTTTATGTTTTCTGAATTTTCTTTGTACTTGAATACATTTTTAAATTTCCCAGTATATCATTTTTAAGTACCCAGCAGTGCTTGTTAGACAAAGAATGATCTCACTATCCTCATCTCTCATTCTATATATCATCTCTTTCCTCTCCCAGCATATCAAATGCATTGTATAGAACTCTCCTTTGGGTCTTCATCAACCCTTCATCAACTTCATCAACCCCTTCATCAACCCTAGGGAGTCTTCTTTCAACGGCACATAGTTGCCTTTCAGAGGCTCCTAACCCAGTGAGCCTAGAAGGAGTGGATACATACACCGAGGATGTAAGAGATCAGGTCTCGGCCCATGGCTTCTTGCCCTCATGCAGGCAACCAAGCTGTCAACCAATATAACTTCAGGAGTTGATTCTGACACCATAGATATATATCATGCTTCCTTTAAAAGAGAGTTATCCTAGTCATCATGACATGGTTTGTTAGCAGTTATAAACCATGTAACCTGACTTCCTCATTTTACAGACGGCGAGATTTGGCCAAGGGGTGTTAAGTGACTTTCTTGAATGAAATAACGACAGAAAAGTAAAAGGCCTTATGATTCCCAGGATAGTGGTATTCATTCTCTCATTCACTCTGAAACACGTCCTGTCTGCTCTTTGCATGACTCTCAGGTCAGCTATGTGGGAATTGTAAGGATGAATGAAGCACAACATTAGTACTCCAAGATTCTTATAATCAAGTATTGGAGATAAGGTATTCAAAAAACTGTTCTCATTAGCATAATTTGGGATAAAATTAAAGAAGCCGGATTTCTACATACCCTCAACAATTGATCAGATGTCTGTGTTTTTGTTGTTTTCTATTGTTGCGTGAGACTCTTGTCTTCCCCGTAGGAACTTCCATCTGAGAACTGACCACAACCCCCAGGTCCACCATGGCACAGGTGCCTTGTTCCCCTTTTCTCATCTGTGATTGCCAATCTTTTCCTTCTTTTCCCATGATAACCCTTTCATAAAGGAAATATTAGATGGAATACCTGTATGTAATGAGTGGGGGAAACTTCAGTCCTCCTGTGCATCTCCCTTATTCCCACTACTGCATACACACCTCTGACATGAACACACGGGGTTTCTTCTGCACGAGGAAATTCTCTGCGACACCCACTTGGTGTCCTGTGATTTAACTCAGTTATAACACCATTTATCTGGAAATAGCATGAGATCCCACCCATTAAGGGCTCGGTCTCACAAGACTGCCCTTCCCGCCCTCCACCCCCCACTTCAGATGCCAATGGTGAGTCTGGGTGGTCACCTGTGCTTCTGACCAATCAGCTATAAATCTGAGGTTTCCACTGTCCCCTCCACAGGTTCGATGAATTTGCTAGAGCAGTCCACAGAGCTCAGGAAAACAGTTTACTTACCGTTTACCAATCTATTATAAAAGGTTATGACAAATGATGTAGAGGAACATCCAGTGGAAGAAAAGCATAGGGCAAAGTTTGTGGGGCGTCCATGCCCTCTGCATGCGTCACTCTCCCAGCACCAACAGGTGCTCACCAATGCAGAAGCTCTTGGAAGCCCTACTTTAGGGATTATTATGGAGGCTTTATCACATAGACATAACCAATCATTAACTTCATCTTTAGCCCTTCTCCCCTTCCTGGAGAATGGGGGGTGGGGGTGAGGGGTGGGGCTGAAAATCCTAAGCTTCTAATCAGAGCTCAGTCTTTCTGGTAACCAGCCCCCATCCAGGAGCTCAGCAAGGGTCACCTCTTCACAACAAAAGACAGTGCTATCATCCAGGAAATTTCAAGGGCGTTGGGAGCTCTGTCAGGAAGTGAAGTCAAAGGCCAAACATTAGAACAAAAGATGCCCTTAGTGCTCTTATCTCATAGGAAATCACAAGGATTTTAGGAATTCTGTGCCAGGAACCTGAGTCAGAGACCAGTACATATATTTTCTATTATTTCACAAAAGCAGATTAAAACAGTGGTGAAACTGGAGTGAGGGATATAAACACCCTACATATGTCCCTGCAAATGCCTCTAAGGTACATATGTGCTTCTTGGAACATATTCAGAAAATCCTGTAGCTCTCAGACTATCACTCTGTCCCAAAACCCACCTTATTTATGTATCCTCAGAATCCCCAGAAATGCCTGCCCCATGTCCATCTTCCTTCCACACAGAGCAGAGCTGTTCCATTGAGGGAGGTGGGCACTGGAGGAGGAAACAGTAATGGCCTCATTCGCCTGGACTCATGAGTTTTTAATTGTGCCAGAAGCCAGTGTATTTTTTATAGTTTTCTATGGCTTTACAGGAAGTACAAATACTCCATGAGAGTTCAGAGATGGGGGAAAATATCACTTTAGGCTGGGGATAATCAGGGAAGAGGGAAGTTTTCATGGAGGAGGTGACATTTGAACCAGGCAAGAATGGAGACAACAGACTTCTAGATAGAAGAGAACAGGGAGGAAGGCAGAGGCAGGAGACATGGGCATCTGTGGGAAAAGGCATGGGCTCCTAGCCTGGGAAGAGCCAGGTGGGAGATAAGAGAAAAGACTGTTGGGGTCATCCCGTGAGCCAGGAGTTCCAGGCAAAGGAGGTTAGATTTTACTCATCAGGCACGGTGCCTCAGTCAGGTCTCAGCAGAAAGCAGAGGGCACACTCAGGAGGGGTGACTGAGGCACACTTACAAGTTATTACTAGTTACAAAGACAGGAGCAAGGTTGGGGGAGAGCGGTGGGGGAGGTTGAGCACTCTGGAACTGGCAAGAGCAGGGAAGAGTGGACCAGCCCAAGGCCTGAAGGGGAAAGGGGAAAAGGGAAGAAGGAGTTACCACAGGCTGGTGAGAAACAGCAGTAGGAGAGGGCCACCCACAAGGATAAAGCCAGTCTGCAACGTGTCTGGGAGATTGCTGAAGCATGCACGCCAAACCTCACGGTGCTGCCCACTGCAATCTTATTTACCTTCTGGCCTGAGCGGAAAGCATGGGATGGAAGCTAGAGAGAAGAGAGCCCACTGAGCAGTCCAATGTCATCCTCCTGGGACCTGAGCAGGGTAGAGCAGAGAGGAGAATGAGTCTGCAGGAAACAACGGAAATGTCTGGTGCAATGGGGAACTAGCAAAGGTTTTGAATAGGCGAGCCCCACGAACCGAGCTGACTGCAGGCCAGAGAATGGAGGGAGCAAGGCTCTTGTAATAGGTCTGGAGAGAGAGGCTGAAGACGCAGACCCTGGGCAGTGGTAGAGGGGCACAGGGTTAGGAACTAGGCTGCCCTCAGATACATGAGCTTTTCCCCTTTAGCAGTTTCTCACTCCAATCGGATTTTTGAGAGCTTATAAACTTTCTGATCGGAAAACTGATTTTCCTATTTGTGGACTTCTCTCCTCAGATTTGAACCTGTGGTCTCAGGAGCTGGGGTGACCTGATGGGACATCCTCAAGAAGCTTCTGGACTCTGAACAAGAGAGAGGCAGCACCTGGCCATGTGTGCTCAGGAGAAGGCAGGCAGGCCAGCCCTCACAGGTCCAGGCGCTCACCTCTGCAGCCTGTGACTTAAACAAGCACTGTAGCACTTTAGAAAATGACCGCCCGGATCCTAGACCCCGATACGTGTTCTGAGGCTCCTTCTTGTTGCCAGCCTGAAAACAAAGGGAATCCCCCCCCCACACTTATCCAAACTGACTTCCAGAAGCAGAGATGAGTGGAAATTTTCAGTTACAGAAATGGACCAATTGCCAATAGAGTTATTTTTATCTGCAGTTTCTTCTGGATTCCGGAAAAGCCTATTGAGTCCATGAACTCACAGAGCTTTAAACAAAGTCGAGCCATAATTGATATGTCATACAGCTTAGTGGAATCTTGAAAGAATCTGAGTTATTTTAATTAACAGAAAGCATTTAAGTACACAGTGGACAACTCCAAATTGTGGAGAAAGGCCATTGAGTATTTTTGTGAGATGTAAATCACGAAGCATTTGTTTTAACCTGTAATGGCACCATATTAAATGATTTTTTTAAAACTACATCTTCTCTGTTAAAAATGCTGGTTTTTTTTTTTTTAACCTCAGAAACCAATGGCATACATTTTAAAAATTTGGCTAATATGCTGTCCCTGCAAAGATATCAGATGGGTACCCGTAATGCAGGCTCCTTTCCTGGCCCTCTCTCTGACTTTAAACTCCACCTTTCAGTGCTCTGTCCACGTCTGTGACACAGTGACACTCACGAGTCGAGGTCTTTGATGGCTGGTGCTGTAGAAATGCTGTGGAATCCCCTTATGTGTGTGTCGAGGGGGAGGGTAACTGCACGTAGCAACAACCCGTTAATCCTGCTAAATTTGGTCTGTGTGCTGCAGCCGTGAAGCTCAGGGCACTAGCTGACCTATGAACTATCCAAATGTGTGCATCGTCGAGCACAGCAGAGTCCTCCTAGGTTAGTGGGTTATTGTTTTCAGTTTGGAACCATGAGGACTGGAGCACATGTTCTGTCTTCCCCTTAGACTGCGAGCTCCTGGAGGGCAAGAAGGGAGCAGGATTTTGGCAGTGCTGCAGCGTCTTGGGTGGGATAGATGCCTCATGCACCATCAGCTCTAAGACGCATCCTAATATGGAAGAGGATGGCTACGTATAACACTCTTACTTTGTATGACCTTAATATGATTGGCTAAAAGGAATGTAATGGCAATCCTTAAAAACAAAAGAGCTGGATGAGTTCTGGGTCTTTAAAAAAAAAAAAAAGTACCTTTTACAAAGGATGCAAAAATAGCATTTGGGAGAGTTTGAGGAATTGAGAAAGGCCGAACAAACAAAAATCACCTATGATCTCATCATCTCAACACAAGTATTTTCATTTTTGCTGTTGGCGTTTGGTCCTTGTCCAGACATGTACACGATTTCAGCCATAGTTGTGATTTTCTATTCTTTTTTTTTCTCCAAATTTATCATTGTACCACGGGCTCCCACCTATGTGGCTGACTAGTTCTCCTAATTATCATTTTTAATGGATGCACGAGTCACAGATCATAGTGAGCGAGGATTGGGCCCAAACTCTCTTCATCCCCTGACCGCCATAAGCCCGTATTTTGACTAGTGGACTACAGTGACATTTAGGGTTCCTAAGGACTAGTATCAGTTCAGAGTTGTTTAGGAATCCCTGAAAGGCCTGGGTATTTCCATTTCCCCCAGTGCACAGACACCTTCATAAATGACCTCAAGTCCCTTCGGGGATGGCTTCGAGGAAGATCTACAGTATTTGTGGCGTTGTTGCAGGGTCCTTTCTGAGAACTGGGGAAGAAGCTATGACTCTCCGTTGTGAAAACTCCAGTCAGATTTCTATCATATAGATCAAGTAATGCTTTGATAGACTGGCCATCAACTTAATTCTTAGGGCCAACCAGCACTGAAGATTTCCTACAAGTAAAGGATTCTGATTGCTCTTCTGAGATCTTATCTCCATTGAAATCAGGAAGCCCATCCCAGGGCAGCATTTCCCTCCAGCACCCTCGGCCTGCAGAAAACAAGCCACCTGGAGGTGTCCAACGTGGCTGGGGCTCCCTCACTAAAGCATTTCTCAATGCTTTGGTGAAGGGAATATTCCTTGGGCCCTTTCAAGGTGAGGAAAGATGCACGGGTTACATATGATAAATTACTCCATTTTCTCTAACTCCTTAAGCCTTTAGGATCCTTCCTGTACATTATTCCACAGAAATTCTATCAACTCATTGTCACTGTTGAGCACAAGTTTCAGCCGAACAACTAAGTAAACAGACCACTTCCAGCTCAAACTCATACATTTGTTTCAGCTTGCTTTCACTGTGTAACACAGCTTATGGCTTATGTTTCTCATGTATGCTTTTATGATTGTGTAATTAGCAATTTAGGCTGGGTTCAGCGGGGGCAACTCATTTCTGCTTTATGGGGCATCAGCTGGGCTCACTCACGCATTTGCAATCAGTTGACACATTGCTTGGAAGATGCTGGCCTTAGGTGGCCCTGCTCACATGTCTTGGAGTTGGTGCTGGCTGCGGGCTGAGCCATGTACCTTCAGCAGGTCTATCCATGCTTCTGCAGTATGGAAGCTGGCCCAAAACAGCAAAAAGAGGGACAACCCCAATGTGCAAGTAGTCTTCAGGTTTCTGTTTGCATCACATTTGCTAATGTCTCTTTGGCCGAAGCAAGTCAGGTAGCTAGGCCAAAATCAATGTGGGAGGGACTTACGTGAGGGCCTGATCTATAAAATAGTATGATTCCCTGGAGGCTACTGCTGTAACAGTCTACCATAGCATTAAGTCCAAAAATCCATGGAGAGTGTATTATATCAGAGTTACCTAAATTTGGCCCCAGTCCAAGGTTGTATTCTGTTTCTCTTGGTCTGATACCCTTAGAGTCCATCCCATTGTTTATTAGGTAGGTTTCTTCCCATATGAATTTAACAAAATCTTGTGATTCTTTTGGAGTAAAGCCTTTTCCTCCAGAGCCAGACTCTGCCCTTCTCCCCCTGAATACGCTAGGATCTGACTCTAAATAAAAGCCCCAAGACCGTGAGAGGTGAGAGCAGTGGGTGTAGAAAGGACAGGGATCCCCATGCAAGGCAGCTGCCTCATCTGTGCTTATTACAGGTTTTCAAGCACAGGGGGGCTGGGATCATCAAATAGGGCTTAAGAGGCTTCTTCCCAGGGAAGCTCAGGGATATTGAGGGGTTAGGGGAGGTCAAGATTTTCAGGATCATCCAAGTCCGCCCAAACGTTCCTGTTCCTAGTCGTCAGAGTCCTATTCCTTCCAAATTTCTGCCTCAACTTCCACACGTGAGACTTGGCCAGTCTGTGACTGTTTGCCTTGGATCTGGTTTTTTAGATATGTCTGTCCTGTAACTAAAAGGAATAAGAGACACGGTCTGGGGAGGCTTAGAAGCCATCTGATGCTCTGAAGACGATTTGAGCGGCGAGCTCTGGGCTCCTAGTTTCCTTCCTGCGAGCACCCTGGTGCAGTCCGAAGCAGCCACCTTACCCTGCATTCCTCATGACCATCTTTGCCACCGTAAGGTGACCGTTAGTGCATCTCCAAATCCCTGCCTCCTGCTGGCACTCAGACCTAGCACGAATAGACCGTAATGTAATGAATCACAATGCCATTGCATGCTGTAGATTACTGGTTCCCATTTTCCACTGGCAGAGAGTTAAGCTCTGAGTTCGAAGCAAATCAACCCCAGCATCCTCTTTTTCAGAGTCTGTTTCCTAGGACCACTGCTGATCCAGTCCTGTACCAGCCAGGGTCCAGTCAGGAAAGTGAAGTGGATTTAATATTAGGAATTTGTTATAAAGATACTAGAAGGCAGAAAGAGCAAAAAGTAGATACCAAAGAAACCCAAATATTAAAGCTGCAGAAAGCAGCTAGCTTTCTGCTGTGGGCTGCTGACAGAAGTGACAAACGCAGGAACTGGAAACAGGAAGGAATTCTCTGCCTCCCACATTCCCATCCCCGAGGGCCTCCCATCTATTGAACTTTACAGGAAGCCAGCTGGCAAGGGACGCTGGTAAATGCAGTTTGCTGAATTCTAGCCGGAGCCTGGCAGAACAGAATAGAGGAAGGTAGGCTTGGAATGGAGAACGGGAGGTAAATAACCAATTCCTGCATCAAAACTTATCTAGGTAAACAGAGATATATCTCCTGAGAGAGGAAAATACAGAGGCAGTGGATTCCAGTTACATTGTGGCACAAGGAACTTTCTTAAACTTTGTGGCATTTGCCCATATAACAAGGGCCTAATATACATTTATTGATTAATTGGAGAAGAAGATAGCAATAGGGAACTGCTTTGGCCAGGAGCATAGGACAAAATAAATTTATTTTTAAATGCATTTTGTAGAAGAAGTTGTATCAGTCGCATCATTTGGTTGCAATTGAAAGAAAACTTGGAGCAAATGGGCTTATATTAAAAAAAACAGAATGCATTTGCTTATGTAACAGAACAGACAAAGGTGTGGGTGGGCACAAGGGTCTAACGATGACATCGGGATCCAGGTTTTTTCTACCACCTCTTCCCTCTGCTTCCTTTTTGTGATCTATTGTCAAACATGACTTTGTATTTTCAACAGTAGGCTCCTCTTAGGGGAAGTAAACTCCAAATAGCATGTTTGCGGCTCTGTTCTGTTTGTCCTATAAAAATAGAATTCCATGTTAGAACAGATGCAAGAAGTACAGAGGAAGCAACTAATGCCCAGAATTTGGGGTTGTACAGATCAAATAGAAATATAACCAGGTTAGAAAAAAAAAGAGAGAGAGAGAAGAAATATAATCAGACTGCTGGTCAAATCAGGCAACTTCCCAGGGTCTTGATCCCCCTTTGCTTTAAAACTCAGCACATGAAATGCTCTACCTATGGGTAATTTAAAGTTTAAATCAGCACGAAATTTAAGGAGGCCTGTTCAATCATAACATTGGCAAATGTTTTTTAATGATAACACATATTGCTCCAGAATATGTCATTAAATTGGTAGACTCATAAATTATTAGTGGTCATATAAATCAGTACAATTTTTTGAGGCACATTTGTCAATAGATTGGAGGCCATACAATTTGTCATACCATTTGTTTAATTGTATTCTGTAAATCGGAAATAATTCAAAAAGATATAGAAAGCTAAAGACATGGAGACATTCACTGCAAATATAAATATGTGATTTTTAAAAAGATTTTATTTGTTTCTTTGACAGAGAGAGCACGAGCATGGGTAGCGGTAGGCAGAGGGAAAGGGAGAAGCAGGCTCTGCATGGAGCAGGGAGCCTGATGTGGGACTCGATCCAGGATCCTGGGATCATGACCTGAGCCGAAGGCAGACGATTAACCAGCTGAGTCATCCAGGCATCCCTAAATATGTGATTTTTTTAAAAAAGCTTTTCCATAACATTGAGTGAAAAAAAGCAAGGTATATAACTCTATACTCAGTTAAAGTTTTAAAAAAAATGAACTAGGGGCCCCTGGGTAGCGCAGTCGTTAAAGCGTCTGCCTTCGGCTCAGGGCGTGATCCTGGTGTACCGGGATCGAGTCCCACATCAGGCTCCTCCGCTATGAGCCTGCTTCTTCCTCTCCCACTCCCCCTGCTGTGTTCCCTCTCTCGCTGGCTGTCTCTCTCTGTCAAATAAATAAATAAAATCTTAAAAAAAAAAATAAAAAATAAAAAAATAAAAAAATGAACTAAAAAAATATGCTTGGATATGTAGCAAGAACCATGTCAAGGTTTATACTTCTACCCAAAAATACCATTCCAAGGATTTTTCTAAAGGAAATCCATAGACTGAAGTAAAATATGTCTTATATGAAAAAATGTACTAATTACAGTCTTATCTAAATGGTCCCAAACTGGAAATAACCTGTCAAACAACATGGAAGTGAGTTAGCGATAGTAATTAGTATTTGTATTGCAGACTACTATCTAGTCGTAAAATGACAGTTGAAAAGATTATATGGAAATATGGAATAATTGTTACAATATAATTTTAAGTGAAAAAAATAATTTCTCACCCTGAGCCCATCACTACGTCACTCAGTTTATGTACATGATCTCTTTTCACGCTCGCACGGTCTGATGGGCAGAAAGGATGTGATCCTCATTGTTAGATGAGAAGGTGCAGACAAAGTTCATTAGTAATTTTCCCAAGTTCACACAGTCAGTAGAGCCGGGATTCAAACCTAAGCTAACTGACATGGAAGCCCTTTCTCCTTATCTAACTAGCATGCTATAAATCCCCAGACACTTGAGGATAAGTAGCAAAAGTAAAGAGAGAGAGAATCAGCCCGGAACAACAACGTGGGAGTCTTATATTAATGGTTTCCTTTTTATTACAATGTCAAGTCCAAATAAATAAACAACAAATAAGAAAAAAGAATGGAACAAAAAGCTGGAAAGGAGTATATACACTAAATTATTAATAAGGTTTTGTTAAAGTGGAGGAGCTGTATGTGGAACTTCCCCCTTTTCTCTATTTTACAAAAATTTTTGGTAATGGACAGCACTTTTGTAAAGTATTATTTTAAGTGTTCCCTTTGGCAGCACATACACTAAAATTGGAAAGATAGAATGTTAGCATGGCCCTGTGCACAAAATTCTGTAAAGCATTCCGTATGAAAATACAGCTATATAGCACGATATGAAAGCCAGAGCTCTTTATGCATATTGATCATTGAAACACCGTGGTACTCAGAAATAGCAATGGTACGTCTGGCAATGTGTTATTAGAAATAGGAATATCTGTCATTTTCTTCAGAGATGAGGAGAACTATGATTTCACTTATACGTGGAATCTAAACAAAAGAAATGAACAATGAGAACAAAAGAGAAAGAGGCTCAGAGGTACAGAAAACAATCTGGTGGTGGTCAGAGGGGAGGGATGGGGAGACAGGCAAAATAGGTGAAGGGGAGGAAGAGGTATAAACGTCCAGTTCTCAAATAAATAAGTCACAGCATAAGGAATATTGTCAATAATATTGTAATAATTCTGTATGGTGGCAGATGGTGCCTCGACTTAATGTGCTGATCCTTTCATAACGTCTGTACGTGTCGAATCACTATGTTGTATACCTGAAACTAGCAAATATGATATATCAACTATACTTCAATTAAAAAAAAAACTGGGGGGGGGGCGCCTGGGTGGCACAGCGGTTAAGCGTCTGCCTTCGGCTCAGGGCGTGATCCCAGCGTTATGGGATCGAGCCCCACATCAGGCTCCTCCGCTATGAGCCTGCTTCTCCCTCTCCCACTCCCCCTGCTTGTGTTCCCTCTCTCGCTGGCTGTCTCTATCTGTGTTAAATAAATAAATAAAATCTTTAGAAAAAAAAAAACTGGGGGGATGACTTCCACAAAGTCCTGTTTTTAGCACGTTTGGGAAGAAAATCTAAAAGCACATATTCTTTCCTTTTTTCTTTCCTCCTTTCCTTTGCTGTCTCAGCTGTGAAATTAGAATGGTAATAACAATCTCTGTCTCTGTCAATGTGATGAGATTATGGTTAATTTTTATTTTCTTTATATTCTTCCTGTATTTGAAAGGTTTTTTTTTAAATATTTTTTACTTTATTATGTTCTATTAGCCAGCGTATAGTACATTAGTTTTTGATATAATGTTCAACGATTCATTAGTTGCGTATAACACCCAGTGCTCATCACCACATGTGCCCTCCTTAATGTCCATCACCCAGTTACCCCATCTCCCCACCCCCCTCCCTTCTATAACCCGCAGTTTGTTTCCTGGAGTCCAGAGTCTCTCATGGTTTAAAAAACACATTTTACATTTATTTATTTATTCATTCATTCATTCATTTATTCATTTATTTATTTATATTTGTCAGACAGAGAGAGAGCATAAGCAGGGGGAGCAGCACTCAGAGGGAGAAGCAGGCTCCCTGTTGAGCAGGGAGCCCGATGCAGAACTCAATCCCAGGACCCTGGGATCATGACCTGAGCTGAAGGCAGACGCTCAACCAACTGAGCCACCCAGGCATCTTAACATTTTACATTTTTAATCTGAAAAAAACAGTAAACTTGATGTTTTAAATTATTTTATTTAAATTTAGAAGATTCTTTAAAATTTTTTTGATTTTTTTTTTAAAGATTTTACTTATTTATTTGACAGAGAGATAGAGATAGCCAGCGAGAGAGGGAACACAAGCGGGGGAGTGGGAGAGGAAGAAGCAGGCTCACAGCAGAGGAGCCGGATGTGGGGCTCGATCCCATAACGCTGGGATCACGCCCTGAGCCCAAGGCAGACGCTTAACCGCTGTGCCACCCAGGCGCCCCTAAAAATTTTTTGGTATTTTAAGGACACCTGGGTGGCTCAGTCCATTAAGCGTCTGCCTTCAGCTCAGGTCATGATCCCAGAGTCCTGGGATCGCGCCCCTTCTGGCTCTCAGAGGGGAGCCTGCTTCTCCCTCTCCCTGTGCCCCTCTTCCTGCTTGTGCGCGCTCTCTCTCTCTGTCTGTCCCTCTCAAATAAATAAATAAATAAATAAATAAATAAATAAAATCCTTTCAAAAATATTTTGAAATTTTAGAGTTTCAGTGTCTATCTTTTGAAAATCAAAAGGTTGCATGAATGCCAAAGAGTATAGTATTTTTGGCAAAAATTTTATACGCGCAGCCTGTTTTTTCCCTTACGTCAGGCGCACACTTTCACCCGTGTTTTTAAGAGACATTAAAAAGAAACTAAAAGAAAAGTTGACTGAGTGAAAGTGTGCAGAGGCGCTAGGGTTGCCAGCATCCTGCCCGCTCAGTCAGGTGTGACGTCGGCCTCTGCGCACAGCGCATGACCGGCCTGTGACAGAACGTGTGACACACACATGTGACGGGCGAGCCCTCCCGTCTGCTCCACGTCGCGCCCTGGGGACTTGACCTCCGAAACCACCCTGCCGGGACCAGGCAGTTCAAGGGTGGGGAGTGTGAGGGGTCTTTCCAAAACACACACATTGTTTGAGTTCTTGTCTAAAAATGAGAAGGAAAGAACAGTGAGTGTGAGGGGCTGGAATGTGACGGTTGGAAGCTGTTTGGGGAAATGCCGGTCCGACCATCTGCAGCTCGCCCCCGTGAGAGGTTTAATGAAAAGTTCGAGCCCCAGAGTCCAGAGTCTCTCATGGTCCGGGACATAATCTGAGGGTTACAGAAGGGAGGGGGTGGGGGGATGGGGTGACCAGGTGATGGGCATTAAGGAGGGCACATGTGGTGATGAGCACTGGGTGTTATGGCCACGGATGAAATGTTGAACACTAAAAGAAAAAAAGAGAAAGAAAGAAAGAAAGAGAGAGAGAGAGAGAGAGAAAGAAAGAAAGAAAGAAAGAAAGAAAGAAAGAAAGAAAGAAAGAAAGAAAAAGAAAGAAGAAAGAAAACTTCAAGCCCAGGCTGGCAGACGCTGCACTTTTCTGAGTGTTCATAGATGAGACGGGGGGTTCACTGGACTCCCCAACAACATCATCTCCCTTTCAGGGCCACCTCGGGGGAAAGGCCGCTGGTCTAGTCCCAGCAATCCATCAGATTCCATGTTGGGGCTTGGGACCCCCGTCAGCACGGTGGGAGATGTGAGGGGTACACAGTATTTATGAGATATACACTACACTTTCAGGGATTCTCCGGGGCTGGAGAAATTCACATGGGAAAGGTTGTATAAAAAGCAAGGCCACTAAATAAATAAATAAATAAATAAATAAATAAATAAATAAATAAAATAAAATAAAATAAAATAAAATAAAATAAAATAAAATAAATAAAATAAAAAGCAAGGCCACATACAATTAAGGGTCTGATGAGAGGAAACAGAACATAAGACACAAAGGAGTTCAAGTGAGTGGGAAGAGAAGCACAAGACTAGGGAGGGAAAGAGAAATGTACTGGGCCTGGAAGGTTTTTAGTGACAGGGAGGGAGTAGATCAGTAACGGTGGCAGGGCTGAAATTCAGAAACTTCGCCGACCTGCCCAGCAGTGGCACTGGTCCAAAGGCGGAGAAGCATCCTGGAAGCTGGTTGTTAAGTGGTGGCCAGGGGGCTATCTGGGGGGACCTAAGGGATGCAGCAAGTCTCAGGAGATGGCAGGATGGCGGGGGATCACTCAGGGTGCTCTGGACTGTGACTATTTTCTATCTAGATAGTTCTACCCACTACAAAGGTGCAACCATACCAGTATCTGCTGAAAATCAGCCTTGAATGACGGCAAAATGTATACAATGTGTAAAACTTGCTTTTGTATGTGGCATTTCATTTGATCTGTCTGTCAGTCTATCTACCTGTCTAACTAGCCATCTGTCTGTTTCTCTGTCTGCATATTTACCTATCTTTCTGTCTGTCTGGCCGCAGAGACCAAAAACATAGGTAAAGATGAAGACGTGGGTCTGAAGGGAGCCATCACGCATCTTTCATTCAGTCATCTCGTCATTCCTCTCACAAACTCAGGGCCCCTGGATGTTGTCAGCTGGGCACTCAGCTGAGGAGTCCATCCAGAGCTGGAATTGTCACATGGGAACTGGGTCTCATGGCACAAGCCCTGATATGCAGCCAGGTCAGAATCTGCAAATGGCAACAGGAGGAAACAAGTGAATCATAATCAGTATGGATCCGAGTCAGGCCTCAGGGGAGGCTGGTCTGACAGGGAGGCAAGGACAGATCAGAAATCCAGTCACAGTGTTTTGTCAGGAACTGATGGCTGTCCGGCTTTGCAAACAGGTTTGAGAAGGAAACGAATGGAGCCCGAACCAATTGGACTCGACAGTAGTAACATCATCATCATTTCGATTTCTGTGGCACATTAAGATTTGCAAAGCATTTTCCAATATCTAGTTGAGCCTTACTGCCAATTGGTAAAGCAAACAGTGCAAACATTCTCATCTCAGTGATAAGGCAAATCAGGTTGAGAGAAGGAAAGTAACTTGCCGAATGTACCCATTTCTTTTTAAGCAGAGTTACCAGTTGGTTAGCTCAAGGAGATGCCGTAAGCACAGAATATCTTCATTTTTACCACAGCACATACAAAGAGTTGCATTAATATGTATGTACATCAGTTAAGATGGCTGGGAGAAGAGGTCAGACTGACAAAACATCTATTAAAAAAAATTGTCTTTTTTTCTCTTTACCTCTGTCTTAACCAGCGACCCACATAGGACAATAGAAGATGAGCCTGTGTTATCTGAAGGCTAATTAAGTGGGGAGAATAGTCAGTCAGGTAAGTGAGAGTTTTCTAATTTAAAATCCCAGCTTCACTAAGTCAAGACCAAAGAGATAGAGTAAAAGTCTTTGTTTTTAGGTGTGTGGGCAGATGGTAGAAGACGGAAGAAGCTTGCTTTGTTAGCAATGAATATGAAAAAATTCTGGGGACTTAATATGAAATAATGAGTGACATCATACTCATAAACTACAAATGTGTCATAACACATAACACGTGTCACATGTCACGACAAAGGTGGGTTAAACTGAAATCCAATTGCTAAAAAGCGAAGGACGTTAGCATATCCGAGAGCAGGACACTGTTCAGGCCTGGGGACAAATAGTTTTGCTGTCACTTCGATGTGTAGACCAGTGTGCATCTGGAGTGTTTTGTTCTCTTCGAGGCCCTACTTAACCGGGACATTGATAGATGGGAATAGATCTGGGGTGGGGCACCCAAAATAGTGACGGGGCTGGAAAATACCGTGGATTAGGACTGCTTAAAGGACTTAGGTGCATTTTTCCTGGAGAATTATCAAGGGAAGACGTGAAAGCAAGTTCAAGAGGTACAAGTGACATTGAAGTAGAGTTTGACCCAGAACCAGCAGGATCTCACTAGCAACTAGACCTACTCACCAACGTTCATCTCCCAGATCCTGGAAACACACACACCCCAGAACTACCATTTTTAGGATGCTCTAGAAGGTATTCTTCCCTGAGGAGGGAAACTCGTAAGGTCTCCTTTTTATCCTACGATTCTATAACTGTTCGAACTTGTCATTCAACTTCCTTCGGGGTCAGGGGGGAGTGAAGGGTGATGGTGCAATGAGATGGTTTCCAGCTCTACCCTCTCTGATGCATCTGGTTCTGGGGTGGGGCTTCACTTATATTTCACAACAATACCAGAGACCCAGATCTTTCATCAGCAGCATGACTTTCTAGATCTCATCCTCAAATGACCTTTCCTCTGCCCAGATATTCCAATCAATCTACCATCAAATAAGCCCAGTTTCTGCACCTCATTGGTATGGCTCCTTGAGAACTATGTCAGCTTGCCATATTCCTTTTTTTAAAAAAGATTTATTTATTTATTCGACACAGAAAGATATATATATAGAGAGAGAGAGCACAAGCAGGGGGAGTAGCAGAGGGAGAAGGAAAAACAGGCTCTCCACTGAGCAGGGAGCCCGACACAGGACTGGATTCCAGAACCCTAGGACCATGACCTGAGCCAAATGCAGACCCTTAAACAGACTGAGCCACCCAGGCACCCAGCCATATTCCTCTCTTAGTATTATTACTTTTTCCTCTAAACTCTGTTTTTAAACTCAAACATCCCGTTTTCAACACTCCTTGTATCTAAACACAGAGCGAGGCTAAAGACACAAACGAGAAACTACGTAAAGGGTCGTCAGTGTCTGCCTTTACCTGGAGAATAACGTCAGGATTGAGGAAGAGCTGAGGTGAAGTTCTGGGTTTGGTTTTACGGCGGTAGCCAGGAGTCACTCTCCCTTAGAGAACTGCATCCAGATAGGATCAGGCACTGCAGGCAAAGGAAGTGGTTGTGCCTGGGTGTGTGAAGAGAGAGGCTGGGAAGTCCCTACCCTTCCCCTATGCACATACCACCTGCATGTCTCCATCTTTCTGCCTGAACACTCACCTTCAGAGATAATTTCCTTTAGGCCTCAAAGCCTTTTTAGACTTTAAGAAGCTCCTTAGGAGCTATTCATTAACTCAACCAGGGCAACAGACAAGACTGGGAGAAAGGGTAATTTTCGGGGAGGTAGGGTCCAGGGCTCCCCTTGGAAGATGCAGTCATGGGAAAACCACACTGTTACTCTCTTTCATGTATTTACCACCGATTTAGTGCTAAGCACTATATGTTAGGCATGGGGGAGACGGAAATAGTAGACATCATTCCTGTCCTCAAGGGACTTGCAGATCATAGAAGTCGTCTTTCTGACCATTTACATAGTTGTACCCTATATGAAAGGAAAGATGTTCTAAGATGACTCAGATGGGGAAAGCAGCTGGGGTATGTGTGGTTGGGTAACCCATGATGGGCCTTTACCCTCCCGTCACTGGGAGGTGGGGGGTAGCTAGAAACCACTGGTTTGGTCAGTGGAAGGCAGTACCCCCAAGGAGGGAACAGGGATCCTGCAAGGACTGGAGGGATGTCTAACAGGACCTCTCCGTCAAGCGCTGGGGCCATGAATTTTTCTGTAGGATTTTATGTTTTCAGGTAATCCTTTACAGAATTAAGTAAGGAGCCCCCCACTCCCCAGGCCAATACTGGTAAGGCCAAAGAGCTAGAATTCCTCAGGACTTTCTTTTGGAGCCTCAGACAGAGGAAGGCAGATGAGAGACGTGGCATGCTATAAAAGCAGACTTTTTACCCCAAAACACTGGAGGATAGTGAAACACTCTCCATCAGTAACAATGGCTAACTTCTGCAGAGATATACAACCACGGGGGGTGCGTGGCAGAATCTCATGGGGAAAGGGGGAAATCGGAAGTGATTTCATAAAGTTTCCTGGTTGGGTTTATATGACCTTTTCCCACCTGAGTTGAGACTGGTAGATACAGGCCTGAGTCAGAGCTGCTCTGTCACTGATCAGAAACCCGCCCGCAGGCGGGTCCCTCTCTGAGCCTGTTTCCTCACAGGTGAGATAATCAATCTTCCCCAGCAGCACCGTTGACAGGAGTAAGGATAACATACTAATGTACCCACCCTGGTTAGTATGTAGCCAAATAGCCAAAGCTATTCCAGTTAGGATCTTGGTTTTACATTTATGTGATTAAACTAATTATTAAGGGTTTTTCCCCCCCTGAAACAGTCAACCTCAAAGGTAAACTTAAAGTGTTCTTTCTGGGAAAAAAAATCTGGTGAGTTGGAAATAGCAGCTTCTCTCCACCTCCACACCCCAACTTCCTATTTCCAGCAATTAAGATGTCATGAAACACTGAACCCCAGTTTAAGCTGGGGTGCCTCATTACATAGGGCAATTTTCTGTTAAGAGCTTATTTCCTGAAAATCCCAGGATTTTCCCTTCTGCATGAAGGCTGACTGAGCAGACTCTGTTGTCCCACAATATAGGTGTTGAGACAAATGACCATCCTAGTGGCTAACCATTCATTACGCTTTGGCTCTTTGGTGCCCAAGTGAAAGTGAAGACGAAAGGAGCACACAAGGAAGTCTGCTGTGCTAAACACTGCACGAGCTGTTCTGCATGAATCATTAAACGTAACCACTTAGAGCAATTTGGCAAGATAGGTAGGCTTATCCTCATTTTCCTGATGAGAAATGGAAGCTGAGAGTCCCATGTCCAAAGTACCATGTCTGGTAATTAGGGAATAGTCCTGGGGCCCAAGTACATTTTTCTCGAACTCCAAAATTTTTTACAGAGACCACAAAGGACGTGTTTTAGGGCTCATGGACGTAAGACATAATTAAGAAGTGAAATGGATCGGGACAAAGGCTCACTACTTCCAAGCACACGTAAGTGATTGTCTCTCCGGTGGACACTCACTTCTGGTTGTGACTGAAACCGAGCTGCCCAGGCTCAAGTTCAGACACTTCCTCTCCACTCAGCCAACGGCCATAAAGGAAAAAGAAGTGGCGAAAAGCAGTTTCAGGCTGATCATGTGCAAACTCTAACCTTCCCTGGACAAGAGGAGTAAAGGGACCACGTCTATGCATCCCAGGACATCGAGCAGTTGCCTAGGAGATCGATATCAATCCGTCGTTTCAAACACATGTTGTTGTCTTCATCTGGCCCCGACAGCTGAAGCTGAAAAAACATCCTGCCTCCCAAGCAAAATCACATTTAGATATAAAGGCACATCTGTGTTCTGCACTTTGATGTTCACAGCCGTCCCTCTTGTCCCCTCAGGAAGCACCGGCCACAGGCCTTTGCAGACCTGGGACCCTTTGGGGCTCAACACAAATGCACAGACCACACTTGGAGAAGCACTGTTACCACCTCACTTTGAATTACAACGGCCAGACCAGGGTTCCTTCCAGGATAAATCCAACCACTTGACCGCTTGACCCTCGAGGTGGTCTCCACCTATCAATTAATTGCAGATTACTTTCTTCCTCTTTTTGTCTTTTTTTTTCTGTTTTAATTCAAGCAACCTACAGACCTGCTTGAAGCAGTCTTCAATGACTACAGACGTTCTGAAGGAAGTAAGAGAGTAAGAGATCTAGACCCTATTTTCTTTACAGTGATTGCTGTATAACTGAGCACAACTGTTATTTTTTATCTTGAAAATCAAAGCTGCCTCTAGAGGCTTTAGGGTAGGGCCTTGCTATTTGCATGTTTCTTCCCCTGCCATCCCCCTTGGCTCTCCTGCGCCCGCCCGTGGGGTTAGAGGAACCAGCTACCTGTGGGAAGGAGGTAGAGAGAACACGTAAGCAGAGTTCCCAGCTCAGGGCAAGCATCCGACTTGGCCTTCCTACAGTCATATTGTACAATTAGGTTTAAAAGCCAAACCAAATACCACCCTACCACCAACGTAGCTTTCCTTTCTCAACTCTGCTTTATGGTAACATGATTTTCCATCACCGAGTGATGATACTGTGATGACCTTAAGGGATTTCTATGCTGAATTCGCAGAAACAGTTTGGGGGAAGAATGTTACTTCTCTTTTGCTTCCCCTCCCCAAAGGTCCCTTTTATGCACCTCAAACTTACTCTTCAACCCATTCTTTTGATGGAAATTAATCTATGTTTCCCTGTACACCCCACCCTTACCCCAGTGGCCAAAACACACAAAAACCAGGGCCAGTTCCTCAGCCAACTGCAGTAATAACCTCCCACAGGAGCTGAAACCCCACTCGAACCTGGATTTTTTCCTCCTCAGGATTCCTCTTGGAGAAAAAGAATCAGGACAGCCCCCACGCAGAGGACTGAGCATAGAACAGAAACCCCAGAGCCTTCCAGCTTCAAGCCGTTCCCATGAGCTACACAGGGCTGGAGGGAGAAAAGTCTAGCGCAGGAAGGGCAGTGGAAGCTTTGGGAAGCGATCTCTCAGGAGATCTGGAAGTGTGAAGAGAGCTCTGTAGTTACTGGGAATATGAAGATATCGGTGCCTGACAGACAGTAGGTGCTCAATAATAATTGAATGAGTGCATGAATGAATGGGCAAAAGGGAAAAAGCATAAGAGATGGGAGGGCTGGGTACAGACGACACTCACCTTTACTTTCCTCCTAGGATCTTTTTTAGAGTTATTTCCATTTTTTCCACTGGCTCCAGGATGGTGCATAGACACCACCTCCAGGCTGAAGGCTTCTTGATCAGTCATCTTTCCAGTCTCGGTGTTGGCTAGACTTAGGTGTCCATTTCCGCACCTCCCAGGCAAAGGCTCACGACAAAGCAAGCCTGAGCGGTAAGACAAAAGAGAAAAGGAAAAGGTGAGCCAAGAAGTCTGCATTCTCCTCCTTCTGTTTCAGTCTGCTGGTGCTTCCGTGGATGTTAAATTCTTCACGCCCTGTTTTCTATAACTATGAACTGTAGTTAATATCACTGAGGCACCGGGATGGTAAATCCACTGACCATAGATTTGTGACATTGTAAAGGGAAACACCGTATTTGGCAGTATCTAGAAAACACACCTTTAAAACAGACCCTAGTTCTTATCCGCTCTTCCCTAAACCACCACTCCTCAGACTTTAATGTGCCCTTGAACCACTCAGGAGTTTTACCATATCATTAATGAAGTATACTCGACATACAATATTACATTACTTTTGGGTCTATAACACGGCGATGTGACATTTGTATATGTTGTAAAATGGTCGCCTTAGTAAGCCAGTTATCATCTGTCACCTTATAAGGTTAATACCATGTTATTGACTACATGCCCCATGCTCTACCTTACATCCCAGGACTTACTTATTTTACAACTGGAAGTTTGTACTTTTTGATCCCCTTCACCCGTTTGCCTCACTGCAACCCTCCTCCCCTCCAGCAACACCCAACCTGTTCTCTGTATCTGTGAGTATGGGTTTGGTTTGGTTTGGTTTGGTTTGGTTTGTTTAGGTCCTAGCTTAGGTCATTGCCAAAAGCGTCTTCCAGCTTTAATTCTTGTCAGGTCTCCCCCATCCTCATGTACCTGCTGGACACTCTGGACATCAGTGACTTGCAGAGCCCCAAACATGTCAGGCTCTTCAAACCTGTGTGGCTTTGTCCATCTTCCCTCTGCTCTTCACCCCCCTTCACTGGATGAGCTCCTTCATGGCTCAGCTCACATGTAACCTCTTCCAGGGAAGGATAGGTATTAAATGTTCTTCGACTATTTGGTAGAATTCCCCAGGGAAGCTGTCTTGTCCTGGGCTTTTGTTTGTTGGGAGATTTTTGATTACTGATTCAATCTCCTTACTAGTACTCAGTCTGTTCAGATTTTCTGTGTCTTCCTGATTCAGTATGTTTCTAGGAATCTGTTTATTTCTTCTAGGTTGTCTAATGTGTTAGCATATGATTGTTCGTAGCAGTCTCTTACAATCCTTTGTGTTTCCGTAGTGTCAGTTGTAGCTTCTCTTTCATTCCTGATTTTATTTGAGCCCTCTCTCCTTTCTCTCGGTGAGTCTAGCTAAAGGCTTCTGTCAATTTTGTTTATCTCTTCAAAAAACCAGCTCTTGGTTTTGCTGATCTTTTCTGTTATCTTTTTAGCCTCAATTCATTTATTTCCACTCTGATCTTAGTTATTGCCTTCCTTTTACTAACTTTGGTTTTCATTTGTTCTTCATTTTCTTGTTCCTTTAAGTGTAAGGTTAAATTGTTTCTTTGAGATTTTTCTTGTTTCTCGAGGCAGGCCGGGATTGCCATGAACTTCCCTCCTAGAAACTCTTTGCTGCATTCCATAGATTTTAGTGTCGTTTTTCTTTTTTCATTAATCTCTGGTATTTTTAAATTTCTCCTTTTAATTGCTTTGATGACGCAGTGGTTGCTCAGTAGCACAGTGTTTAATCTCCACGTATTTGTGGGTTTTCCAGCTTCCTTTTTGAAATCGATTTCTGGTTTCACGCCATTGTGGTCGGAAAAGATGCTTGATAAGATTTCAATCTTCTTGAATTTATCGAGACTTGTTTTGTCTTGCCGAACAGGTGATCTATCCTGGAGATCATTCCAGGTGTATTTGAGAATGTGAATTCTGCCGCTTTTAGATGGAATGTTCTTTATATATATCTATGAAGTCCCTCCAGTCTAATGCGATGTTTGAGGCTGATGTTTCCTTATTAATTTTCTGTCAGTGGATTACCTATCTATTGACACATGTGATCTCTTCATCGATATAGGTGCCCTTTCTTGCTCCCCGCCCCCTTCTCCTCTAGGTCTCTTAGGTTTTTTTTTTTTTTCATTTTTAAAAATTCTTTTTACTTTTTGTTGCTCTGTCTGAGTGGGTTTCAGTGCTTTTTCATCCAACTCACTGGTCTTTTCTTCCATTTTATCCAGTCTGCTGTCAAACCCTTCTAGTGTATTTTTTTCATTCAGTTCTTGTACTCCTCAGCTCTGTGACTTCTGCTTGTTGTTTTCTTATATTTTTCTGTCTCCTTCTTGGAGTTCTCACTCTGTTCATCCATTCTTCTCCTGAGTTCAGCAAGCACCTTTATGACTATGACTTGGGATCTTTATCCATATCATCAAGGTCTTTTTTCTGAAGTTTTGTGTTTCTCTCTCACTGAGAACAGACTTGTCTGTTTCCTCATTTTGCTTGATACTCTGTGTTTCTATGGAGTCGGTGAAACAGCTACCTCTTTGAGTGTTGAAGGAACAACCTTATGGAGGTGATGAAATTTCTTATTCACCCTTGCCCTCGTTCTTGGTTGTCTCTTGAACCTTTGTGATATCTAAAGGGCCTGGTTTATTCTTGGTAAGTCCCTGTTGTTAAGAGTGTCCCAAGGTCTATCAGTGTTCCAAGGAGAATAATCTCCTTAGCACCCAGTTTCAGGCTGACTGGAAGTCAGACTCTCCCACAGAAGATTTTGAAGTATGCAGATTAGACAGTCCCGTGGGGCCACAGTTGTTAAACCCTGCTGGCCTCTGGATTGTAGGATCTGGATGTGTCCCTGGGCAACAGTTTCAAAAATCAGGGCACCAGATGAACGGAGAAGCTCCTTTCTGTGAGGTCTTACTGAGCTGTAGTAGGGCCCAGGGCGTGTGCAAGGATGGTGTCTCTAATACATTTTCTGGGAGCACCTCCACAGCCTCTAGTTGTATGGCAACCCTGAAGCCTGTCTCTCCGGCTGAGCTCCAGATTTAGAAAATAGGCCTCTTTCACACAAAGACTGGGGGTGCATTTCAATATGCTGTCTGTGCAGTGCTCTGGCCAACACCTATCTTTCTGATAGTTTTAGCTCAGGATCCCTGCCCCCTTGGCCACCAGGGCCAGGTGAACGAGGGGCAGCCTCTGTGTGTTTGGCGGGGGCCTGCCGGCTTTAGCAGGGCGGCTGGAGAGGGTAGGAGATGGGGCCAGCTTCAGAAAAGCAGTGGGAAAACAGCCTGACTGCAAGTATGCGTTGGCCCCAGGCTGGGAGTGGGAGAATGCCAGGACCTTTGACCTTTGCCTGCCCCAGCCAGGGAGCAGGGGGTTGCTGTGACTGCCTGTGCTCTCCAGCCTCAGCAAGGAAGCAGGAGGCAGCGGGAGGCAGCAGGAGAGTGCACAGATGACAGCCACTGGCACCTCTGCCTTCAGAGGGCGACTCAACTGTCCCTGCCGCTCCAGCAGATGCCCTCAGACCAGCAAATGAATCTCCTTTAAGAACAGCCTAGGGGAATTTCAAATTGGTACTTTTGCGCTGGATCCTGGGGTGACTGAGCCCACACACAAGCCATTTGAAAGGAGACCCTCAGTTTTCTACAGCACTTTGGGTCCCCATTGGTTTGGGAAGCTCATCTCTCTGTTGCAGATCCCCAGAGTTGGAATGCCTGATGTGAGGCACAAACCCTTGTTCCTCCAGGAGAAGCCCCAGCCAGGTGAGCTCTCCCCTATTAGATGCCCCCATGCTGGGGCCGGTGTTTTTTTTTTTTGCCGAGACCATATCTCTGTCTCTCTATCCATCTTGATGTTGTCCTTTTATCCTTTGTTGTCAGGAGCAGTTCATCTAGTTTTCAGACCATTTTCAGAGGGAAAGGAGGTGAGCTCAGGATCTTCCGACACAGCCACCTTGAAACCCTCCTCCCCAAAGAGCTGAATAAAATGCAGGTCCTGATTCAGTAGGTTGGATGGGGCCCAGGAGTCTACACTCTTAACAGTTTGTCTGGTGACGTCGAAGCTGCCCTAAGGAGAAGCAGACTTTGAGTGGCGAGGGCCTAGAGTTTAGGTCCCAGCTTAGGTCATTGCCAAAATCGTCTTCCAGTTTCAATTCTTGTCAGGTCTCCTCCACCCTCATGTACCTGCTGGACGCTCTGGACATCAGTGACTTGCAGAGCCCCAAACATGCCAGGCTCTTCACACTTTTGTGGCTTTGTCCATCTTCCCTCTGCCCTTCACCCCCCTTCACTGGATGAGCTCCTTCATGGCTCATCTCACATGTAACCTCTTCCATGAAACCTTCCCCAACTCCCCAGCCTACCAGGAAGTCAGATCCTCTCTACTCTGTGTTCATCACACTGTACCATAATATACTGTTTACATTTCCTTGTTCATAGCACAGGGCTACTCAGATTATGCCCTACACAGGGGTCCTTGGCCAAGGAGGCAAGAAGGGGCCGAAATCCATTCTGTTCCCCACATGTTATCCCTGAGCCCTGGCACAGAGCTGCCTCCACCAGGAGGAAGGGCTGACTTTTTCCAGATCACACAAAGGTGCCATAGGGGCTGATGGTCTTTCCTACCAGACATGGAGTGTCATCCATCTTTTGGTTTCTATCTCCAAATAGAGATGTCACAGCTCAGTGTTCAGTAACATGTTCCTTGAATGAAGGAGTGATGAGAGAAAGAAATGAAGAGCTACAGAGAGGAATGCACAGACAATAATTTCATTCAGTCTTAATGGTAAGTCAGCTCAACTGTGAGCAAGAGAGCTGGGATTTGCTAATGTGCTGCTGAAAAGGCAAGGTCCTCAAAGCCCAGTCTTACTGAAAGTACTGTAATAGGTTTTAGTGAAAAGAAACAGAAAGGTTGCAGTCAGCACCTGTAGACAACTCATCAGAACGAGCAAAGAAAGAGGCTGCCCACAAGCAAACCTGACTTGTAACATCTTTCCAAATCTAGGGGAAGATGAGGGAGACTCCGAAGACTGCTCGTAAGCTATAGAGGCTACTGAGAGCAGCGGTTTCTACAGCAAAAACATCCTGAGGACAAGAAGAGGTGATTACAAAACAATGAATTCACCTGAGGGGCTGAAGTCAGAAACAGAAGCCAAGGTCCGAGCTTGTGAAGGTGAGTCTCCTCTGACTCTGAAGGCTCTGGGCTTCGTGGAGAAGGGCCCAGACTGGATAAAGGAGCATCTCAATGCAGTCTTTGAATTGGGGCTCCTCTGATCTGCTTTGCGAGAACTCCTTAGTTGCTTCCAGGTGAGCGTGGCTCTGACAAGACTGAGCTTCCGGAAGTGGGGACTCAGGGTTAGACCCCTTCTATCTTCCCACGATGGCGTGATGTTCTATGAAATGAAGCCGGAGCTGGACTTGCAGGGAGTTTACAGCTGTCATTGCTGATAAAATAAGGAAGAGCAAAGGTCTAATAATTCTCAGTCAACATAGTCAGAATTTCACTTTGGAATGGTGCAAGAGATTCTTCTGAGAAACATACTGACACCTTGCATCTGGACTTTGCCTCTTACATCGCCTTCTTCTCGCTCAGGCCAGTTTCTAAAGGTACAGCCATGGTTCTGGAGTAAGGGGAAGTGAGAATCTTGAATACTGTATGCTATCATGTGACTTCAGGATAACATGTTATTGAAAACAAAACCTAAACTCAGCACACTCACACACACACACTCACACACACAGAAAGGAAAGTAGGGTAAGGTCTCTAAATCCCCATTTATCTCTTCTCAGAATTTAATCCCAGATTTCTTTGCCCAGCCAGTGTGGCAAACAATCAGAAAGAGCAGAACAGCTCTTTGGGCCTTATCTTTCCTCTAAGGGACTTTCTGTTCTTGTTATCTGGGATGAACTTTGTGATCAGATGATGTGTAGTCATCATGGAGAAGAATGGAGAGATAAGGTCTTTCTGACATATCACCACCGTTAACAGTTAACGCTGAAAGCTGCCCAACAACCTATGGGCTATTCTTGAGCCGACAACTCAATAAATACAAAGTTTCCTCTTTTTAAGGCGACAAAAAATGCTAAGTTCATAGACTTGTTCCCTGTGTCATTTCTAGAAGAAGGGCAGGCTAGTTAATTTCTTTTTTTTCCTAAGAAAATAAGCCATGTTGCAAAGGTTAATTTAAAAAAAAAAAAAAAGACTTTCAGTTCTTAAAAAATACATGCTCATTTTAGAAAAATTTGGAAATCATCGAAGAGTTCAAAAAAGAGAGATCCGTCCGAATGCCAGCAAGTCGCACAAACTTACCCAAAGCTTGCTGGAGCTTTTCAAAAGTCGTAGAGAAAATCAGCAGAGGAAAAGCTACGTTCACATATCCACTAAGTGAATCAGATGCGGGCCATGTTCTTAACTTTGAGGAGCACTGCGACTATGGAAGTAAACTAATCTGGAAATCTTACATGTCAAATTCAAAAATGAAGACAACATGTGACTTTCCCTGGATAAGAGTGCACATTTCCTGATCTGTAACATGACTTTCTGTCTTAAAAGAGATTGGAAAGGTTTGGACACACTTGTTTGTTGGCTCTGCATTTTGGAGGAAAGCTGAAATCACCTCCCCAGATACTGGAATATCTCTTATGGTTGGCACACACAAAAAAAGGGAAAAATCCACTCGGGAAAGTTAGAGAAATCCCAACACATTATTTATCAGGCAATTTACATGTACCCTTTTGAAAAAGATCGACTCTGGTTATTTTATTACTTATAAGACATTTCTTCTAAGTGTCCACAACATTTTTCCTTCTTACTTAGCTCTTCTTTCTCAGCTTCTTTACCTGGTTCTCAGAAGAAATTGGGAGTGATCTCCCTCCTTTGGACACCTCATAGTAGATTGCTGGATGTCTTACTTGATGATACTGGCATTGTCTTGAGGCTGAGTTCTGAAGCTTCAAACTTCAAACTTTGATTTAAGCACCAAAACAGTTTGAGTCAGTATGTGTGGCTTGGCCTCGAGGCGACAATCACCAAATCCTTCCTGCTTGTCAGGCACTGTTTTTTGTGCTTTACAAGTACTAACTCATTTAATCCTCAACATTAAATCCTCGTAACCTTCCCACGAGCTAGATACCATCATTTTCCTATTTCACATATGAGGAACAGAGAGTGATTTGCCCAAAGTCACAGAGCTGGTAAATGGCAAAGCCGTGATAGAACCAGGAAGCCCGGGTCAGTCTGTCACCAACCACAACACTCAAGTGTCTCATCTCAATCCATTTCCCTAACTGGAAAATTACATTGATTCCTTCTGTCTACGTCCGTCCCTTGACGTGTCCACTTGAATAACTGAATGTGAAGTCCAGGGGCTCTGCATTCTCAAACCACTGCTTTCCTTGAGGTCCCTGGGAGAAGCCACCTGCTCGCCCGTGAAGCCTCATGTACGCCCTGTCCAACAGGACATAATGGAGACCAACACTCTGCTGGGCTACTAGGGGCATGAAGGTGAGTTTTCTTGTTCATTTAGCACAGAGTGTCTTGGGTTGAGGGGTCCCTGCCCCAGCCCCCCTCGGCCACCAGCTCTATGAGAGAAGGTCTCCTGGGTGTCGGCCTCACGTGATCAGCCTCAGACAGAGACGGGACAAGAGCTCCAGGGAGCACAGCTTCTTGCCTCAGCTTTACTGCTCCCTTGCAACTCATCTCCAGGAAGAGTTTCAAGAAATGAGCGTGAGTGATAAAAACTTTGTCGTTTGACGTGCATAAGCCCCATCAGCTTTCATTTTCTCAGCTGGGAGCATAACCGACATGACTCAAGCAAAACCAGAAACCCTCATGTGGCCATATTAACAATGCTGTTCTTGGATGAGACCACATAAAATACCGGGACGGCAGAGCTGGGATGGAAATTCAGCATCGTCCCCCTACATTTTACAGATAAGGAAACTGAGACCCATGTTTGTGGTAACACAACTCATTTGTGGCTTCAAAAATATGTATTTCCTTGTTGGCTTATTTCCTTTTAAAAAAGAAAAGAACAGAAATTAATTAGCCTGTCTGGCCTTCTAGAAATGGCTCGTGGAGTCAGGCTCATGACAAAGTCAGCATGTTATTGTCTCATACGAAGGATCTGCAGTTACCACCCCAACCCCATAATGGGTCATCTCAAACCCTCAGGTTTACCCAGGGCCATGAAAATGGACAGGTGCCTAGACTTTGGTCCCTTAGCTACCGTGCCACTCACTACCCATCTCCAGCCAGCCCTTTAGCATCTGCTGGTCTCTACTACCCTTGTCAGGCCGCAGATACGCTTCCACCAAGGTCCTCTCTGGGTCACAGGTCTGCTACTAGGGATTCTTTTTTTTTTAAGGTTTTTGTTTATTTATATATTTGAGCGAGAGAGCACAAGCAGGGGGAGTGGCAGGCAGAGGGAGAGGGAGAAGCAGAGTCCCCGCAGAGCAGGGAGCCCGAGGCAGGACTCCATCCCAGGACCTGGAGATCACGACCTGAGCCAAAGGCAGACACTTAACTGACTGAGCCACCCAGGTGCCCCCCCACCACCACTAGGGATTCTTGCCACTGCTCTTGGGGTCCAGGTGCTCAGGGCAGGTCATCACAGGCACCCCTCCTGGCTCCCCCTTCCCCCACCCAGAGGTCTCATCCTATCTGAGCGTTATGCAAAAGTGCAAGCAGATCCCCAACTCTCACAGAACCTGCCATGAGTCTGCTGCTTCTAGTTCCCTATTCCTGCCAGTCTCAGACATTCTTTCTCCTCCTGAGCATCAGGCCACCTCTTTACCTCTTCGCCTGCCAACTCCAGTTCTTATCATCCCGGAAACCTAAAGCAAGGGTGATAATGCATCCCTGGGGCTAGAAAGCTCTGACCTCCAAGTCACAAAGCCTGGATTTGTACTCTTCCTTCCATTCATGGGAAGGCTAGGAGACCACATCCCTGTTATCCTGAACCAAGTGTCTGTGTACTTATATGTTTAATGTCTGTCTGTCTCTCTCTCTGGATTATAAATTTCATGAATTAAGGAATACGACTAGGTTAAGGTTAGGGTTAGTGGCCCATAGACATAACAAGAGTCTCATTTAAGGTTAGTCTCAGAGGAGATAGAAAGGGATGGAATGATGTTGAAAACTATTAAGAAGAATACACTTACAGGGCTTGATAACAAATTTGCCATGAAACATGTAAAAGACAGCAGTCAAGGATGATTCTGAGATTTTTTAAATTGACCCACCCAAATGTGCTATGGGACGGTGAGAAGAAGATTGGGTTTGGTTTGTTGGTAAAGGGTGGCGGACGGTGGAGGGCTTGTGAACAGTGAGTCTAGTTAGGAAACTGGAAGACACCCGGGGAGGTTGTCCTGCAGCTGATAGATTTGTGGGTCTCACTGTTTTAAGTACATGTGAGCAAGAAAATCAAAATGAAATTGCGAAGTGGGCAAGGTTATCTTTAGAATCTCCTTTCTCTTTTAGGACCCATTTCAGGGCCCCAGTTCCCTAATATTTTGCTGATCCTCATCCACACCTGTTCTTCAGACTCAATCAGGCTGGGGCGTCCGGGTGGCTCGGTCGGTTAAGCAACCAAACCATGATTTCAGCTCAGGTCTTGATCTCAGGGTGGTGAGTTCAAGCCCTACACTGGGCTCCATGCTGGTCACGGAATCTACTTTTAAAAAAGGGGGGGTGTTCTGATCATGTCAGGAAATCTCAGTTAAAAGGTTAACTACTGATGAGACACAATGAGCCAGCTCTCTCATGTTGCACTCGAGGCTAATGTGGAAGCACAGGCTCAGAGCAGAGGAATGACAATAACACCACTAATCAGAGCCAGCGTTTGTTACAGCTCTTCCTACGAGCTGGGCGCTGCTCCAAGCACAAATGCTCTTCCCAGCACATTGAGATAGGAAACATTTTATAGATGGGAAAACTGAGGCCCCGGGACGCTAAATGACTTGTCCAACGTCACACTGCCAACTCATGATGAAGCAGGAAACATTCCCTGGCATGGTTGTTCCGGAGTCCATTTTTGGAACCACTATCCTGGGAATGAAAGCATAAGCATAGAAATTTAAGAGTCGAAATGTGTAGGAAACTGTGGGGGTGGGTGGGGAGACACTCAGCAAAATTTATATTCCATGTGCGGGTGACTCTAGTCTCATCCTGCTAACCAGTGACTGTGATGACATGGGTTCTGCCCAGAACTAACCTCAGACAATTGACTGAATCTCTTTCTGTTTCATTTTCCTTATATCCATGTACAAGATTATTCCTTATTGCAACGTTTGTAATAGTGAATAGCTGGAAACAACCTACATGTCTCTTGAGAGGAGACTGGCTAAAAAATAATTATAGGGGCGCCTGGGTGGCACAGCGGTTAAGCGTCTGCCTTCGGCTCAGGGCGTGATCCTGGCGTTATGGGATCGAGCCCCACATCAGGCTCCTCCGCTATGAGCCTGCTTCTTCCTCTCCCGCTCCCCCTGCTTGTGTTCCCTCTCTCGCTGGCTGTCTCTATCTCTGTCAAATAAAATAAATAAAATCTTTAAAAAAAAATGATTATAAACCCATAAAATGGAATATAATGCGGCCATAAAAAAGGAGTAAGGGAGTTCTCTGAATACTGCTAAAGAGTGATTTCTAGAATATATTGTTTTACACATACACACACACAAACCATGGTGCAGAACTGGGTACATCATATGGTACAATTTGAATAAATGAGGGTGATAGGAATCTATGGATTTCTTTATATCTATCTGTACATCCCAACATAGGAAACCTATAGAATTGGCTGCTTCAGAGAATGGGTTGGATGGGGAACAGAGAGATGGGAGGAGGGAACCTATCCCAGATGGTGCTGTGCCCACCCTTGTGAATCATTACCATGCCTAGGCCCCAAGGGACAAGGGAGTAAATGGTCAACTGAACCCAGAAAGAGAGAGAGTGAGAGCTGTAGGTAGAGAAGGAGCCCCTGGACAGATGTCAGAGCCCTCCCTAGATGCACCCACAGCCCAGCAGGGAGGAATTGGGGAAATAAATACCTTGATCCCATTCTCCTCCTGCCTTCAACTCCTTTCAGTGCTGTCCCCTGGGGAAAATCTACAAGAAGCCCAAGGGCAGAGAATATGGTCAAGGCACCCTTAGAGGTGAGCATTGTCCCAGAGCTCCACGCGGGTGGTGGGTGGATCTGAAGAGCAGATAGACTATCTACCACATAGACTATACAGCCTTCTCACCTTGTATGTTTAGAACTACATGATTGTATAGCTTATTTGGAAAGTAGTCAATGTGGCACACAGAAAAAAAGAAATTAAAAAGTAAACATGAAACGAAGGGTTAGAGCACATGGTTTCTGAGCCTCTCCCTCCCTTCAAACTCTACCTACTTCTTTGAAATCACACCCCATGGCTCCCTCTAGTGTCCAAACGGTGCCTCACTGTTCTGAGCACAATGTTCCTTTAGGGGAATTTTAGCGCAAGTCACGCTCCCTGCCCAGAATCACTGGCTTGTGTGAGCAGTTTTCACTGTGAATTATACCCACTTGGTGAATGATCGTATCCCCTGAAAATAGAGAATACTTATTTTGAGACACAGAATATTTCTTCTTTTTTTCTTTTAAAGAAATAGTGGAAATTCTCTTAAATTCAATTTTGAACTAAGTAGTTACGATGTTTTCCCATATTTCAAATTGTTAAATAAACTTAGAGGTAAGCAGCGCACGATCTAAGACTGCAAATCTTCCATAAGCCCACTTTTGAGCTTGTCACTCCCCTCTTCATATGTTCTTAATGCAGTGTATCTCAGCCCTGGCCACCAAATCCTCCTGGGGAGTCTCAGCCAGCTCCTACCAATGCCTCCAGCTTCGGTTTTCTTTTTCAACATTCCTTCAGCTATTCAGGGTCTTTACTGGTTCCATACAAATTTTAGGACTGTTTGTTCCAGCTCTGTGAAAATGTTAATGGTGTTTTGATAGGGATTCCATTGAATGTGTAGATTGCTCTGGGCAGCATAGACATTTTAACAATGTTTGTTCTTCCAATCCATGAGCATGGAACATTTTTCCCTTTCTTCCTCAATTTCATTCATCAATGTTCTATAGTTTCCAAAGTACAGATCTTTTACCTCTTTGGTTAGGTTTATTCCTAGATATCTTATGGCTTTGGGTGCAGTTGTAAATGGAATCGATTCCTTGATTTGTCTTTCTTCTGCCTCATTGTTAGTGTACAGAAATGCAACTGACTTCTGTGCATTGATTTATACCCTGCAGCTTTGCTGAATTCCTGTATCAGTTCTAGCAATTTTTTGGTGGAGTCCTTTGGGTTTTCTACATAGGGTATCATGTCTGTGAAGAGTGAAAAGTTGACTTCGTTGCTGATTTGGATGCTTTTTTTTCCTTTTTGTTATCTGATTGCTGAGGCGAGGACCTCCAGTACTATGTTGAACAACAGTGCTGAGAGTGGACATCCCTGCCGTGTTCCTGACCTTAGGGGAAAAGCCCTCAGTGTTTCCCTCTTGAGGATGATATTGGCTGTGGGTTTTTTGTATATGGCTTTTATGATATTGGAGTATATTCCTTCTATCCCTACACTGCAGAGAGTTTTTACCAAGAAAGGATGCTGTATTTTCTCAAATGCTTTTTCTGCATTTACTGAGACGATCATATGATTCTTATCCTTTCTTTTATTAACGTGGTGAATCACATTGATTAATTTGTGGATGTTGAACCACACTTGCAGAGCAGGAATAAATCCTACCTGGTCATGGTGAATAATCCTTTTAATGTACTGTTGGGTTCTATTACCTAGTATCTTACTGAAAATTTCTGCATCCATGTTCATCATGGATATTGTTCTGTAATTCTCCTTTTTGGTGGGGTCTTTGTCTAGTCTTGGGATCAAGGTCTGTAATTCTTTTTAGTGAGTTCTTTTTTTTATTTAAATATTTTATTTATTTGAGAGAGAGAATGAGGGAGAAAGCGCACAAGCAGGGGGAGTGGGAGGCAGAGGGAGGAGCAGACTCCCCGCTGAAGAGGGAGCCCGATATGGAACTCAATCCCAGGACTCTGAGATCATGACCTGAGCCAAAGGAAGACACATAACTGACCGAGCCACTCAGGTGCCCTTTTTATGGTGAGTTTTTTGTCCCGTTTTGGTATCAAGGTAATGCTGGCCTCATAAAAAGAGTTTGGAAGTTTTCCTTCCATTTCTATTTTTTGAAGCAGCTTCAGAAGAATAGGTATTAAGTCTTCCTTAAATGTTTGGTAGAATTCCACTGGGAAGCCATCTAGCCCTGGACTCTTGTTTGTTGGGAGATTTTTTATTACTGATTCAATATCTTTCCTGGTTATGGGTCTGCTCAGGTTTTCTGTTTCTTTCTGTTTCCATTTTGTTAGTTTATGTTTCTAGGGATGCATCCATTTCCAGATTGCCTAATTTGTTGGCATATAATTGCTCATAATATGTTCTTATAATTGTTTGTATTTGTATGGTGTTGGTTGTGTTCTCTCCTCTTTCATTCATAATTTTATTTATTTGGGTCTTTTCTCTCTCTCTCTCTCTCTCTTTTTTGATAAGTCTAGGATTTATCAATCTTATTAATTCTGTCAAAGACCAGCTCCTAGTTTTATTGATCTGTTCTACTGTTTTTTTTTTTTTTTTATTTCTACATCATTGATTTCTGCTCTAATCTTTGTTGTTTCTCTTCTTCCACTGGATTTAGGCTTTATTTGTTCTTCTTTCTCCAGCTCTTTTAGGTGTAAGGTTAGGTTGTGTATTTGAGACTTTTCTTGCTTCTTGAGAAAGACCTGTATTGCTATATACTTCCCTCTTAGGACCATCTTCGCTACATCGCAAAGATTCTGAACTGTCGTGTTTTCATTTTCATTTGCTTCCATGAATTTTTTTAATTCTTCTTTATTTTCCTGGTTAACACATTCATTCTTTAGTAGGATGCTCTTTAACCTCCATGTACTTGTGTTCCTTCCAAATTTTTTCTTGCAGTTGACTTTAAGTTTTAAAGCATTGTAGTCCGAAAATATGCATGGTGTAATCTCAATCTTTTTGTACCAGTTGAGACCTGATTTGTGACCCAGTATGTGACTTATTCTGGAAAATGTTCCATGTGCACTCAAGAAGAATGTGTATTCTGCTTTAGGATGAAATGCTTTGAATGTATCTGTGAAGTCCCTCTGGTCCAGTGTGTCATTAACAGCCCTTGTTTCCTTGTTGATCTTTTGTTTCAATGATCTGCCCATTGCTGTGAGTGGGGTGTTTAAGTCCCCTACTATTATTGTATTATTATTCATGTGTTTCTTTAATTTTATTATTAACTGGTTTATATATTTGGCTGCTCCCAAGTTAGGAGCATAAATATTTACAATTGTTAGATCTTCTTGTTGGATAGACCATTTTATGATGATCTTGTGTCCTTCTTCATCTCTTATTGTAATCTTTGGTTTACAATCTAGTTTGTCTGATATGAGGATGGCTACTCCAGCTTCTTTTGATGTCCATTGGCATGATAAATGGTTCTCCACCCACTCCCTTTCAATCTGCAGGCATCTTTGGGTCTAAAATGAGTCTCATACAGGCAACATTTCGATGGGCCTTGGTTTTTTAAATGCATTTTGATACCCTATGTCTTTTGATGGGAGCATTTAGTCCATTTATATTCAGAGTAATTATTGAAAGATATGATTTAGTGCCATTGTAGTACCTGTAAAGCCACTGTTTCTGTAGATTGTCTCTGTTCCTTTCTGGCCTTTGTTACTTTTGGGTTCTCCCTTTGCTCAAAAGATCCCCTTTAATATTTCTTGCAGGGATGGTTTAGTGTTCACAAATTTCTTTAGTTTTTGTTTGTCCTGGAAACACTTTATCTCTCCTCCTATTCTGAATGACAGCCTTGCTGGATAAAATATTCTTGGCTGCCTATTTTTCCCATTTAGCACATTGAATGAATATGTCATGCCAGTCCTTTCTGGCCTGCCAGCCTTGTTTCTACACTTGTAGGTTAAGGACCTCTTATCCCAAGGTGCTTTCAGGATTTTCTCTCTGGAATTTGCAAGCTTCACTATTATATGTTAGGGTGTTGACTTTTTTTTTTTTTAATTTTGACGGTGGTTTTCTGTCCCACCTGGTCTTGAATGCCTGTTTCCCTCTCCCAGATTAGGGAAGTTCTCAGCTATTTGTTCAAATAAACATTCTGCCCCTCTCTCCTGCTCTTCGTCTTCTGGGACCCCTATTATCCACATATTATTTTGCTTCATGGAATTTCTGAGTTCTCTAAGTCTCCCTTTGTGATCTAGTAGTTGCCTCTCTCTCTTCCTTTCCACTTCCTTATTTTCCATCATTTTATCTTCTATATCACCGACTCTCTCTTCTTCCTCATTTACCCTCACTTTTAGCACCTCCATTTGGGACTGCACCTTGGTAATAGTCCCTGTAGTGGGTAGTAAGGATGTAAGTTGAGGGAGCAAGGACAGACTGGAACCCACAAGGATGGACTGGACTCTGCATTAGTCTCTCACCACTTCCAAATCTCTAGTGCATTCATCATGGACTTAAACATGGACCAGACCCAAGAGCTGGAGAAACTGAAGCAGATCCTAAAGGAGTAAGAGGAACTATGAGCCTGCACAGATCTCCTCAGTGTGAGGAAATATGGCCCCTCCTTCACCTCCACCTTCTGTATTGGGCACAAAATGTCTGTTATCTTTTCACATGAGAAGTCTAAGAGGCTTGGAGAAGTGAAGTGACTTGTAACCTAGAAGCCCATATGTACATATATATATATTTAATTCTAGTATGGTTAACATAAAGTGTTATATTAGTTTCAGGTGTACAATATAGTAATTCAGCAATTCTATATATTACTCATCATGATAAGTGTGCTCTTAATCCCCTTCACCTAGTTCACCCCACTGCCTCCTCTCTGGTAACCATCAGTGGGCTCTCTGTAGTTAAGAATCAGTTTTTTGTTGTTGTTGTTTGTTTCTTTTTTTCTTTGTTTTGTTTCATAAATTCCACATATGAGTGAAATCCTATGGTATTTGTCTTTCTGTGACTAACATTTCACTTAGCATAGTACTCTCTAGATCCATCCACATTGTTGTAAATGACAAGATTTCATTCTTTTTTACGTCAGAGCAATATTCCATTGTGTATATATACCACATTTTCTTTATCCATTTATCTATTGATGGACACTTGGGCTGCTTCCATAATTTGGCTATTGTAGATAATACTGCAAAAAACATAGGGGTGTATGTATCTTTTTAACTCAGTGGTTTCAATTTCTTTGGATAAATACCCAGAAGTGGAATTCCTGGATCATCTGGTAATTCTATTTGTAATTTTTTGAGGAGGATCCATACTGTTTTCCACAGTGGCTGCACCAGTTTACATTCCCACCAGCAGTGCAAGAGTGTTCCTTTTTCTCCACATCCTTGCTGACAATTGTTGCTTGTGTTGTTGATTTTAGCCATTCTGACAAGTGTGATGTTATATCTCATTGTGGTTTTGATCTGCATTTTCCTGATGAAGAGTGCTGTTCAGCATCTTTTCATGTGTCTGTTGGCCATCTATATGCCTTTTTTGGAGAAATATCTGTTTATGTCTTCTGTCCATTTTTTAAATTGGATTATTTGGGGTTTTTTGGTGTTGAGTTCAAAAGTTCTTTATATATTTTGGGTACTACCTCCTTATCAGATATATCATTTGCAAATATCCTCTCCCTTTCAAGTAGGTTGCCTTTTAGTTTTGTTGATGTTTTCCTTTGCTGTGCAGAAGCTTTTTATTTTGATGTACCCTCAATAGTTCATTTTTGCTTTTGTTTACCCTGCCTCAGGAGACATATTTAGAAAAATGTTGCTACAGCCAATGTCAGAGAAATTACTATCTATACTCTCTTCTAGCAGTTTTATAGTTTTAGGTCTCATATTTAGGTCTTTAACCATTCTGGGTTTAGTTTTGTGTATGGTGTAAGAAAGTGGTCCAGTTTCATTCTCTTGCATGTAGCTGTTCAATATTCCCAACACCATTTGTTGAAGAGACTGTCTTTCCCATTGCATATTCTTGCCTCCTTTGTCATAGATTAATTGACCATATAATCATGGATATATTTCTGGGCTTTCTATTCTGTTCCATTGATCTGTGTGTCTATTTTTCTGTCAGTATTGTTTTGATTGCTACAGCTTTGTAGTATATCTTGAAATCTGGGATCATGTTATCTCCAGTTTTGTTCTTTTTTAAGATTGCTTTGGTTATTTGAGGTCTTTTGTGCTTCCATACAAATTTTAGAATTATTTGTTCTAGTTCTGTGAAAAATGCTGTTGATATTTTGGTAGGCGTTGCATTAAATGTGTGGATTGCTTTGAGCAGTATGGACTCTTAAAAATATTTGTTCTCTTAATCCATGAACATGGAATATCTTTTCATTTGTTTGTGTCACCTTCAATTTCTTTCATCAATGTTTTGTAGTTTTCAGAGTGCAGGTCTCTCACCTCCTTAGTTAAATTTATTCCTAGGTATTTTCTTCTTTTCGGTGCAATTATAAACGGGATTGTTTTCTTAATTTCTTTTTCTGCTACTTCATTATTAGTGTATAGAAATGCAACAGATTTTTGTACATTGATTTTGTATCCTGTGACCTTACTGAATTCATTTATCAGTTCTAGTAGTTTTCTAGAAGTCTGTTTTTAACAAATACCCTTATGCATCTGAAACTCTTCTCAAAAGAGTACATGTCAGTATTTTGGATCTGGGTGCACGCTGTTCCTCCTCTCCAAGAGACATTCCTGACCCTTGTATTCATGCCTGTTGCCTCTGATGATATCATATATGCAGGCTTAGGTAACTTTACAATAACAGGTGTACCTTTACTATTATTCTTCAAAGGAAGTTACTCATTCCACTGCAAATAGTTGTGATCTCGGGACTGATTTCCACCTGGATCTTTATAATATAACCTTAACTAAATTTGGGCACTGCATCCAAATGTTCATTTTATTTAAATGTGAATTACTGGCTTTGAGCTAAGGCCAACTTCTCAATCCTCTATCCAAATCTAGTATCAAATTATCAATGGTTGCTCTGTGACTGCTAGTCTGAGGGGGAAAAGAACACTGGCAGAATGGGAAAGTAAATTCTTTTTTTTTTTTTTTAAGATTTTATTTATTTATTTGACAGAGAGAGAGATAGCCAGTGAGAGGGAACACAAGCAGGGGAGTGGGAGAGGAAGAGACAGGCTCCCAGCAGAGCAGGGAGCCCGAGGCGGAGCTTGATCCCAGAACTCTGGGATCACGCCTTGAGCTGAAGGCAGACGCTTAATGACTGAGCCACCCAGGCAAGAGTAAATTCTTAACCTTCATTCCTCTCTTCTTGACTACTCATATGGATGCAGTTTAAATCCACTGCCAAAACACAGCATTAGAATTCAAATTATTTGGGGCACCTGACTGGCTCAGTTGGAAGAGTGACTCTTTCTCTCCAGTTCATGAGTTCAAGCCCCACATTGGGTGCGGAGCCTACTTAAAAAAAAAAAAAAAGATTTAAAATTATTTAAGGGAGATAATGATGTCTTTGTCAATGCCTTTATTTTGAGCAATAATAATAAAACAAAGTTCCAGTACTGGCCAAAAGTTTGGCTAATCTTCTCAAGAATATTACAACAATATATAACCTATAGTGACTTTTCCTCCCTCTGTATCTAAATTCACTGGGCCAAGAGTAATTAAGTAGAGTTGAATGCAATTTTATGTTAGATGTTTTGCTATGGTTTTATACTTTGAATAACAAATACTTTATTTTGTTTTACAATTAATGTAGTTTTTTTCTTTTTGTTTCCATGTCAAAACAACGCTTTTATTAATGCTTTAAAAAAATAGGGACAAACTAATCAGCCTATAATAAAATACACTTCTTTAAAAAATGATACTTCTAAAACCATAGATAATAAAAAGTCCATCTATATTCTTAAAAACAAACATGTTATTTTATCATTAATATAGTTTTAATGAGTTAAGCACAGGGCTATTCCTGTATGCTTCTACACATATGTTTACAAACACTTACATTTTAATGAAATTAGATGTAAATAACAAATACTTTAGTTTAAATCATTTCAGTAAACAAAAATCCAGTTTCGTAAAATAACAAATTGGAAGGTGATGATTTAAATTTGCAGTTTTTCTCTGCCAAATTTTGTCATAGAAATCTTTAAATGGTAAGTTCTACTACAGACATTAAAATATAATTGAATTCATCAAAATGTGATTCATAGTCCCCCTTTCTAGGAACATGTTTTTTACAAAGTGAGCTATGTCAGTACTTCTTTCTTTTAAGTTACTCTATTTTTTTTTTCGCTAATTTATTTTGACTATTTATAAGATAGTTTACAACACATTGCCCCACAACCCACAGATTTATAAATATTATCCTTCTTGGTTATATTCTGATATGGTTATTTTTCAGAGACTTCGGAAGGCAGATAGGCAAACTTCCTTCCACAAAGAGGAAAAAGCCACCAATCAACTAAGCAAAGACAGGTCCACAAACAGATAATAGTAGAATGCTTTGACCTTCCCCTCCTTTAGTCTTCTGTGTGTCTTGACTTGACGAGTTAACGTGTCTGGATATGTGCCCCTGGGCTATGGGTACTTGCCACAAATTGGGTTTTCAGGGAAACAGACTCTGAGACAGAGATTAGGGTACAGGAAGTTTATTGGGAAGTGCTCTTGGAATCCAACAGTCTCCTGCCCTGGCTTAGGTCAATATTACAGCAGAAAACAGTGCCTTCCGCCTCGGGCCGCGGGAAGGATGAGCCTAGGGGGGCATGCGATCCAGCTATTCCTCTCCACATGAAGATTCTCCTTCCAGTGCCAATTTTGGAGGGTATGCTTATTTTCATTAAGGCAGGCAATACTTTTTCATCAAGGATCTGCAAATACTCATTGCTGAATATTTTTTTGAAATTTGTAATTACAATTATAATCTTCACCATCAATGAGCAATTTAGAAAAATACAGCACTGTACTGAAATAAACTTGCTGTCTATTCTAGACACTATCTTAAGAATTGGAATATTAGTGTTTTCTGCCCTTTAAAAAATATGGATTTTTTTCCTCCAAATTTGCTTTCATTGTTGTCTTTATATGGCCTCATAGGGCTCTCCATAGCCCTCTGCATCCCTTCCCAAAATCTGTGCTTGCTGTCAGTTAGGTAGAGATGTTTAGCAACAAAGAAAAATCTGAGCAGGACCCACCCAGCTTTTATATCCTGCATGGCTGAACTTTAATGAAAGTTTGAGCTTTTCCAAAAGTCTGGTCTTCGCTGACTGGGGAGGAAAAACAGTTGGAAAAAATGCTTTGAGCATGTGAACCATGTAATTTCATTTGAACTAAGGAATTCCAAAAATACTTGCTTATTGAAAGGGCAGTTATGTTTTTGTGTTGGAACTTGTTATGGAGAATAAGAAGTACTAGTTCTTTCCTCCCCTACTTTTTCTCATAAACATAGAAAAAAATTAAAGACTGTCTGAGTGGCTGGGTAGGAAAACAGTGTGGAGAGGGTAAGGTGAACCACAAAGTGGGTCTGCCCCAGAACCTATTCCTTGCTTGGGGGATCTATCTACTCTTTTGTGACCTTTCGAGCCCCACTCAGCTTGAGAGAACCCTCTCCCTGCTCTGATGATAATTCAGGGCTCCATCTGGCCATGTCTTCAAGACTACAGTAGTTGGACTGAAACCCAGAAATTCTGTCAGTTCTACTCACTGATGCCAATGTCAATGCTGTGCCAGTCAAAAGATGGAAACTTCTGAGTGCCCGCTGGACAACCTGGTCAAGCAGAACATTTTTAAGTCATGTCTGACTTTAGGTCTCTGAGGAGATCAGGTGTTAATAAAAAGGTTCATAGCTAGCATTTGGGGGAATATGGATTATGTGCCAATTCCAATACTGGGGGCTTTTACGTGAATGACACGCTTCCATCCCCACAACAATCTTCTGTGGAGTTTTGAAGCTTAGAGAGGTTAAGAACCCCGGTTTTGAAACCAGTCTGTCTCCAGAGCCTTTGATCTTCTTGCCTGTTCTGTGAGCCCTGGCTTTTGATAATGGGTTTCACTGTACTGGGTTAGAATCTCCGACACCAGTGTAGCAGATGCTCTTGGGGCCTTGACCATGTGTCCATGGGGCTTTATCAACTGCCAACAGGTTCACCACCTCATAATGGCTTTTTCTAGTGGCTGGAGGTCCGGCTGTGAGCATGGAAACTGAGTATGTGGAGATTTAACACCTCCCAGGAGCAGCCCTTCATTACTGACTGATAAGAGTTGGTGTATAAGTCTTGAGCTCCCTTCAGTTCCCAGATAGAGTAACTCAGAGGCATGGGTTCCACACTGGCTCCCGAATTCCTCAGAGGAACTAAGTATCTGTTACCCATCGTGCTATCATGCTTGGAAACACTCCCTTTGTGGGCTGTCTTCCCCACCTTGTCTTCCTGCCCCTGCTGGCACTTCCTCACATCACCACCCAAATAAGCTGTATGTGTGTTCTTGTCTCAGAGTCAGCTTCTGGGGGAAACAAAAGATAAAGAGTAAAGGAAAGGTGAGCCTATGAAGGAAGAGAACCCAGTTAGAAGAGGCACTACATTGCTGGAAGGGGAGCATGGGGAAGCTACTCATAGATGGTTCCCTGTTCTGGAAGGTGACAGTGTCTTTGTGTCGCCTTTAGAGAAAGGTTTTGGAGGATTATTGAATCTTGACACACTGGTGGTTACTCGACTGCTTGGTTGGGGGGAATTCTTTCAGAAGTTCTCTTTTGCTCTATTCTTTTTTAACTTGTATTTGTCCAAAGTTTCATCAAAAGTAAGAGAACCCAAGAAATACAATTATTAATAACTGGAATAATAAAACAAGGTAGAAATGTCAACATGTTCTCCATAGAATGCTGAGGATGTAATCGTAAGTCAACGGAAGAGAAAAAGTACAGACACAATCGCGGTGGAGGAGTAACTCACAGGTAACACGTGGCCTGAATGTAATCATGCTATATACTGTTTCATATTAAATTAGGGCTTTTACCAACTTTACTACACTTACAGGATAGTTTCTGCAGTTGGGACTCTATGCCCTTCATTGATTAACTGAACTTCCGAAGGTACCTAAATACATTTTCAGGGACTCACCCGAGCGTGGGAAAAACCCCTGCTTTGCTAAGGTTAATGGCACCATCAAGTGTTAACTACTGAGTTCACACAGTTTAATTCCTTGATTGTTTTTGATTTCATATACTCAACTTCACGTCTGCATTAATGGAGCTTTGCTTGAAACTGGACAACTTTAAAATTTACTATATGCTGGTTGTGTGGTCTAAGTGTGTTTTGAAACTTTTCCTCAGGGGTATTGTTAGTAGTACTTTCATGATGAAGAAACTTAGAAATGCCCATTATTTTTATAAAATCTGCAGGCTACGAGGATGAGGATGAGAGTCAATATTGAATTAACATTGCATGGGAACAGATGGTGATTACACTTACCGTGGAGAACACAGTGTAATGTACGGAAATGTCGAATCACTATGTTGTACACCTGAAGCTAATATAACATTGTATGTCAACGATACTTCAATAATAGAATTCTTTAAAAATAGAAGATGATAAAACCTTTAGTAAATATTTCTTCTAGTGAATACTTTAGCCACAAGAGGGAACCGTATAAGCAAAATAGGGTATTTTGAGGTAATCTTTAGAGGATTTCAGCACCCATTCCCCAATTCCCCATCCCTTGAGTCTTGAAGCATCCCAGTATGTTTGCCACATTTTAGCCAAATAGTGTTTTCACCAGAGATCTGGGCTACAGAGCTGAATAACCCCTCACTGCTTTTTAACAGATGTTAATAGATAAACTGGTTTTTATCTGCCATATCATGGAAAGACATGGCCTTAAGAGCAAAATATGTACAGACAATGGCCAGCTTCCTTTTCTAATCTACACTCTAGGCTGAGCTACACACAGGTGCTTCCCCTTACCTGGTTAAGGTAAAAACATTCTTACCATTTCTTCTTTGCTATAGAGGAATCCTGAGACAATCTCTGAGAACAATGAGCTTGCTTGGAGCTGGGAAAGTGTAGGTTGAAGGGAGAAATTGGGCCACTGTGCTCCCTTCTCAGAGTCCTGCAGAAGAAGATCCCTGTGCTGGGAAGCAACGGGGTGCAGCGCAAGGCAAGAACACAATCAAACCCTAGGAACCTTTGGAGGAAAGTAGGAGCCTGTAGTGTTACCTTGGGTATCTTTGGGAAGTCACTTGGGTAGGCAGAGAGTCTTTCTTTGGTGAGTCATATATTGAATGAGGTGGGTGGGTTAATGTTGTTAAAATACCATCCAATTATTAAAAGGTTAATTCCTGATTTATTTATTGCCCCTGACATCATTCCTGGGTGATGTGATTACTTCTTCCCTCTCTTCCTTGCCCTGCTTATTTCCAAGAATTCACTTGACCCTTTGGATAAATTATTGTCTCCATTTTTGCTTAAGCTACAAAGGATGTTATCCTCCAGGTGAATGTGAAAAGGCTGATCTCATTCATTTTCTTAGCAGAGTAATTTTTTTTTTTTTTGCATGAAGGGTTAAGTAAGAAACAAATATTCTTAGGAATTAAAAAATGCAATTAATAAGTCAGCCTGAGATAAATTATTATGTACATTTATTTAGTGAGGATATAAGTTTGTGGAAAGAGACAATAGAGTGAAGTCACTAAGTGTTGGGGTTCTGGACTCAAGTTTGGACTTCAATACTTCCTAGGTCTGTGAACCTTCAGCCTCTCTATAAACCTCAGTTTCTTCATCTGTAAAATAGGGATAATATCTGCCTCATATAATTATTAAGAGGATAAAAATTAATGCCGAGTGCTTAGAGCAGTTTCTAGTACACAATAAGGGCTGGATAAATACTAGTTACTATTATTTGTAAAACAGCACCAACCATTAGGAAAGTCTTCTTTGTGTCTAAGCTGTGGAGTGCTCTGGGCTCTTGGCTTCTAGCACTAAAAAAAGTGAAAATCTGGACAGTCTGGCTGGTTCAGTAGGTAAAGCCTGTGAATCCTGATCTTGGGGTTGTAGGTTCGAACCCCCACATTGGATGTCAAGATTATTTAAAAAATAAAATTAAAAAAAAAGTGAAAATGTGATTAGATAAGTATTATCATCTTCATTCTACTGATGGGGACCAGTTAAGCTGAGAGGGCCCACAGGGCAGCATGAAAGTGGTGGGGATGTGAGTTGGCCAGCTCACTGGTGAAGGTTGCTATTGAATGACCTCAGATCGTGCCAACCACTTCCTCTCATCTGGTCTCTACAGCAGGGTTGTTACATCCTTCAGAGAGCCCTTTCATCAGGAAATCAAGAACATTAAGGTTTGACAGAGAAGGGATCATGCCCACGGCAACTAGGAAGGCAGCACGCACTTTCTGACTTGTTTCCCTGCTCATGACAACGGAGAGATGTGGGTCAGAGATTCTAGTACATGTGCAAAGAGTATAAACAGGGGGCACTTCCGCTATTTCACTCTTAATCAACTCTTTATCAACCTATTAATATGCATGAGAATCATTGGGATATTCGTTAGAAATGCTAACTCTTGGCTTAGGACGTGGCCAAGGAATCTGCCTTTTAAATGTGTCTCCAGGTAATTCTGATGCAGGTGACAAGAGGACCACACTTCGTGAAAACTGATCTCCTCAACAACAAATTAACATACTTAAAAAAATAACTTACTATTCTTCTCGTTATAAAAGAAAAACTTTAGACATGCAAACAATAAAAAAGAAAATAGAAACCATTTGTAATTATGATTTCTATAGATGATGATTACCAATATCTTGATGGCTGTCCCTCTAGACTTTCTTTTAATAACATGCAGCCCAGGGGCACCTGGGTGGCTCAGTTGGTTAAGCACCTGCTTTTGGCTCAGGTCGTGTGATCCCCTGGTTCTGGGATAGAACCCAAGACAGGCTCTGAGCCCTGCTGAGCTGGGAGTCTGCTTCTCCCTCTCCCTCTCCCCTGCCCCACTGCTCATGCTCTCATTCATGCGCATGCTCTGTCTCTTTCTCAAATGAATAAAAAATCTTAAAAAAAATCCATATTCCTGTCGGGTCTGGAAACTGGACTAGATACTATTAAAGCCCATTCTGACTCTGATGTCATACTTGTAAGAGTTTTGCCATTCTTTGAGCATAAGGATTAACTCCGTTCAGACTAAAATTACATCCTCTGAAACTTCAAAGCTCGTGAACAAATCTTTAAGTGCAAACCTGCTGACATGACATAGTATCAAAGGCAATAATAACATTTCTTCAAAGATTACATACAGACGGCCAGCAAGTATGTGAAAGGATGTTCAATATCTCTCACCATCAGAGAAATGAAAATCAAAACCACAACGAGATGTCATCTCACATCGACGAAGACAGATACTTTTTTAAGAAGTGGAGAAATTGGAAACCTTATGCCCTGTTGGTGGGATCATAAAATGGCACAGCCTCTATGGAAAACCACATGGAGTTTCCTAAAAATTAAAAATAGGACTACATATGATACATACAGCAATTTCACCTCTGGGTATATGTTGAAAGCAGGTATTTGAACAGATATTTGCACACCAAAGTTCACAGCAGCTTTTTCACAAGAGCCAACATGTAGAGGCAACCCAAGTACCCATCAATGGATAAATGGGTAAACAAAATGTGATAGGTACACACACACACACACACACACAACGGGATATTATCCAGCTTTAAAAAGGAAGGAAATCCTGTCGCAGGCTACAATGTGGACGAACCTTGAAGACATCATGCTGAGTGAAATAAGCCAGTGATGAAAAGACAAATACCATACAATTCCATCGATGTGAGGAATCTGAAGTAGTCAAAAAAAATTCACAGAAAGTAGAATGGTGTTTGTAAGGGGAAGGGGGAAAAGAGAAGTTACTGTTTAATGAATATAGTTCCAGTTTTGCAATATGAAAAAGTTCTGGTGATTTGTTTCACAATTATGAATGTATTTAAGCTAGTGAACTGAACACGTGAAAATGGTTAAGGTGGTAGATTTTATGTTATGTGTTTACCACAATAAAAGAATATAAATCAAATTAAGAAAAATAAAATATATTGCTAAGTAAGAAAAAAAAGAATGTAAACCATACTAAGAGATAATAAAAAGACAGCCTTGCCCTTTTCTAACATTTTGGATTGTCACGAAACTGAGGTTATACAGTTAACATTAAGGTTTGGTCTGATAAAACATTTTCATGGAAATTGCTAATTTCTAGAACTATATTCACTCAGGGTTTTTAATTCTTGAAGTTGTCAGATTAAACCTAGTGGAAAACATAACAATAATGGGACAGAAGTAAAAATTATTAGACACTGGAATGGATTGTTGTAAGTAGGCATTAAATTTGACTCCAAGCTAACTGATAAACATGAGAGATAAAGAAATAACACAATGACTGTGGATTTTTGTCCAAACTAGTGAAGACATGTTTGTCTGAATAGAGAGGGAGAAGGAGGAGGAGAAAGAAAGAGAAAGAGAGAGAGAGGCCTAATTAGAATTATGGTAAGCTCTCTACTATCTCACACAATGGAGTTAAACAATTTTTTTTCAACTCTTCTTGCTATTTTAATAAAGAATGCACATGGAAAATTCAGGTATGACATTTTTTATAATGGAAAATGAGACATAGTCAAACAGAACAATTGTTATTGTTGGTGAATTTGAGTGAAATTCACTCAAAAAATTGCTGTGTCCAGCAATTTTTTTTTTTTTTAATTTCTAAGAACAAAGTGAGGGGAGAGAATAGTAACTCTTTTCCCATTTCGCTTGGTTAGGAATCAGTAGGCTTTCTCACGGTTTTTTCTAGTTCATATTCCTGCTCCAGCCCAGAGTCTTGTTTACAACCACAAAGGCCCATTAAAAATAAGCCACCCTCCCTTTATGGTTAATTGATTTCCAGTCATATTTAACGCTGTTGGGAGGATTGGGGACAAGGTAGCCTGGTGAGTCACATGTGACCAAAGTTACTGAGATGCTCTTTTTATTATTATGTTTTTTAGCTATTTATTTTTAATATTTTTTATTCAAATTCATTTAATTAACATATAATGTATTACTAGTTTCAGAGGTAGAATTCAGTGATTCATCAGTTGTATATAATACCCAGAGCTCATTCCATCACGTGCCCTCCTTAATCTTCATCACCCAGTTACCCCATCCCCCCACCTACCTTCCCCTCCAGCATACCTCAATTTGTTTTCTATGATTAAGAGGTTTGTCTCCCTCTCTGATTTCATCTTGTTTTATTTTTCCCTCCCTTCCCCTCTGATCCTCTGTTTTGTTTCTTAAATTTCACATACCAGCGAGATTATATAATTGTCTTTCTCTGATTGACTTATTTTGCTTAGCGTAATACTCTCAAGTTCTATCCACATCATTGCAAATGGCAAGATTTCATTTTTTGATGGCTGAGTAATATTCCATTGTATGTATATACCACATCTTCTTATCCATTCATCTGTTGATAGACATCTGGGCTCTGTCCATAGTTTGGCTATTGTGGACATTGCTGCTATAAACATTGGGGTACAGGTACCCCTTTGGATCACTACATTTGTATCTTTGGGGTAAATACCTAGTAGATGCTGTTTTTAATTTAAATGTTTATACTTTTTATTACTGAAAATTTCAACCATATGGAAAAGGAGAGCAAGTAACACAATGAACTCCCAAGTACCCATCACTTAGCTTCCAAGATGATCAACTCATGGCCAACCTTGTTTCATATATAATTCCACCTTCTCCACTCACCCCAGGCTACTCTGAAGCAAAACTCAGACATCATATCTCTTGTGCTCGATATTCATTACCCATCTTCCAAGCAGGATAAGTGATAATCAAGAGTCCAGCCCAGAAGCAAATATATCAATGGCACATAATGAGAGTGTAATAAAGATGAATGTTAAAAGCATATTAAAGAGTCATAAACTAAAGCACATTATCTTCAGTGAATATTTTCATCATCTTTTATGGAGGTCCCAAACATTCGGAGTGGTGTGCTCACAACCCAGATCCGTCCTGGTTCTGTGCCATTTGTCACAGGTCTGTGATCGTGTGAAGCCCACAGGGCCTACTTTTGGTCTGGTGACGCACAGTGCCTTTCCTCCTAACCCTCCTTTGACTAGTCTTGGGACCGTGTCTGACATTCCACGTTATTGCATTTACTCCCTTTGACCTGCCACCATTGCGGGCCCCACCGAAAGCAGGACAAATGGGATTTTATCAATCACTATCAATTTAACTCTGTTTCACATAACTTTTTTTTTTCATTACAAAAGTAATATGAGTTCATGGTAGACAATATAGAAAATATAAAAAAGCCCAAAAGAGAACATAAACAGCACCCATAATCAGGGGTAAACATCAGTATGTTAGTGCTCGCCTTCCTTTTTTTTTTTTCTAGGCACACATACATTTTTCCTCCCATGAACATAGGATATTTTACATTTTGTCTTTAATTTGCTTTCATTACTTGATATTGTAAATATATTTCTCTATGATTAAATATTCTTCCCCAACATAATTTTTTATTTTTACAAACTATTCCATTCTAAGAAAGTACTGTAATTACTGTCCTTTTGGGGACATTTAGATTATTTGCTCTTCATGACACTTTTGGGGGGGTACTTTTTTTTTTTTTTTTTTTTTTAGAGAGATTGAGAGTGCACACATGAGGCTGGGGGGAATGAGGGGAAGGGCAGAGGGAGAGGGAAAGAGAGAATCTTAAGCAGTCTCCACGCCCAGCGTAGAGCTGAATGCAGGGCTCAATCTCATGACCCTGAGATCATAATCTGAGCTGAAATCAAGAGTTGGACACTTAACCATCTGAGCCACCCAGGCACCCCTGTGGGGTACATTCTTCTTCTTTTTTTAAAAAAAAATTTTATTTATTCATTTGAGAGAGAGAGCACAAGCAGGGGGAGTGGCAGGCAAAGGGAGCAGACCCCCATTGAGCTAGGAGCCCAACATGGGGTTCGATCCCAGGACCTGGAGATTGTGACCTGAGCTGAGGTCAGGCGCTTAACCATCTGAGTCACCCAGGTGCCCCTGTGGGGTACATTCTTAAAGCTAAACTCTGTGCATACCAGTGTTTGTTTCCTTAGAAAATAATCATTGGATAGAAATAATTGGGGCCAAGGGTATGCGTAAAGATCTCTTCATTTTTAAATGTGATTCCAACTACATTTTAGAAAAACTGTACCAAATTATACTCCTGCTAACAGTTTATAAATGTACTTCTGTTTCTGTACACCCTTACCAACATTATTTCTTATAAGAAAGAAAAGTCTGTTAGTTTGAAAACACACACCTGTTAGTTTTCATTGACCAGCTTAGTCTTAGGTCAGATAGAGTTCCGTAAGTTTGACTAACTAGTGATAGTGCTGGGATAGGAGGAGGAGAGGAAGAAACAGGGCATGGAATTGCTAGTATATTTTAAAAGTAAGGTTAGAATACGATATTTGAAAGCTGGAAAAGTCAGTCCATAAATTTCTACCACAATGTGGAACTCTTAAGGGCAGTGGAGAGTCAAATATGGCACTAACCCCACCCCAGCCCCTCACTGCCTCAGCCACTAGCAGAGTTCAATTCAGTCGAGTCTCAAGATAAGTGGGTCTGGGGGCGCCCGGGTGGCACAGCGGTTAAGCATCTGCCTTCGGCTCAGGGCATGATCCCAGCGTTATGGGATCGAGCCCCACATCAGGCTCCTCCGCTATGAGCCTGCTTCTTCCTCTCCCACTCCCCCTGCTTGTGTTCCCTGTCTCGTTGGCTGTCTCTATCTCTGACGAATAAATAAATAAAATCTTAAAAAAAAAAAAAAAAGATAAGTGGGTCTGCAGGAAGAAGGAGCACTTCTCTCCAGGCTCCTCCACCATGCTGGTACTGTTTCCTCATTAAGAAAGTGAGAATACACATCACACCAATATTATCCACATTGAAGGTTTACTGTGGAATTAAATCAGGTCATGTATTTGAAAATATTTTGTAAACCTGAAATGCCACAAGAGTGTAGCAAGGGAATTCGATTCTAAAGTCAGCAAGTAGGGGCACCTGAGTGGTTCAGCCGGTTAAATGTCCGACTTGTATTTCCACTCAGGTCGTGATTTCAGGGTTGTGAGATCGAGCCCCACATTGGGCTCTGCGCTGGGCGGGGAGCCTACTTAAGATTCTCTCTCTCCTTCTGCCCCTCCCTCCTCTCTTAAATAAATAAACTCAGCAAGTGAAGTTAAAACTGAGTGCAAAAAAAAAAAATACTTTGAAGTTCCTTAAATTAAGCATGTGTGCTGTAAGATGCTTTCACTTAGAAGGCACATGAGAATAAAGTCCCTGTGAAGGGGAGCTGGGACAAATACATTCTCAGTAAAATTGCCAGAGGAATTGCTGCACTGTAACTGATTTTCATTTTCTCTCTCTTTCTGCCAAGTGCATAACTGAATCTGAGTAAGTCAGATGAAAGTATGATGCAACACTGTTTTTGTTCTATTTTGAAGTCAAGAAGCCTCCCTGGGTCTCTTTATTTGTCTAATGGTGTACTTCAGCTGGATCAGGGTTCATCCAATTTTCATTTGACACATATTTTCTGAGTTTACTATTCTCACTGTGTTCCAGGCTGGGGCGGGGGGCGGGGGGGGGGGGGAGGAAACAGCAGGAAGGAGACACTGTCTGACCACAAGGGGCCAGTGAGTGGTGAGGCCGTTTCAGCTTTGATTCGAGGAATCCTGGGTTCTTTGATCACCTTCTGGGGAATGCAGTGAATGTTTAAAAAACTATGGAAAAGTTACATACTTTGTTATGAATACCAGCTGCAACGCTACATCTGATACATATTAAGTTACTTTGTTTCCTCTTTTGCTGTTTGTGTTGCTACTTTTTAATGTAACATTTGCTTTAAACCTGGGTTAACCCAACTATTTTTTTAATTTTAAAAAAAGTGGAAAAATGCAAACAAAAAGAGCAGACAATGAGAAGCAAGTCTTTTAATCTAGACCTCCCCCTTCCCCCTCTCTACATACACTCCATCCCCATTCACACCTTCCTCCTATTCAGAGGTAATCGCTGGGTCAATACTTAAAAAGAAACAGTTGTTAAGGTGATCTCTGGGGTCCAGAAGTTAAACAACCAACTACAGAGACTCTAAAATCCGTTCCAACTCTAAAATTATGTCCAAGTCTCGCAGCGTATACTCTACTGAGGGTGCAAAAAAGAGACAGCCTTGTCTTGTCTAACACTGTGGTTGATAAAGGGACAGATGAATACAAATTGAAATCAGAAACATGAAGGAAAGAGGACAGGGCTCAGACTCTTTCACGTAAGTGGTTTATTTACGGATCGAATAAAAGCCCCCTCTGGGCTGTAAACTCCACGAGGGCAGGAACTCCATCGCGAGCTTTCACTGCAGACCTTGGCACACAACAGGGGCTCAGTGGGCAAAGGACCCCACAACCCAGCCCCGGGGGGGATGGGGGGGAGCTGGCAAGCCGGGAAAGTCACGTGACTCGAGCTCCCCGGCAAAACCGCCCCCTCTACCCCCGTGTTGCAGCGCCAGGCCCGGCCCACAGGCCTCACCAATCGGCGAAGGAAGTCAAATTTGGCTAGGCCGGGCGACAGGCGTGTTCCACGGGTCCAGTCAGTCCGCAGCTGCGTCTCGCTGCGTTCAGCCCACTTTCCTGTAAGTCTCAGGCGGTTGCCCCGCCCCCCCCCCGCCGGCCCAAACAATATGCTCCAGATTGCAAGTGGGAGGTACAGAGGGGCAAGAAGGGGACAAAAGCGCATGCGTATTGACGCAGCGCGGCGGTCGCTCGCGAAGATTGGGGCGGAGCTTCAGAAAGCCGAGCGAGGGGGAGGGGAGAAGCCTCCAGTTCGCGTGCGCGCGGCAGCCCTCCCCGGCCCGACCCACGCGGCGCGGCGTGGTGACGCCCGTGCGGCCCGAGGAAGGGGTGGGGCCGGGCCGGGGCGGGCCTCCACGCTCCTCCCGCCCCCTCTCCATCCCGACTCTCCCTCCCCCTACCTCCCCCACACTGGGCCCCGTCAATCCGAGGGTTCCTTCGTCGCCCAGCTTCGCGTCGGCCCGGCCCGGCCAGCGGGCAGATGCCCCGAGCTGCCGCTGCCGACGCTGACGACTCGGCCGGTGGAGGTGTGGGAGGCGGGCGTCCGGCCCCCGGCCGCTGAGTGTGACGGACGGGGCCGGGGGCCGCCGGGCGCCGCGGCGTCGGCGGCTCCGCGCGGACCATGTATTTCCTGAGCGGCTGGCCCAAGAGGCTGCTGTGCCCTCTGGGGAGCCCGGCCGAGGCGCCTTTCCACGTTCAGTCCGACCCCCAGAGGACTTTCTTCGCCGTGCTGGCCCCGGTCCGCCTCAGCATCTGGTACAGCCGAGTAAGTAGAGCCGCCCGCAGCCTCTCGCCGCTCCCTCCCCGGAGCCCTGGCACGGTCCCGCCCTCAACTTCCACCCATAGTCCCGCGCCCCTGCCCCTTGGCGCCGACCGGCGGGTCCTCGCCGGCCGCGTGCCCGTTCGGCCGGGGCTCGGGGGCAGATGCGGCGGCAGCTGCCGAAAATCCGTGCGCCTACCCGCGTCGGAGCGGCGGCCGCGCACCGCGCACACCCCGCGCGCCCCCTTAGCCGAGCCCAGACTTGCCCTCCGCTCCCTTCCCCCATTCCCGGAGGAGCAAATTTGTTTAAACTTTCCACAAATAGAAATCTGGGCGCTGTGAGTTCCCAGCCCTCCCCTGCTGAAGGCCGTGGTTCTGGAGTTGGGGAAAGCCTATTGGGCTTCACCCAGTGCCAGACTTCCTAGGCCTGCGAGAACTTAGTTCTAGCAGCCGCAGCCAGGATTTTTTAATTTTTACGAAAGGTCTGCTTGTCCTGCTACTCGCTTCACCCCCAAACATCTCCTGCCCACTTTCGGGCTAGTCCCCTTCTCCGCAGCTTTCGGTCTCTTCGTTAGAGAATTGTAGGGGGCTTCGGAGGAGCGGAAGTTGAACTCAAATCTGTCCCCGCTGCTCCCAGGTATTTAACACCTGGAAATAACAAGATTTGGGAAAAGCCTGTAACTGAGTTCTGTGTTTGCTTTCTGCGAGTTTTGGTTTTTCATTCTTGTATCTAATTACCAAGTACTTAAGAGAAAAAAAAAACACTTCAAAAATAATTGGTGGATGAGATACACCCCATTTTCCGCGAACGCTTCTCTAGGTCAGTCTATAAAAGCGACAGAATAAAAAAAAATGTTCTTGGTTTGGGTTTTTTTTTCCCCCCTCCCCAAAGAAGGCAGTACTAATCGACGTCAGAGCGAAGTTTTTCTCTTTTTATAGCTAACTTGTCCGCGTGGAAATAGGTTGTGACCTTGGCTCTATTACATCTATGTGGCACACTGGCTTTACTGGCTTGAGTTAAATTAGTGAAAGCCCTCAACTGTCTTTACTGACCATTTGAATACTTACATAAAGTCCTTGACTATTCTCACAGCCCTGGTAAAAGTGATGGTGGGATTTAGATATTTCTGTTATCTTTTTTTATGTGACTGTCATAGTTAGGCTGTAAATCAGACTATTTGCCGTTGTTTGGGTCGCTTTAAGTTTTAAATATATATCAAAACAAAAGAGGTTGTTATATAACCAGCAGTGTGACTGTTGTGTCTGGTGTTTGATTTCATTTTTGAATATGTATATTGTATATCATTTGGTTTTTAAATGAGATACTATTTCATTTACATTGTGTAGCCAGTAGAATTTTTGATTGCTTGGGCGTATATAACTATTATCTTTAAAGTACATGCAGAAAAAAATAATTAGAACTTGAATTTAAATTGTCTTCTGAATTGAGTATGAATTTCACTCTAACAACCTAAAATTTATCTCTAAAAAGGTAGACCTAATTTAAGTTTAGGCAGAACTAACTTACATGAGGGGTGAATAGACCAGAAGCCTGTAGGTTACTTTATTGCTCTATAAAAGAAACAAAAATGTACCTCAACTTTCTTCGGTATATTGTGAGTATTAAAAATCTGTTTTTGCTTTTGCAGTTGGATACTATGTAAATTAGGCAGTCATGGAATTTAAAACAATTCGTACTCCTTCCTTTAAACTTACATCCTACACGTAGATACCTACTTTCTACGGAAGTCCTGGGGTCACTACCATTAAGACCCAATGTGCAAAGTTAGGTCTAGGGAATCGGGGGGGGGGGGGGGGGGTTCACAAGTATAAGGTGAATTGAAATGCAAGAATACCTTAGGGAAGGTTGCATGTTACTGTAGGCTTTATGAATGGTTAACCTTGATCTCTGGCATCAGCTTCATCACTTTAAAAATCAAGTATTGGATCAGATGATTTTAAGATCTGTGATTATATAGTTGGGATGATGGGAAACAGGTGCCAGACTCCAGCTTTGAGTCTCTTCTGCCTGGAATATGCCTGTTTTCACTCTCTGAAAGGTGTGTGTGTGTGTGTGTGTGAATTTCTAAACTTACTGAAACTATGTAAGTTAAAATCAATTTCAGTTAGCAAACTTCTTTTAAAAGTGAAAACACCTTTAGCTAAATTGAAAAGCTGTCAGTTACTACACAATTTTGAGTGAATTGGTTTAAAATGTTCACATGAGAACACGAAAGCCTTGCTTTTGGAGAGATATTGTACATACAAGTAATTTTATAGAATAAAGTGGATATTGAAGATCTAAAGGGTTTTATGGAGTTGAAGTCTTAAAAGCTGTTTGAGGGCATTTGGAGACAAGGAGAGACATGCACAAAGAGGTGAGGATATAATATGAAATGCTTACTTGAAATTTTGTTGGGTCTCTCTTAGTAAGTTAAAGTTACTTAGGGATGAAAGAGAAAACGTGCATTTAATAGTCTAAGCTGTTGTTCTGTGGTTTTTAAAAAAATGTCCAAAAGAATTGCTGTGTTTAAAATGTTGATTAGTCATGACAGTATAAAAACACTAAAGTAAAATCTCTAAGAATAACTTGTATACATTTTATGGGTCTTTTAGTGAACTTTTTTGTACCTCTTATAGTTACTATGTTGTTTAGATATGTGTTCTTTTTTTTTTTTTTTTTTAAGATTTTATATTTTAGAGAGAGTGCGTGCAGGGGTGTGCGTGTGGGGAGGGGCAGAAGGAGAGAGAGAATTCCAAGCAGACTCCCTGCTCAGTTGCGCGGAGTCACCCATGGGGCTCGATTCCGCGACCCTGAGACCATGATCTGTGCCAAAATCAGGAGTCTGATGCTTAACCAACTGAGCCATCCAGGTGTCCCTGTATGCGGTTATGAACAAAAGACTTCTACAGATACTCACTTTGCTTTTTTATTTTTAGTGTGAAGGTGTAACTTTTTTTTAGTGTAACATCTTGATGTAAATTTGTTTTCTCTACTTTTTGATTCTACTTAGAAGTTCTAAAACGCTCAGGAATTTACAGCAGGGATCAATCATCCATATATTTTGGAACCCAAAAAAAGGTGCTCAAAAAATGGTTTTAGCACATGTATGTTAGATTGGGGTGGTAGAGATATTTCTTAATTGATGGAGCAATTGACTGTATTTCTGCTAAGGGTATTGTAAAAGGACTAGTTTCAGCTTTGTGATTGAAGTTGCGGTTTAAGTCATGTTATGGTTTATGACTGACCCATTTATGAGTGTTGTGGGAGATGGTGTTTTGTATTGTGCTAGAGAGCCTAGAATTATTTCTCTAATACACTGTTGAACTATGAATATTAAAGTCCACATATGTGAAACACAAAATGTTACCTTAGAATGTTGTGATTCTAAATTAGTCTTATCTCAATTTTCAGGTCATTATTTCATATATATAAATTACCCTTAGTAGTATTTTTGAACACCTTCTGTGAAAGACAGGGTAGATAGGTAAATATGAAAGGAATGAAGGGGCATGTTACACGTAACAGAACAGTCTATCCAAAGATGTTAGTGTATTAATATGATAAATGAAAATTTTGTGAGTTACCACTGTGAAGGTTGCTAATAAAAAGCTGAAATAGGCACATAATTACTGAGCTTATGAAATGAATTATGTGTCTTTGAGTAACCCTGACTAGAAACTTATGTTCTCATTGGTGTATGCTAATAATAGAGAACAAGGAGATAGATGTTCAAAGAGGCTACGTTGTAGAATTAGGTATATGGTTAACTGTGAATCCTCAGGAAGGTCATGCAATTTGTTACCTACATTTTCCCTCTCCCCTTTCTTACCTTCTCAACTCTGTTCTATTGCTGACTGCCTCCAGAGAGCCTTCTGTGTAAACTCACTGCTCAGAAGTCCTTTAAGGTTCACTGTTGGTTGAAGAATGAAGTTCAGACTCCTTAGTTTGCTATCAGAGACACTCCCCTCTTGGGATGATCACTTGCCCCATCTCTGCCTATCAGAATATTATCCATCCTTTAGTTTCTGTTGAAATCCTGCTTTCTCTGTGAGTTATTATTTATCATAACCAGAAAGGTTCATTTTTTTTGATGAACTAATGTTTGTATTGTAAGCTTTGCACACATGATTTTTTTTAAAAAAAGATTTTATTTATTTATTTGAGAGACAGCCAGCGAGAAAGGGAACACAAGCAGGGGGAGTGGGAGGGGAAGAAGCAGGCTCATAGCGGAGGAGCCCGATGCGGGGCCCAGTCCCAGAACGCCGGGATCACATCCTGAGCCGAAGGCAGACGCTTAACAACTGAGCCACCCAGGTGCCCCTGCACACATGATTTAATTCTCCAATTAGATTTTAAGTTTCTGGAGGGCAGAGATGATCTTCTTTTGTACTATCCATAATGCTTTGTACAAAAGCTTATGTTTAATAAGTATTTTAAAAAATAATGAATTTAGGGTATCCTATGCATAGCAGAGAACTTTTTAAAGGTTTAATAAATAGAAGGTTTTTAAATGTTGACGTAATAAAAACAAACATGGTAGTACTAAATTACAAGTTAAATTCAGAAAAAGTTAGGGGCGCCTGGGTGGCACAGCGGTGGAATATAAAAAAGCCAAATGCATAGAAAGACAGACTAGAATGGTGGTTACCGGAGGCTAGGAGGCATGGCCAATAGAGAGTTGTTTAAAGCGTACAGACTTCAGCTGTAAAGTGAGTAAGTTCTGGGGATGTACTTAAAAGTTGCCAGGATAGTAGATCTTCAATGTTCTCACTATGGAAAAGAAAGGATAAACATGGTGCAGGTATTGGCCAACACTGTAGTGGCAATCATTTTGCAAGATATGAGTGCATCAGACAACATGTTGTACATCTTAAACATATGCAGTGTTGTATGCCACTTATAACTCAATAAAGCTAAGGGGAAAAAGTGGTACATGGTAAAGAGTCCTCTACCAAAACTTAAACTGTTGTACAGTTTTATAACCACCAGTTGAACTCCTGGTTCCCAGTCTGTGTTTATATTGAAGTGATCTGTGGAAAGGGTGGTCCCAACAAAAAAAAGCAGTATAAACATTTAAATAAAGACATTTCACCCATCTTCTTCAGGTGCTTGTGAATCATTGATGTGACCCATAGTACAGGTAAACATTCATTCTGAGTTTACTGTGGACTAGGTGCTTTACATCATGGGAAGCAGTGGTTCTTGAATTTCGGTCCTTCACATGCCTCATTCATGATTTTTGCCCTATCCTTTGATAGTACTTCTCCAATCTAACTTTTTTTTTTTTTTAAAGATTTTATTTATTTATTCGACAGGACAGAGACAGCCAGTGAGAAAGGGAACACAAGCAGGGGGAGTGGGAGAGGAAGAAGCAGGCTCCTAGCAGAGGAGCCTGATGTGGGACTCGATCCCATAACGCTGGGATCACGCCCTGAGCCGGAGGCAGACACTCAACCTCTGTGCTACCCAGGCGCCCCTCCAATCTAACTTTTAAACTTGAAATTCTTTTTCAAAATAATTTTTGTCTTTGCAATAAATGGAAAGCTAGCACCACTTGGATGAATACAGGGTTACTGTGTGAGGAAATAAAATGAAAACAATGTTACGAAAATCTAGGTTCCTGCCAAAGGCTCTTTCCTTTGTCTTAAAAGGAGCAGTTAGCAGATACATGAGAAGTGTTCAGAGGTAAACTAGCACCTCTGACAGATTTCCTCTTTACCTAAATCAAAAAGATTGAAGAAGAATTGGAGAAATTATTTTCTCACTGTATGATTAAATAGTATAGTGACTGTCACCTGAAATGGTGGTATAGGAAATACTGTGTTAAGGCATTGTATTTACTGCTAAATATGCAATTTATCAAATCAGAATAAATTCACAATTTAAAAGCATTTAAAAATAATCTAGAATTCAAACTTGCCACAAAGTGAGAGAATTAATTAAAAATACTTTATTGACTATCAAGCATCAGTTGTTTGGGATCAGGGTATGTTACCTTTCTTTTAAATTTGTCATAATTGCTTTGAGTTGCTATCCCAAACCTGTCTCACCCAGTGATTTGCCTTATATCCATAATAAATCATACATAAATTTACATATGAGATTTTGAATATTACTGTGGATATACAGTAGAATTTGCTGTGGTTTAATTTTTTAACAGCTTTATTGAGGTGTATAAAATAAACATTATAAATGTACACTGATTTTTAATAAATTTATAGAGTTGCACAACCATCATCACAGTCTAGTTTTATGACATTTATAGTAACCCAAAAAGTATCATGCTCATTTGCATTTAACTTCTCCCGCTCCAGCCCCAGGAAACCATTGGCCTTTTTTTGTCCCTTTAGATTTGGCTTTTCTAGAAATGTCTTAGAAAGGTAATCCTATAATGTGTGGTCTCTTGTGTCTGGCTTTTATTTAGCATACTGTTTTTGTGGTACTCCTTTTCATAGCTGAGTATTATTCCATTGTGTGGCTGTACCACATCTTAAAAATCCATTTACCAGTTGATAGATATTTGGTTGTTTATGTTATGGGGTCATTGTGGGTAATGCTGTTGTAAACAACTGTATGTATGTCTTTGCAAAGATGTATGGTATTACTTCTTGTGGGGAGATACTGAGGAATGGAACTATTGGGTCATCTAGTAAGTTGATGTTTAGCTTTTAGGAAACTGCCAAACTATTGCAAAGTAGTGGTAGCATTTACAGTCCTACCGGCAAAGTATGAAAGGTTCTGTTTCTCCACATCCTTCTCAACACTTGTGTTTTAAGTCTTTTTTATTACAGTCAATTTAGTGGGTTTGTACTGGTATCTCATTGTGACTTTAATTTGTACTTTTCTAATAACTGAGAATGTTTACCATCTTTCCATGAGCTCATTAGTCATTTGTATGCCTTATTTGATGACATGTCTATTCAGATCCTTGCACCCCCCTTTTTTTAATTGGAGTGTTTTTGCATTAGTGAGTTGTAAGGGTTCTGGATTTTCAGGTTCTTAGTGTCTTTTGGAGAGTAAAAGCTTAATTTTGATGAAGTCTAGCCTTTTTTTTTTTCTTCTTTTATGAATCATGCTTTTTGTGTGCTGAAAAAGCTTTTGGCCAATGCAAGGTCATAACATCTTATGTTTTCTTTTATAAGTTTTATAATCTAAGCTCTTATACATAGGTCTGTCATCCATTTTGAGTTGACTTTTTTGTTTGTAAAGATCTAAGTTCAGTGTTTTTTGTTTTTGTTTTAGTGTTTTTAACCTGTAGATCCAGCTGTCTTAGCACAATTTCGGAAAGACTCTTCACTATTCAATTGCATTGGTACCTTTTTCAAACATCGATTGACTGTAACAATAAAGGGTTATTTTTGAATTTCCTATTATGTTTTATTCATCAATATGTCTGTTATGCAAGCATCACACTGTAGCTTTGTAGCAAGTTTAGAAAAAGTCCTATTTTGTTTCCAAAATTATTTTGCCCATTCTAGATCGTTTGCATTTCTGTATAAATTTTAGGATTACCTTGTCAGTTTCTACCAAAAACAAAACAAAAAAAACCCCAAAACAAAAATCGGGATTTTGAGGGGATTGCACTAGATCAGTAGAGAGAATTGGTATCTTAATGGTATAGAATATGCCAGTCTGTGAACATGCTATGCAGTGTTTTTTCATTTATTTAGATTAAAAATTTTTTTTTCTTAGCGTTATTTTGTAGTTTTCAGTGCACAGGTCTTCACTTTTGTTAAATTTATTCCCAGGTAATTTTATTTATCTTTTGTGATGCTCTCATGATGTAATTGTTAATTTCATTTTCAGATTGTTATATGTATATAGATGCAAAATTGATTTTTGTATATTGCTGTTTTGGAGCCTTGCCAAAACTTAATTCTCATAGGTTTTTTTTTTTGTTGTTGTTGTTTTCTTAAAGATTTATTTAAGAGAGAGCACGAGTGTGCATGTGCAAGTCGGGGAAAGGGCAGAGGGAGAGGGAAAGAGAATCTCAAGCCGACTCTGTGCTGAGCACAAAGCCCTACACGGGGCTGATCTCACAACCCTGAGATCATGGCCTGAGCCAAAACCCAACAATTGGATGCTCAACCAACTGAGCCACCTGGGTGCCCCTCAGCTTTTGTTGTTGTTGTTGTTGTTAGAACTAATAAACAAGTTCAGCAGAATTGCAAAGCACAAAATCAACATGCAGAAATCAGTTGCATATCTGTACAATAACAATGAACATCCAAAAATGAAGTTCAGAAAACGATTTACAATAGCATCAAAAAGAATTAAATACTTAGGATTAAACTTAACTAAGGAGGTGAAAGACTTGTATGCTGAAAACTATAAAACCGTTGCTGAAAGAAATTAGAGATGTAAATAAATGGAAAGAAATCCTATATTCACAGATTATTAAGATGCCAGTACTACCCAAAGCAGTTTAGAGATTACTGTGATCCGGGGCTTTCTTTTTGATAGAAATATAAAAATCCATCCTAAAATTAATGTGGAATCTCAGGCATTTCCTCTCATCAGTTTTGGTAAAATTTTAGCAATTTTGTACATCTTTTCAGAGAGCCAACTTTTGGTTTTACTGATCTTTTACTGATCTATTTTGTGTTTTCTGTTTTTTTCTGCATTGATTTTTAAATTATTTTCTTTGGGTTTGGTGTTGTATGTTCAGTGGGTTTGGACAAATGTATAATGACCTGTATCTGTCATTGTAATATCGTGTAGAATATTTTCCTTGCCCTTGCAATCCCTTGTGCTCTGCCTATTCATCTCTCCCCCACCAAACATTTGATATGCACTAATTTTATTTTCACTTCAGTTTTTAAAATTTAATCATTTCTTTGAATCATTACATGTGTTATTTACAAGTATGTGGTTTAATTTCCAAATATTTGAGGATTTCCCAAATTTTTTGTTATTGATTCCTAACTTAATTCCATTGTGGCTTGGGACTATGCATTGAATGATTTTATTCCTTTAAGGTTATTAAGACCTGTTTTATGGATTAGCATATGCCTTGTGTTGGAAAATGTTTGATGTGCACTTATAAGGAATATTCTGCTATTGGCAGAGTGTTCTCTAAATGGTAGGTTAAATTGGTTGACATGGTTCAAGTCTTCTATATCCTTATTAATGTTCAGTCTAGCTCTGTCAGTTAATGGATAAACAAAATATGTACACACAATGGAATATTACTCAGCCTTAAAAAGAAAGCAAATCTTGGTACATACTAGAACATAAAAGAATCCTGAAAACATGCCAAACGAAATAAATTTATCACTAAAGGACAAATATTGTGTTTCCACAACAGTGAAATTCATAGAGACAGAAAATAGAGCAGTGATTGCCAGGTAACAGGACAAGGGAGAATTAGAGTATTATTATTTACTGGGTATGGAGTTTCAATTTGGGAAGATGAAAAACATTCTGGGAATGGATGGTGATGGCTTTACAACAATGTGAATGTACTTAAATCCACAGCACTATACATTTAAGGATTAAAAAGGTAAATTTGTTATGCATATTTTACCACTTTAAAAAAATGAAAAGTAGAGGCGCCTGGTTGGCTCAGTTGGTTAAGTGTGTGCCTTCGGCTCAGGTCATGATCCCTGGGTCCTGGGATCAAGTCCCACATCAGGCTCCCTGCTCGGTGGAGAGCCTGTTTTTGTTTATCCATTCATTCATTGATGGACACTTGGGTTGCTTGCATCTTTTGGCTGTTGTGAGTAATGCTGCTGGAACGTTTGTGTTCGAGCCCTTGCATTTGGTTCTTTGGTGTATATATCCCAAAGTGGAATATGTGGAGTATATGGTAATTCTATGTTTAATTTTTTGAGAAATTGCCATACTGTTTTTCTCAGTGGCTACACCATTTTACATTCCCACTGGCAATGCACAAGGGTTCCAGTTTCTCCACTTTCTCACCAATACTGTATGTATTCTTTTCTGGGTTTTTTTTTTGTTGTTGTTGTTGTTCTTTTCTGTTTTTTTTTTTTTTTTCTTGTTCTTTTCATTTTTCACCATTGAATGTAACATTGGCTGTAGATTTTTCCTATATGGCTTTTGTTATGTTTAGGTGGTTTCCTTCTGTTGGCAGTTTGTTGAATGTTTTGATCGTGAAAAGGTGTCGAGTTTTGGCAAATGCTTTTTCTGAATCCATTGAAATGGTCGTGTGTTTTTTTCTTCATTCTGTTAATGTGTTGAATCATCCTTGCGTTCTAGGAATAAATGACACACAGGTCATAGTTTATAATTCTTATGCGATTGAATTTGGTTTGCTAGTGTTTTGTTGAGGAATTTTGTGTCTGTATTCTTTAGGGATATTGACCTGTACGTAGTTTTCTTTTCTTGTAGTTTCTTTTTCTTTAGTATCAGGGTAATGTTGCCTCATAGAATAAGTTAGTAAATGTTCCGGCCTCAATTTTTTAGAAGAGTTTGAGAGAAGAATTGGTGATAATTTTCCTTTAAATGTTGGTAGAATCCACTAACCAAATGGTCATGGGCTTTTCTTCATTGGGAGGTTTTTGATCACTGATTCAGGATTCTTACTAGTTATAAGTTTATTCAGGTTTCTATTTTTTTTTTTTATGATTGAGTCTTGGTTGTTTTTAAGAATTTATCCATTTCACCTAAAGTTATGTAATTTGTTAGCATATTGTTCATAGTAGTGTCTTCTTGCTCATTTCTGAGTTTAGTTTTTTTGAGTCTTTCTTTTTTCTTTAGCTAAGGTTTCATAATTTTGTTGATCTTTTTGAAGAACCAACTCCTGGTTTCTTTGATTTTCTCTCTCTTTTTTAAAAAAGATTTTATTTATTCATTTGAGAGAGAACACGAGAGAGAGCGAGTGTGGGCGCGCGCAAGTATGATTGGGAAGCAGAGGGAGAAGCAGATTCCCCGCTGAGCAGGGAGCCTGACTTGGGGCTCGATCCCAGAGCCCCAGGATCCTGACCTGAGCTGAAGGCAGACACTTAACTGACTTGAGCTACCCACACACCCCGATTTTCTCTATTTTTTAATTTATTTTATTTGTCTCTTCTTTAATCTTTATTATTTCCTTATTCTAGCTTTCGGTTAAATTGTTCTTTTTGTGTTCTCATAAGATGTAAGGTAAGATTGATTTGAGACTTTTCTTTTTTAATATAACCATTTACAATAGTACATTTTCCATTTTGCACTGCTTTTGTTGCATCCCGTACATTTTGGTTATGTTGTGTTTTCATTTATCACAAGGTATTTTCTGATTTCCCTTGTGATTTTTTTTTCCTTTCCCATTGGTTTAAGAATTTGTTGCTTAATTTCCACATGATTTGTGAGTTTCCAGGTTTATTTTTGCTGTTGATCTTTAGTTTCATTTTATTGTGATCAGAAGAAATACTTTTGATTGTTTCAGTCTTTATAAGTTTATTAAGACTTGTGGCCTAATTTATGGTCTGTCTTGGAGAATATTCCATGTGCACTTGGCAAAAATGTATATTTTTCTGTTGTTGCATGGAGTAATATGTATGTCTTTTAGGTCTAGTTAGTTTATAATGCTGTTTTGGTTCTCTGTTACCTTATTTTCTGTCTGATTGTTCTATTTCCCATCACCTTCTTTGAGGTATTACTGTGTAGTATGTTACTTCTGTGTATGTTGTAAGCATACATAAATACAGTGTATTATGTAATTGTTCCTGAACAACACAAGGATTAGGGGCGCTGATCCCCTGCACAGTCACAAATCCATGTATAACTTTTGATTCTCCCCAAACTTAACTAATAATAGGTTACCGTTGACTGAAAACCTTAGTAATAACAGTTGGTTAATGCATATTTTGTAGGTCGTATGTATTATATATTGTATTCTTACAATAAGATAAGATAGAGAAAATAATATGTTAAGAAAATTATAAGTAACAAAACATGCATTACTGTATTATTGAGAAAAGTCTGCATATAAGTGGACTTTCGTAGGTCAAACCTGTTTTATTCAAGGTTCAACTATATTTTTAAAAACTATTGTTTTATAAACTCTGATATTTTTTAGAGAAAAGGAGAAAAGATAAAAGTGTGTATTTATATTTATGTGTATATTTAGCATTGCTTTTGCTCTGTGTTTCTTCCTTTGGATTTGAGTTACCATCTGTGTTAGTGTTCCCCCAACCCCCACCTGGTTCAGTGATTTGCTAGGAATGCTCCTAGTACTCAGCAAATAGTCCTACTCATGTATATAATTTGTTACAATAAAAGGATACAAAGCAAATTTGCCAAAGGTAAGTCTTATTTGGGATAATCTCTTGGAACCAGGTGCAAGCTTTCAATAGTTCTTTTTCAGTACAGTCATGTAAGATGTGCTTATTTCTTCCAGTATCAGATTTTTGTGACAGCGTATGTGCAGTGTTGACTACCTGGGAAGCTCATTATAGACTTATTCCCCAAGGCTTTCTAGTAGGCCATACCCTGAAGGAAAACAGGTGTTTCAGCATAAATCATGTGTTTTGTAGAGTTTAGACGCATTTAGCGTTTTGTATCAGTTAAGCAGTGGTGAGAGCCCTCCCCAAATCCAAGTTCCCAGATGCCAGCCTAGGATCAACCTTACATGCAGACTTTTTTTAGTATAGCAATCTCAGGCTTGTTAACTTTTTTCTGCATGCCATTTGATGTCATTTCTTGTTTTCTGAGAGATCTCTTAGTATTTTTGTAAGGCAGGTTTGCTAGCAACAAATTTTCAATCTGTTTATCTGGAAATACCTTTCCTTTGAAGTTTTGAAAAATAATTCTGTTGGATATAGAATTCATGGTTGACAGGTTGGTGGGTTTGTTTCAGCTTTTAAATATTTTGTTTCATTGCCTTCTGGCCTCCATTGTTTCTGGTGAGAAGTCGGCTGTTAATCATATTTTTGTCCTTTGTGATCAGTCATTTTATTTTTGTTCTCACAACATTTTCTTGTTGGCTTCCAGTAGTTTGTGTGTGGTGTATGTACATAGGTACGTATGTAGGAATTTATCCCACTTAGGTTTTGTCAAGCATTGTGACTCTGGGGCTTAATGTCTTTTATCGAACTTGGGGCATTCACAGCTAGTATTTCTTCAAAAAAAATTTTTTTTTTAATGCTTTGTAACATTTCCTGGAACTTCCCATTATACGTATGTTGCTTCACTTGTTGATCCACAGCCTCTGTTGCTCCATTCACTTCAGACTGTTTTCTGTTTTTTAGATTGGATAATTTTATTGAACTATTTTCGTGTTTATCAATTTTTGTCCTCTCAGATCTGCTGAGTGTATATAATGAAGTTTTCATTTTAGTTATTACACTTTTAAATTTTAGAATTTCTAGAATTGGTTCTTTTTTATTGCTCTTTATTGAGATTCTCCACTTGTTGAGGTATTTTCATATTTTCCTTTATTACTTTAATGTAGTTACCATGACTGTTGTGAATTTTTGTCTGCTATTCGAGGCCCACGCAGAGATAGTTTCTTTTTCCATCAGTCTTGGTCACACTTTTCTGGTTTTTTTGTAGGTTTTCTAGTTTTTTGCTTATAATTGGGTATTTTAGATAATTTATGTTCCTGAGGGTCATTGTTGCTGATTTTGTGTTTTAGTGTCGTTTTTTAGTAACTCATCTGATTTAATTTGTAAAATTTATCTCCCCTGCAGTGTACAGCCACTGACTGACTTCTCTGCTTTATTTTTTCTAATTTTTATCATGGCTTCCTAGGGGTTGCCTCTATGTTTGCAAAAACATCTTGAGCTAGTAAAGCATCTGTTCTCTGTTGATTAATCTGTATGTGTGTTGGGAAGTGCTTGCAAAGTTCAGGACTGTGTGTGTGTGTGTGTGTGTGTGTGTGTGTGTGTGTGTTGGTTCCAGCTTTTACTTGACTTTCTTGGGAACAGCCTTCTAGTGCGCCAGTGATGATGGGAGGGGGCAGGGCTTGGCCTTTCTTTGCTATTCTCTGTGCATTTACCCAGCCTCTCTGTTAGATAGGGATGAGTTAGAGCTTGGGTCCTTTAGGGTTTTCCTCTTCATAAGTAAGAAAAACTGTCTAAAAGTGCACTGAGGATATGTGGTGGGCTTTTCTATTCCCTCTCTGGCTTTCTCATTTCCAGGGTCTCCCTGTTAACATTTCTGGATGGTTGAAGGATGTGCTGCTTGCCCAAACCAGGTCTGCAACCTCTGGCTAGCAGCACTGTCAGCTTTCCAAGGAATTTGCTATTTTTACTGACAGTGCTAAAGAGTGCATTGCCCTCTGCTTCATGCCAAGGCAGCCCACCTCGGGCAGCAGAATTGCTGCTTTTTCATGGACAGCCCCATCCTGGTGGCACTACTACATATCAGTAAAGCTTTGGGGAGAGAATAGGAACAGTCCTGGAAAGAAGATCATCTATTCCCGTCGTTGTTATCTGAAGTTCAACAGTTTTTCATGAATAAACATTTCTTGATTTTTTATTTGCCTTTCCCAAATATTTGAAGTGGTTGTTTTGACAGTTGTATGGCTATTTTGGGGGGATAAGATTTACCAGCATCTTACACTGTGCCATTGCTGGAAGTCCTTGTGTTTGAACTTTTGCTAGGCAATTTTGTTTTCTTGACTTAATGGGGTAAAACTGATCAAATTGGTTGTTTGTGTCAATTTTCAGTTATATATTTAGAAAAAATAATTTTAGTTTTTTTCTGCAGGCAGATGTAATTGTGTTGTCTTCTTGCCATTTGGGAAACTGAGCTGTTTAGTTCCCTTTTGTGTGTATGTGTATGTGCGCGTGCGTGCACGCGTATGCGCGCACACACACAGGGAGGGTGGTAAAGAGAGAGTATATTCAAATCTGGTTATTTACAGCACAGTATTCAATAGCTTTTAGGTCTCATTTATCTGCCATTGCCATGATTGTCAGTTCTTCATTTAAGATCCAGATCCACTACCATCATCTCTGCTGCCATCATCAGTGTTTTTGAAGCACAAAGATGATAAAATTTTTGCTTATTCTTGTTCAGTCTCAGTCACATGAAATGTAAATCCCATTGACCTTGAACTAAAAGAGAACAAATTAGCAAGTATTAAGTGTATATTGTATGTCAGTCTTTGAGGGTTTTTTTTTTTCCTTTGTCTCTCTGATTTATTTCACTTAGCGTAATGCCCTCATTAACATATAGTTACCATGCTGTACATTATATCCCCATAACTTATTTATTTCATAACTGGAAACTTGTACCTTTTTTTAATAATAATATTTTTTTTATTATGTTAGTTACCGTACAGTACATCCCTGGTTTTTGATGTAAAGTTCCATGATTCATTAGTTGCATATAACACCCAGTGCACCATGCAATACGTGCCCTCATTACTACCCATCACCAGCCTATCCCATTCCCCCACCCCCTCCCCTCTGAAGCCCTCAGTTTGTTTCTCAGAGTCCATAGTCTCTCATGCTTCATTCCCCCTTCTGATTACCCCCCTTTCTTTATCCCTTTCTTCTACCAATCTTCATACTTCTTAGGTTCCATAGATGAGTAAAACCGTATGACAATTGTCTTTCTCTGGTTGACTTATTTCACTTAGCATTATCTCTCCAGTGCCGTCCATGTTGCAGCAAATGTTGAGAACTCGTTCTTTCTGATAGCTGAGTAATATTCCATTGTATATATGGACCACGTCTTCTTAATCCAGTCATCTGTTGAAGGGCATCTCGGCTCCTTCCATGATTTAGCTATTGTGGACAATGCTGCTATGAACATTGGGGTGCATATGGCCCTTCTCTTCACTACGTCTGTATCATTGGGGTAAATACCCAGTAGTGCAATGGCTGGATCATAGGGAAGCTCTATTTTTAACTTTTTAAGGGAACTCCACACTGTTTTCCAGAGTGGCTGTACCAACTTGCATTCCCACCAACAGTGTAAGAGGGATCCCCTTTCTCCACATCCTCTCCAACATCTGTTGTTTCTTTCCTTGTCCATTTTTGCCATTCTAACTGGCGTAAGGTGGTATCTCAAGGTGGTTTTGATTTGAATTTCCCTGATGGCTAAAGATTTTGAGCATTTCTTCATGTGTCTGTTAGCCATTTGTGTCTTCATTGGAAAAGTGTCTGTTCATATCTTCTGCCCATTTTTTGATTTGTTTCTTGTGTATTGAGTTTCAGAAGTTCTTTGTAGATCTTGGATACCAGTCTTTTATCTGTAGTGTCATTTGCAAATATCTTCTCTCATTCCGTGGGCTGCCTCTTAGTTTTTTTGACAGTTTCCTTGGCTGTGCAGAAGCTTTTTATCTTGATCAAATCCCACAAGTTCGTTTTTTCTTTTGTTTCTCTTGCCTTTGGAGATGTGTCATGAAAAAGGTTGCTTTGGCAGATGTCGTAGAGGTTGCAGCCTATGTTCTCCTCTGTGATTTTGATGGATTCCTGTCTCACATCGAGGTCTTTCATCCATTTGGAGTTTATCTTTGTGTATGGTGTGAGAGAGTGGTCAACTTTCATTCTTTTGCATGTAGCTGACCAATTTTCCCGGCACCATTTATTGAAGAGACTGTCTTTTTTTGCACTGGATGTTTTTTCCTGCGTTGTCAAAGATTAGTTGCCCAAAGAGCCGAGGGTCCATTTCTGGGTTCTCTGTTCTGTTCCATTGGTCTATATGTCTGTTTTTGTGCCAGTACCATGCTGTCTTTGTGATCACAGCTTTGTAGTATAGCTTGAAATCCGGCTTTGTGATGCCCCCAGCTTTGTTTTTCCTTTTCAACAATTCCTTGTCAATTCGGGGCCTTTTCTGGTTCCACACAAATTTAAGGACTGTTTGTTCCAGTTCTTTGAAAAATGTCACTGGTATTTTGATCAGGATAGCACTGAAAGTGTAGATTGCTCTGGGTAGCATGGACATTTTAACTATGTTAATTCTTCCAATCCATGAGCATGGAATATTTTTCCATCTTTTTGTGTCTTCTTCAATGTCTTTTAAGAGTGATTTGTAGTTTCTAGAATATAGAAGGTCTCTGGTTAATTCCGAGATAATGTATGATTTTTGGTGCTATTGTAAATGGAATGGATTCCCTAATTTCTCTTTCTTCAGTCTCATTGTTCCTGTATAGAAATGCCACTGATTTCTGAGCATTGATTTTGTATCCCGCCACATTACTGAATTGCTCTATAACTTCTAGTAGTTTGGGGTGGAGTCTTTTGGGTTTTCCATATAGAGTATCATGTCATTTGCGAAGAGAGACAGTTTGACTTCTTTGCCGATTTGGATACCTTTGATCCCTTTTTGTCGTCTGATTGCTGTTGCAAGGACTTCTCGTACTGTGTTGAATAATAATGGCGAGAGTGGACATCCTTGTCGTGTTCCTGATCTTAACGGAAAGGCTTCCAGCTTTTCTCCATTGAGAATAATATTTGCTGTAGGCTTTTCATAGATGGTTCTTACGAGATTGAGGAACGTACCCTCTATCCCTACACTCTGAAGTGTTTTAATCAGGAAAGGATGCTGTATTTTCTCAAATGCTTTTTCTGCAACTATTGAGAGGATCATATGATTCTTCACTATTTTCTTGTTGATATAATCTATCATACTGATAGATTTGCGAATGTTGAACCACCCTTGCATCCCAGGGATGAATCCCACTTGGTCATGATGGATAATCCTTTTAGTGTACTGTCGAGTCCTATTAGCTAGGATCTTGTTGAGACTTTTGGCGTCCATATTCATCAGGGATATCGGCCTGTAATTCTCCTTTTTGATGGGGTCTTTGCCTGGTTTGGGGATCAAGGTAATATTGGCCTCATAGAATGAGTTTGGTAGTTTTCCTTCTGTTTCTATTTTTTGAAACAGCTTCAGGAGAATAGGTATTATTTCTTCTTTGAATGTTTGGTAGAATTCCCCAGGGAATCCGTCAGGCCCTGGACTCTTGTTTTTGGGGGAGGTTTTTGATCATTGCTTCAGTCTCTTCATAATTAAACGGTCTGTTTAAAACATCAATTTCTTCTTGTTTCAGTCTTGGTAGTTTGTAGGTTTCCAGGAAGGCATCCATTTCTTCCAGGTTGTTTCATTTATTGGCATAAAGCTGTTGATAAAAGTTTCTAATGATCCTTCCTATTTCATTGGTGTTGGTCTTAATCTCTCCTCTTTCATTCATAATTTTATTAATTTCAGTCCTTTCTCTATTCTTTTGAATAAGTCTGGCCAGTGGCTTATCAATCTTATTTATTCTTTCAAAGAACCAGCTTCTAGTTCTGTTGATCTGCTCTACTGTGTTCCTGGTTTCTAATTCATTGATCTCTGCTCTAATCTTGATCAGCTGCCTTCTCGTGCATGGGTTAGGCCTGTTCTTCTATTCCAGCTTCTTGAGGTGAGAATATAAAAACTGCATTTTAGATTTTTCTGTTCTTTTGAGTGAGGCTTGGATGGGTATGTATTTTCCCCTTAGGATTGCCTTTGCAGTGCCCATAGGTTTTGGACTGATGTGTTTTCATTTTTGTTGGTCTCCAAAAATTGTTTGATCTCCTTCTTTATTACAGGGTTTACCCAATCATTCTTGAGCAGGATGGTTCTTAGTTTCCAAGTGTTTGAGTCTTCCAAATTTTTCCTTGTGATTGAGTTCCAGTTTCAAAGCGTTGTGGTCTGAGAATGTGCAGGGAATAATCTCAGTCTTTTGGTATCGGTTGAGACCTGTTTTGTGACCCAGTATATGGTCTATTCTGGAGAAAGTTCCACGTGCATTCAAAAAGAATGAGTATTCTTTTGTTCTGGGGTGTAGTGTTCTGTATATATCTATGAGGTCCATCTGGTCCAGTATGTCATTCAAAGCTCTTGTTTCTTTGTTGATTTTCTGCTTAGGTGATCTATCTATTGCTGATAGTGGAGCGTTGAGGTCCCTTACTTTTACATATTATTATCTATATGTCTCTTTATTCTGGTTAAGAGTTGGCTTTTGTATCTAGCTGCTCCCCTGTTGGGGGCATAGATATTTATAATTGTCATATCCACTTGTTGGATACATCCTTTAAGAATAATATAGTGTCCTTCTCTATCTCTAACTACAGTCTTTAGTTTTAAATCTAATCTGTCTGATATGAGAATTGCTACCCCAGCTTTCTTTTAAGGTCCATTGGCTTGAAAAATGGTTTTCCATCCCTTCACTTTCAGTCTGGATGTATCTTTAGTTTCAAAATGAGTCCCTTGTAGACAGCAAATGGATGGGTCATGTTTTTTTTTTATCCAGTCTGCAACCCTGTAGCGTTTATGGGAGCATTTAGGCCATTCACATTCAGAGTGATTATTGAGAGATTTTATTTTATTTTATTTTATTTTATTTTATTTTATTTTATTTTATTTTATTTTATTTTATTTTATTATTTTATTTTATTTTATTTTTTAATGATTTTTTATTATGTTAGTCACCATACAGTAAATCCCTGGTTTTTTATGTAAAGTTTGATGATTCATTAGTTGCGTATAACACCCAGTGCACCATGCAATTCGTGCCCTCCTTAATATTTCACTGTTGGCTATGATTTAGCTGTAGGTCTAATGGCCTTTTTTATGTTGAAGTACTTTGCTTTTGCTTGTAGTTTAAAAGTTTTTCTTCTGAAAGGGTGTTGAATTTAGTCATATACTTTTTCATCTGTTTAGATTATTATGTGACTTTAATCTTTACCCTGATAACACAGTGTATCACATTAGTTGATTTTTGTATGTTGACCCATAGTTGTATCCCAAGAATATAAATCAAATTTGGTTGTGGTGTATGATTTTTTTTTTAATGTGCTGTTGAATTCAGTTTTCTAGTAATTCATTGAGGATTTTTGCATCTGTATTCAGAGATAGTGACCTATGATTTTCTTTTCTAGTAGTGCCTTTATCTGGCTTTTTATCAGTGTACTGCAGGCCTCATATAATGAGTTTGAAAGTGTTCCTGCTGCTTCAATATTTTGGTAGAGTTTGAGAAGAATTGGCATTAATTCTTCATTAAACGTTTGGTAGAATTTACCAGTGAAGCCATCTGCTCTTGGGCTTTTCTTGTTGGGGGGTTTTTGATCACAGATTCAATCTGCATACTAGTTATGGGTCTTTTCAGATTTTCTGTTTCTTCATGATTCAGTCTTGATAGGTTGTGTGGTCTAGGAATTTTCCTATTTCTTTGGTGTTGTCCAGTTTGCTGGCGTAGAGTTATCTGTAGTTACCTTTGTGATCTTTTGTATTTTTGTGGTGTCATTTGTAATGTCTCCTTTTATATTTCTTTGAGTTGGTTTTGAGGCTTTTCTTTTTTTTTTTTTTGGTAAGTCTAGCTGAAGTTTTGTCAGTTTTATCTTTTTAAAAAACTTTTATTTTTCTGTTGTTTTACTCTCCTTTATTTCACTTATTTCTCCTTTTATCTTTACTATTTTCTTCCTTTCTTCCTTTCTTTTGATTTTGGACTTTGTTCTTTTTCTAGTTCCTTGAGGTATATAAAATTAGGTTGATTCTAGATCTTCTGTTTTAATGTAGACATTTATTGCTTGTAAACTCCCTTATTTGTACTGCTTTTGCTTTATTCCATAATGTTTGGTATGTTGTATTTTGGTTTTGTTTCAAGGTATTTTCTAATTTGCCTTTTGATTTCTTCTTTGACCTGTTTGTTGTTGTTCAAGGGTGTGTTAATTTCCACATATTCGTGAGCTTTCTTTCTTTCTTCCTTCCACCCTCCCTCCTTTCCTTCCCTTTTTTCTGCCCTGTTGATTTTTAGTTTCATTCCATTGTGGTCAGAAAAGATAGTTGATATGATTTCAGTCTTAAATTTAAGACTTGTTTTGTGACCTAACATGTGATCTGTCCTGGTGAATGTTCCATGTATGCTTGAGAAGAATGTGTATTCTGCTGTTTGCAGAAAGTTCTGTACATATGTGTTAGCTTCATTTGATCTATAATGTTGTTCAAGTCTTCAGTTTCTTCATAGATTTTGTCTCCATGTTCTGTCCATTATTGGAAGCAGGTTATTGAAGAGCCCTACTGTTGTATTGCTGTTTACTTTATTCAGTTCTGCACGTATTTGCTTTATTTATTTAGATGCTCTGATGTTACACATAATATATTACTCTTTCTATGTATTTATAATTGTTAGGTCTTCTTGGTGAATTTACCCTTTTATTATTATGTAATGTCTTTTTCCTCTTCTGACACTTTCTGACTTAAAGTCAGTTTTGTCTGATATAACCTTCTCTGCCTTCCTTTGGTTACTATTTGCATGGAGTATCTTTTTCTATCCTGTCACTTTCAGCCTATGTATGTTCTTAAATCTAATGTGATTTCTGGTAAGCAAGTCTAGTGGTGATGAACTCCCTCAGCTTTTGTGTAGGAAAGACTATGTTGCCTTTATTTTTGAAGGACACTACTACTGGAATTTGTATTGGCAGCTTTGTTGGCAGCTTTTTTCTTTCAGCTCTTCATCTCACACCCTTCTGGCCTGCAAGGTTTCTCCTAAGAAACTCACTTTTAGTCTAATGGAGGTTCCTTTGTAAATGACAATTTGCCTTTTCCTTATGCTTTCAAAATTCTCACTGCTTTAACTTTTGACAGTTTGATTATAATTTTTCTCAGTGTATAATTTTGAGTTTCCTTCTTTAGGTTTCTTTGGACTTCCTGGAACTGTATGGCCATTTCCTTCCCCAGAATTAGGAATTTTTCAGACATTGTTTTTTTTAAATAAGCTCTCAGGGGCGCCTGAGTGGCTCAGTCGTTGGGCATCTGCCTTCAGCTCAGGGCGTGATCCTGGTGTTCTGGGATCGAGCCCCACATCAGGCTCCTCTGCTGGGAGTGTGCTTCTTCCTTTCCTGCTCCCCCTGCTTGTGTTCCCTCTCTCACTGCCTGTCTCTCTCTGTTGAATAAATAAAATCTTAAAAAAAAAAAAAAAAGCTTTCAGGTCTGTTTTCCTGCTATGCATGTATTGGTCTGCTTTTTGGTGTCCCATAAGTTTCTTAAGCTTTCTGTGGTTTTTTTTTTCATGTTTTTCTTATTGGTCTTGTGATTGAATGATTTCCAGTGACCTTTCTTAGAGGTTGCTGATCCTTTTTTCTGCTTGATACGGTCTTCCATTGAACCTCTCTATTGAATTTTTTATTTCAGTTATATTCTTCAGCTTTATAATTTGATACTATGGTATATTTTCTGTCTCTTTGTTGAAATTCTCTTTGTTCATCCATTGTTCTTCCAGTCTCAGTGAACATTTTTATGGTGGTTATTTTGAATTATTTTTCTGGTAAGTCGTATAGGTGTGTTTCATTTGGGTCTATTTCTGGAGATTTTTTTTCTTTTTTTTTTTTGTTTTTTTTTTTTTTTTTTTTTTTTTTAAAGATTTTATTTATTTATTTGACAGAGATAGAGACAGCCAGCGAGAGAGGGAACACAAGCAGGGGGAGTGGGAGAGGAAGAAGCAGGCTCATAGCAGAAGAGCCTGACGTGGGGCTCGATCCCACAAAGCCGGGATCACGCCCTGAGCCGAAGGCAGACGCTTAACCGCTGTGCCACCCAGGCGCCCCTGGAGATTTTTTTTCTTTCCTTTGTTTAGAACACAATTGACCTGTTTCTTCATCTTCCATGATTCTCTGTTGGTGTCTGTGCATTAGACAGAACAGTCACCAATCCCACTCTCCATAGACTGGTCTCATATATTAGAAGACACCCTCCCTCCCCCCACAGGCCCTTCCCCCGCCTCCGCCCTACCCCCACCAGTCTGGCCAGAGATTCTGGTGACCTCTCAGACCTTCATGCTAGTCCAACACACTTCCTTTGTTTTTTGTGGCATCCAAGTGTCTAAGGTATTCTGAATCCCCTCAGTGCACTGTAACAAATGAACTGAAGCCATTCCCCAGGTGTCCTTCAGAAAAGTTGGATTGTTCTATGCTCCATTAACTCTTTCTCTCTCTAGGGAGAAGGTGGAAGCTGTTCTTTTTTCCCCTTATCCACTAGCTCTGTGCTGAGTCAGGGGAGGGGCTATGGCAACTGCTAGCCTGTACTCTGTTTCTGCTCTCACAACCTCCCTGGTGACTAGATTATGCCAGGTCTTATCAATGCCTCATGAAAGGCAAGACAGACCCTCTTCCCTCCCTTTGGACAGCCCCCAGAAAAGTTCGGGCATTGGACTTGTGGGCTCTTCTTCCCAAGAAGAAGTTGGAGGGTGGAGGGTTTTGTCCTGTGTTGGGGGTGGAGGTTCTGGCAGGAGGGTGTTCCCACATCTCCCATGCAGCTTTGATGAGTCTGATTTTGTGTTCGTACAGCCTTCAGGTGCCTTTCAGTTATTAATTTCTAGATTTCTCGCCAAAGGGAATTTTTCTGTGAATTGTTCCTGAATTTATGTATTTGTTGGGGGGAGGGGTAGAGAGTCCAGAGTTTCCTGATCTCCCATCTTGCTGATGTCATTCCTGCCAAGATACTGATTTTTAATTTTTAATTGATATTTTTAGTACAAATAGCTGATTTCTAACCATTTTAATGTGTTTGGAATATGCTAGCTTCTTAGAAACTTTTGTATTTTGTTTTTAGAGATTTTAAGGGAATGGCTTATGCAACACTTCCAAATGCTAATGTAAAAGAAGCTAGCCATAAAAACAGAATATTCTAGTTGGTAAATTTGTCTACTATAGGAATATACTTAGCAGTTCCAAACTAGTCTGTGCATATAGTAGAGTTGAACAAAGAGCTAAATTAATTCTATGAAATGGTAACAAAGAAAAAGTTACAAGTAAGGGAGAAAGGCTAGAACAAACCACATTGTGCTTGATTATTCTCCAGTGTTTCTCTATGTAAATATATACATATGTATATATGGAAAGAAATATAGAAAGATAATGTGGTCATGAATGGTTTAGTATAAGTTTGTATGTTTCCTACTGTGTTTGCTGAGAGGATCTAGAAACAATGACACTGCATTAGCAATACACATCTTGTTTCCGGATCTTGTTTTTTATTTTATTTTTATTTTATTTTTTAAGATTTTATTTGTTTGACAGAGAGAGCACAAGCAGGGGGAGTGTCAGGCAGAGGGAGAAGCAGGCTCCCGGCTGAGCGGGGAGCCCAGTACGGGACTCCATCCCAGGACCCTGGAGTCATGACCTGAGCTAAAGGCAGAAGCTTAACTGACTGAGCCACCCAGGTGCCCTCAGATATTTTTAAAATACCATTCTGTAATATAAAATGGAACACTGGTCCCTGGAAAAATGGCTGCTTCTAGGACAATGGCAGGGAAAGTACAAGATGACCCTTTGGAACTTCTTATATTACCAGAAAGTGGATGTCCAGTTGTTTCAGCACCATTTGATGAAAACACCATGCGTCTCCATTGTATTACCTTTGCTCTTTTGTTGAAGGTCACTTGACTGTATTTATGTGGGTCTATTTTTGGTGCTCTGTGTTCTATTGATCTGTTTTCTGTTCTTTTGCCAATACCACATTGTCTTCATTACTGTATCTTTATAGTAAGTCTTGAAGTAGCATCAAGTCCTTCAACTTCGTTCTTCTTCAATATTGAGTTGGCCATTCTGGGTCTTTTGCCTCTCCATATAAACTTTAGAGTCAGCCTGTTGGTAATCTCTAAAATAACATGCTGTGGTTTTGATTTGGATTGTGTTGAATCTGTAGTTCAAGTTGTAAGAACTAACGTCTTGATTATATTAGATCTTCCCATCCATGAACTTGGACTATCCCTCCATTTATTTAGTTCATTTTAAATTTTGTTCATCAATGTTTTATAGTTTTGATCTTATACATATCCTGTTGGATTTATGCCTAAATATTTTTTGGTTGCTAATACAAAAGCTATTGTGGTTTTAATTTCGAATTCTGCTTGTTCACTGCTGTTAAATAAAAAAACAGTCGATTTTTATGTGAACATTGCATTCTGTAACCTTATTAATAATTGTTATTACCATGTTATTTTGTTGGTGGTTCCTTTGGATTTCTATATAGGCAGTCGTGTTATATATAAACAAAGAAAGTTGTACTTTTTTTTCTTCTTAATCTGTTATCTTTTATTTCCTTTTCTTAATACATTAGCAAGGACTTCCAGTGTGATTTTGAAAAGGAGTGGTGAGAGGGAGTATCTTTACCTTGTTCCTGAGTTTAGCAGGAAAGCTTCTAGTTTCTTACCAGTGAGTATGATGTTAGTTACAGGTTCTTTGTAGGTATTCTTTGTCAGATTGAAGAAGTTCCCCTTATTCTTAGTTTACTGAGAGTTTTTATCATGAATGGGTATTGAATTTTGTTAATTTCTTTTTCTGCATCTGTTGATATGATCATGTGGTTTTTCTTCTTTAGTCTACTGATTTGTAATACATGAATTGATTTTTGCATGTTGATCCAGCCTTGCATTCCTGGAGTAGATTCCACTTGGTTGTAGTGTATAATTCTTTTTAAACATTGTTGGATTAGACTTGCTAATATTTTGAGAATTTTTACAGATATGTTTATGAGAGATATTGGTCTGTTGTTTAATATTCTTATAAAGTTTTTGTCTAGTTTTAGTATTTGACCAATGTTGACCTCAGATAGAGTTAGGAAGTAACCTCTTTGCTTCTGTTTTCTGGAATAGATTGTAGAGAATTTGTATAATTTCTTAATAAGTATTTGACTAGTGAATTCACTAGTGAACCCATCTAGGCCTGTTTCTGTTTTTGAAGGTTATTAGCTATCAATTTAATAACTTAAATAGATATATTCCTTTTCAGACTATCTTTCCTTTTGGGTCTTGTTAGTTGATTTGTTTGGGCTAATTAGGGCTGATGGCTTATATTGTTATCTTCTATACACATTTAGAATTATTAAAAGATTTTCAGATTACTCCGTGATAAATTATCTTAAACTTGTTTTGTATATATCTTTATGGCATACTAATAAACCTCTTTCCTTCCAGCCCAGTGTGTTAATTGTAACCTACAAGGAACCTGAAAAATCATCTTCTCAGTTTGGATCCTACAAACAAGCTGAATGGAGGCCAGATAGTACCATGATAGCTGTGTCAGTAAGTAGCATTTTCAATTTTAATAGTGTTTTTTCTTATGAAATCATTACATTGCATTTAAATTTGATTCTTTTAGATGCCTTCATTTCAGTCTTTCCCACCCATTAGCATTTATCTTCTGTGATAGGAATTGCTGTACTGATTCTTCTCTTGGTACTCTTATTGTATCTTTTTGTGATCGTGCTGTTTCTTTGCTTCCCTAATATAGTGTCTGTGTCCTTTTCTCTTTATTCTTCTCAGTTTCTTGTTTTGTCCTAATACAAAATTGTAAAGCTTTCATCTCTACTCACATGGGGTACTCCCAAATTTATGTTTTAAGGCCTGCCTTCCATCCTTAAGGATGTCTCACAAAAATCATAACATTTACGTTTTTATGTCACAATAAATTCTCATATCCCTTTGGGTCTATTTCTGCATTTCTCCTCTGTTCCATTAATGTGCTTAGATGTGGTCCATTTTACCTTTTCAGCCCGTGTTTTGTCACTGTCATTTTTTTGGACTGTCACTAATTTAAATAGCAATCGTATATGGTTAATATTTGTTGAGCATCTTCTATGTAAGTACTAGTATAATCACTACACGTGGATCATCTCATTTAAATTTTAAATTGACACTTTGAAGTTCATACTGTTATCTTTCATAATAGATGAAGTAATATTGAAGAGTTGAGGAAGTAAGTTTAATCCAAAATTATAGAAATGGTGTATATTGGAAAGAAGGGATTAAATGAGGTATTTAGATTCCATTTACTGTAAAGGCATAACTTGTAGTATGCTTTGCTTTATTGAACTTTAAAGTTACTGCATATTTTACAAATTGAAAGTTTGGTAATTTTGGTAATTCTCACAATATTTCAGACTTTTTAATTATATTATTTGTTATAGTAATTTGTGGTCAGTGATCTTTGATGTTACTATTGAAATCGTTTTAGGGTGCCATAAACAGTGCCCAAACGAGATAGCAAACTTAACTGATAAATGTTGGGTGTGTTCTGTTCTACTGACCCACTCTTTCCTGTTTTTCTCCTCCTCTGTGGGTCTCCCAATTTCCTGAGAAACAACTATATTGAAATTAGGCCAATTTATAACCCTACAGTATAGTCTCTTAAGTGTTCAACTGAAAGAAAGGGCCACACGCCTCTCACTTTCAGTCAAAAGCTAGACATGATTCAAGCTAGTGAGGAAGGCATGTTGAAAGCGGAGGCCTCTTGTGCCAGTTAGCCACGTCGTGAATGTGAAGGAAAAGCTCCTGAAGGAAATGAGAAGTGCTACCTCCGTGAACACAAGAACAATAGGAAAGTGAAACAGCTTTTCTGCCGATGTGGAGAACGTTTAGTGGATAAAAGGTCAAACCAGCCACGCCATTCCTTTCAGCCAAAGCCTAACCCAGAGCCAGGCCCTGACTCTCTTCCATTCTGGGAAGGCGGGGAGAGAGGAGGAAGCTGCAGAAGACAAGTCTGAAGCTAGCAGAAATCGGTTTGTGAGGTTTAGGAAGGAAGCCGTGTCTGTGGCATTAAGTGCAAGGCGAAGCAGCAGGTGCTGCTGTGGGAGCCACAGCGAGTGATCCAGAAGATCTGGCCGAGCTCATGACCGAAGGAGGCTCCACTGACCAACAGATTTTCAGTGTGGGTGCGAGAGCCTCCCACAGGAAGAAGATGCCATCTAGGACGTTCCTGGCTGGAGAGGAGAAGTCCGCGCCTGCCTTCAAAGCTTCCAAGGACAGGCCGATCGTCTGGTCGGGGCTGATGCGGTTGGTGACTTTTTACTTGTAGCAGGTGCGTATTTATCATTTCCCAAGTCCTAGGGCCCTTAGGAATTAGAGTAAATCTACTCTGCCTGTGCTGCGTAAATGGAATAGCAGGACAGCACATCTGTTCACAGCATGGTTTACTGAATGTTTCAAGCCCACTGTTGAGACCCACTAAGGAAAAAAAAGATTCCTTTCGCATATCACTTACTCTGTACCTGATCGCACGAGAGTTCTGATGGAGTTGGACAGTGCGATTTGTGTTGTTTTCACGTCTCCTAACACAGCATCCGTTCTGCAGCCCATGGATCAAGGAGTCATTTCAACTGGCAAGTCGTCTTCTTTAAGAAATAACATTTCTTAAGGCTGTAGCTGCCGTAGATAGTGAGTCCTCTGATGGATCTGGGCAAAGTCAATTGAAAACCTCTGGGAAGGATTCGCCATCGTAGATTTCATGAAGAACATTCATGATTCACGGGGAGAGATCAGAATATCAACATTAGTAGGAATTTGGAAGAAGTTGATTCCAGTCTTTACGGATGGCTTCGAGGGGTTCAGGACTTCAGAGGAAGAGGTCACTGCAGAAACGGTGGAAATAGCAAGAGAACTAGAAGTAGAAGTGGAGTCTGAAGATGGGACGGAACTGCTGCGATCTTTAGGATACAACTGGAACAGAAGAGCTGCTGCTGATGAATGAGCAGAGAAAGTGGTTTCTTGAAGTGGGATCTACTCCTGGTGAAGGTGCTGTGAAGACCATTGAAATGACGTCAAAGGACTTAGAATATCGGGTCAACTTAGTTCCTAGAGCAGTGACCGGGTTTGAGAGGGTCGACTCCAGTTTTGAAAGTTCTGTGGGTAAAAGCTATCAAACAGCATTGCAGGCTGCAGAGAAAGTTTTGTGAAAGAGAGAGTCAGTTGATGCACTGGACTTCATTGTTGTTTTAAGAAGTGGCCACAGCCACCCTGACCTTCAGCAGCCACCACCCTGTTCAGCAGCCATCACCCTCAGAAAGATTTTGAGTTGCAGGAGGCTCAGATGATAGGATTTGTTAGCAATCCGGTATTTTTAAATTAGGGTATGTACATTGTATTTTTAAACATAATGCTGTTGCATACCTAAAAAATGACAGTGTAGTGTAAATACAACTTTCATATGTGCTGGAAGACCAAAAAATTCATCTGACTTGTTTATCATGAAATTCGCTTTAGTGAGATGTTCTGGAACTGAAGCTGCACCATCTCAGAGGTGTGCCTGTATTCCTAACTTCTACATTAACTTCCCCCTCTGCTTTCTGTCCTTTTTTTTTTTAGGCTACGCTATGTAATGCTAACTAGGTTAATCATCAAAAAATGGTCCACATTATGAAAAGTTCCTCACTTCTGCAGACTACCACCTACATACCAAATCTACCCTTCTGCCTGATTTTGTAAGGATAATGAATTAAGAATAGTTCAGCATATTTAAATTATTAAGAAAAAGTCAAAGGGAAATATTCTTGACATCTGAAAATTATGAATTCTATTTTTTTAACTTATTTTTTAAATTTGGAGTGTAACATACAGTGTTTTATTTTCAGGTTTAAAAAAATTATTCAGCAATTCTGTACATTTCTCAGTGTTCATCAAGATAAGTGTACTCTTAATCCCCTTTATATATTTCACCCATCCTCCCCATACACCTCTTCTGTGGTAGCCACCAGTTTGTTCTCTGTATTTTAGAGTCTGGTTTTTTGTTTTTCTTTTTTTCCTTGTTCATATGTTTTGTTTCTTAAATTCTATATATGAGTGAAAACATATGGTATGTGTCTTTTTCTAACTTACTTTACTTTATACTCTAGCTCCATCCTTGTTGTTAATGGCAAGATCTCAGTCATTTTTATGACAGAGCAATATCCCATTGCATGTGTATGTACACCACTTCTCTATCCTTTCATCCAGGACTGGATACTTGGGCTGTATTTGTAATTTGGTTATTATAAATAGTGCTTCAGTAAACGTAGTGCTGTATATATTTTTTCAAATAAGTGTTCTTGTATTCTTTGGGTAAATATCCAGAAGTGGAATTACTGGAACAGATGGGGTTTCTATTTTTAATTTTTTAAGGAACCTACATACTACTTTCCACAGTGGCTACAACAGTTTCCATTCCCACCAGAAGTGCATGACAGTTCCTTTTTCTCCATGTCCTCACTGACAGTTACTTCTTGTGGTTTTTGTTTGTTTTGCCTGTTTTTGTTTGTATTGGAGGCTCAGGTGGCACATGATAGTTCATAAAATGGCTTCAGAGGTAGGCATGCTTGTGTTTTTGATTCTAGCTATTCTGACAGATGTAAAGTGATATCTCATTGTGATTTTGATTTTCATTTCCCTGATGATGAGTGATGTTTAACATCTTGTCACGTTGTCTGTTGGCCATTTGTATGTCTTCTTGGGAAGAATGTCTATGTAGGTCCTCTGCCCAATTTTAATTGGATTACTTGGGGTTTTTTTGTTGTTGAGTTGTAGAAGTTCTTTATATATTTTGGATACTAACCCCTTGTCAGATATATCATTTGCAAATATCTCCCATTCAGTAGGTGGCCTTTGTGTTTTGCTGGTTTCCTTCCCTGTGCAAAAAAAACTTTTTATTTTGGTTTAGTCTCTATAGTTTAATTTTGTTTTTGTTTCCCTTGTCAAAGGACACAATCTAGAGAAATGATTCTTCGGCCAAACTCAAAGAAATTACTGCCTATGTTCTCTTCTAGGAATTTTATGATTTCAAGTCTCACATGTAGGTCTTTAACCCATTCTGGGTTTAGTTTTGTGTATGGTGTAAGAAAGTGGTTCAGTTTCATTCTTCTGTATGTTGCTGTCCAGTTTTCCCAGCATTATTTGCTGAAGAGACTGCCTTTTCTCCGTTGTATGTGCTTGCCTTTTTTTTTTTTTTTTAATAAATTGACCATGTAATTGTTGGTTTGTTTCTGGGCTCTTTATTCTTTTATATTGATCTATGTGTTTATGTGCCAGTATCATACTGTTTTGATTACTACAGCTTCAATGTATATCTTGAAGTCTGGGATTGTGATACCTCCATCTTTGTCCCTATTTTTCAAGATTGCTTTGGCTATTCGGGTTCTTTCACAGTTCCATACAAATCGTGGGATTTTTTTTTTTTTCTAGCTCTGTGAAAAAAATTGTTGATACTTTGATAAGGATTGCATTAAATCTGTAGATTGCTTTGTATAGCATGGGCGTTTTAACAATATTGGGTCTTCCAGTCCATGTGCATGGAATATCTTTCCATTTGTTTGTGTCACCTTCAGGTTCTTTCATCAGTGTTTTATAGTTTTCAGGGTACAAATCTTTCACCTCCTTGGTTAAGTTTATTCTTAGGTATTTTATTCTTTTTAGTGTAATTGTAAATGGGATAGTTTTCTAAATTTCTTTTTCTGCTACTTCATTATTGTATAGAAATGAACCACATTTCTGTATATTAATTTAGTATCATATGGCTTTACTGAATTTATCAGTTCTAGTAGTATTTTGGTGGATGGAGTCGTGAGGATTTTATATATATATATATATATATATATATATATATATATATATATATATATGGCATCGTGTCATTTGCAAATAGTGAAAGTTTTACTTTACTAATTTGGATTTTTTTTTTTTTTGGTCTAATTGATGTGACTAGGTCTTTGACTATGTTGAATAAAAGTGGTGAGAATACACATTTTTGTCTTTATTATGTTGAGATATGTTTACTCTAAAATTTCTTTGTTGAGAGTTTTTATCCTGAATGGTTGTAGTACTTTGTCAGATGCTTTCTCTGCATCTATTGAGATGATCCTATGATTTTTATCCTTTCTCTTGTTAATGTGATGTATCACATTGATTGATTTGGGCATACCGAACCACCTTTACTTCCCTGGAATAAATCCCACTTGATTGTGGTGAATGATTTTTTTTTTTTTTCTTAGTGTACTGTTGTATTCTGTTTGCCAGTACTTTGTTGAACATTTCTGCATCTATATTCATCAGAGATAGTGGCTTGTAATTTTTTCTTTGTAATGTCTTTATCTGGTTTTTATATCAGTGTAATGCTGGCCTGATAGAGTAAGTTTGGAAGCTTTTCTTCCTCTTCTGGTTTTTGGAATAGTTTGAGAAGAATAGGTATTAACTCTTCTTCAGCTGTTTGGTAGAGTTTACCAGAGAAGCTTTCTGGACTTTTGTTTATTGGGAGTTTTTTATTACTGGTTCAGTTTCTTTGCTGGTAATTGATCCGTTCAAATTTTCTATTTTGTCCTTTCATTTTGAAGGGTTATATGTTTCTAGGCATGTATCCATTTCTTCTAGGTCATCCAGTTTGTTAGCATGTAATTTTTTTTATAATATTCTCCTGAAATCTTTTGTATTTCTGTGGTGTCCCTTGTTAATTCTCTTCGTTCATCTGATTTTAGTTACCTGAGATCTCTCTCTCTTGTTTTGATGAGTCTGGCTAAAGGTTTATCAATTTTGTTTATCTTTTCAGAGAACCAGCTCCTGGTTTCATTGACCTGTTCGTGTGTGTGTGTGTGTGTGTGTGTGTGTATGTGTATGTGTATGTGTGTGTAGTCTCTCTCATGTATTTCTGCTCTAGTCTTTATTATTTATTTCCTTCCTACTGGTTTTGGGTTTTCTTTGTTCTTTTCCTGTCTCTTGTACCTGTAAGGTAAGTTAAGGATTTTCTTGTTTCTTGAGGTAATCTTGTATTGTTATAATCTTCCCCCTTAGAACAGCTTTTGCTGCATCCCAAAGATTTTGGACTCTTTATCTTCAATTTCATTTGTTTCCACTAGGTTTTCATTTCTTGTTTGGTTTCTTCATTGACCCATTGAATATATAGTATAGTAGCATGTTATTTAGCCTCCGTGTATTTGTGTTCTTTCCAGATTTTTTCTTGTGATTGATTTCTAGTTTCATTCCCTTATGGTCAGAAAAGATGCAGGATATGATTTCAATCTTTTTTTATATTTATTGTGATTTGTTTTGTGCCCTAACGTGTAATCTGTTCTGGGGCATATACCACACGTGCATGAAAAGAATGTGTAATCTGTTGTTTTTGGATAGAACATTCTGAGTGTATTTTTTAGGTCTGTATGGTCCAGTGTGTTATTCAAAGCCATTGTTTCCTTGTTTATTTTCTGTCTGGGTGATCTGTCTGTTGATGTAAGTGGGGTGTTAAGTCTTCTGCTGTTATTATATTACTATTGATTTCTTCCTTTATGTCTGCTGCTAGTTGATTTATGTATTTAGGTGCTCCTACATTGGTTGCATAAATAGTTATAATTGTTGCATGCTCCTCTTGGATTGTTCCTGTATCATTTTGTAGTCCTTTGTCTCTTGTTACAGTCTTAATTATAAAGTCTATTCTTTTGGATATAAAAGAAGTATAGGTACTGCAGCTTTCTTTTTGCTTCTGTTTGCATGTAAATGTTTTTCCATCCCTTCCCTTTGAGTATGCATGTGTCTTTAGGTCTGAAGTAGGTCTTTAGGCAGCATAAAGATGGGTCTTGCTTTTTTATCCATTCAATCAACCAGTATCTTTTGATTGGAACATTAATCTGTTTACATTTAAAGCAATTATCGATAGATACATACTTATTGGCATTTGTTACTTGTTTTATGGTTGTTTTTATAATTTTTTACTTTTTTCCCTTGCTCTGTTATCTTGTGGTTTGATGTTGTTCTTTAGTGATATGCTTTTATTCTTTTTTCTTTTTGTGTGACTGTTACAGGTTTTTGATTTGTGGTTACTGTTAAGTTCATATATAGCATCTCATGCAGATGACAGTCTATATTAAGTTGTTGGTCAGTTATGTTGTAACCCATTCTAAAAGCCCTAAATTTTCACTCCATATCATTTTATTTTGTGTATTCCTTGACTGAGTTTTATGGGTATAATTGATGTTACTGCTTTTGTGCTTTAATCTCTGTACAGGTTTTTTTAAGTGATTAATCTACTTTAATTATGTTTGTATTTAGCTGTGGAAGTTTTTGCTTTCATAATTTTCTTACTGCTGATGATTGCCTTTTCACTCAATCCCTTTAATATTTCTTGTAAAGCCGACTTAATAGTGATGAAATCTTATAATTTTTGTTTGTTTGGGAAACTCCTATTCTGAATGATAACCTTTCTGGGTAGATGTTCTCAGTTCCACGTTTTATTCTCTTCAGTACTTTTAATATATCATGCCACTTTCTTTTAGCTTCCAAAGTTTCTGCTGAAAAACCAGGGAAATTTTCAGCTATTATTTCTTCAGATAAATTTTCTGCCCCTTTTTCTCTCTCTACTCCTTCTGGGATCCTTATAAATTGCATGCTAATATGCTTGATGATGTCCCTGATTTCCCTTTCATATTCTCATTTTTTATTGTTCCTTTTACTTTCTGCTGTTCGGCTGGTTGCTTTCCATTACTCTGAACTCCACGGTCACTGAGGGTTCTTCTGCCTCCTCTAATCTGCTATTCATTCCCTCTAGGTTTGTTTGTTTGTTTGTTTGTTTTTCCCCGTAAGCCCTCTAGGGTATTTTTAATTTCAGTTACTGTTTCTTCATCTCTGATTGGTTCTTTTTTATATTTCTTGTCCCTTTGTTGAAGATCTCACAGAGATCCTCCGTTGTTTTCTTAAGTACAGTGTTTATGACCATCACTCTGAATTCTTTATCAGGCATATTGCTTATTTGCATTTCACGTAGCTCTTTTGCTATGGTTTTGTCCTGTTCTTTCATTTGGGACATACTTTTTTGTCTCCTCATGTTGTCTGTGTTTGTTTCTCTGTATTAGGGAAGTCATCTATGTCTCCTCATCTTCAAAGCAGTGGCCATAGGAAGTAGTGGTGCCCTGTACCACAGTGTCCCCTATTTACCAGAACCAACAGGCATTTCACAGGAGTTTTCTCTGTGGGTACGCTGGGCAGGGTTTGGTCCCTGTGCTGTTAAAAGGCCATTCTGGGGCTGCCGTGGGCTTGTAGTTGGGTGGTGTTTGCTGTTAGACCAGATACCTGTTCTCAGCCCATCTGCTGTGTCCGCATTCGTACCAAACTGTGGGGTACTCTCCCGGTGTTGTCCCTGAAAGGCTTTCCTTTGTGGGCAGGGCCTGCAGTCAAACCATATGTCTGCCCCAGTCCTGTCTGCTGGGGCTGTAATCCCACCGATGTGTGTGGTTATATTCCCCTCTCTCCAGAGCAGGCCTCACTTTAGAGTGGCGCTGGTCCCTGCTGGATTGTTTCGAGGGCATGTCTTGGCAGGCACTGTGGTGGCGTGGATGGGGCTGGGTGTGTGATATTACCAAGGTAGGTGATGAGTGTTCATGCTTGATTATTGCTAGTGTCAGATTATCTAAGCTTGGGTGGGGGGATAGGGAAATGGTGCCCACCAGCTCTTTTGTTCTTGGACAAGTCTCCTGAAGATCCCTGTCCCTTCAGCACATGTTCTGAGATTAGTAAATACATATGTTTCATGTATACCGAAGGCTTTTTTTCAAACTGCTGCTTCTGTGCTGTATCTCCTCCAGCTTGTTTGTTATGCTGGCTCTTTAACGGTGGGGGCTCAGTTTTCTATTGCCCTCCACCTTTTCCAGAGCTAACTCTGCTGATTTTTAAAGTACCTGGAGTTAAGCTGCTGGTTTCCACACCAAATGTTTTGGGGACTCGTCTTCCTTGAACAGCTCTTCTCTGCCTGAGGTTCATGGTGTGGAGTCTGCTTCTCTCCCTTCTCCATGCTTGTGGTGTCCCTCCCATTTGTGGTTAGTCTCCCCAGGAGTTCGGTTCCCAGTGGAGTTTTTGCCCGTCCTACCCTTTTGGATGTGTCCTCTGTATGATTAACTGTGGAAAGTCTGTTCTGCCAGTATGCAGGTGGTTTTCTTTTTTATTTTCCCTTCCCCTTTTCTCTCTTCTTTTCTGAGAGAAAGAGTATGAGCCTGGGTTGGTGTGTTGCGGGGGTGGGGGGGGGGAGAAAGGAGTAGGGAGAGGGAAAGAGAGAGAGGGAGAATCCCAAGCAGGCTCCATGCCCAGTGCGGAGCCTGACGTTGGGGGGGGGGGCTCAATCCCACGACCCTGAGATCAGGACCTCAGTGAAAATCAAGAGTCGGGCCCTTAATTGGCTGAGCCACCCAGCTGCCCTCTGGTCGTTTTTTGAGTTCGTTTCACTGATGTGGCTGTTATCTAGATGTATCTTCCATTATAATAATTTTAAATTTCGTTGTCCCTAAGTAATGTTGGAGTATGAAAATGCTAATTTATTTAGATCATTTCTATGGCTGCTTTCAAGCTGTAGTAGCGTCAAGTAGTCCTAACAGCAACCATATGTGGCGCTCTGTCTCTTCTCTTTTCTGCTAAGTGCACTGTAAGTTAGAGTTAACACATTTATAGATCAGATGTTTCAAGTGCCACACATACTGTCATACCATAACATTCTGTATACTATTTATTACTAGTGCATACCTATCATGTCAAAAGAACAAAAGGAGAGAAAAACAGGTTTTGAATATATAAAATACATTAGAGTATGAATTAATTTATTATTGGATTGGATGGGAAATTATTGTCTTAATTATGCAGTGACCTTATAGCAGAGCCAAAAGAATATAATAAAAGTTGACATTATCCAACTCAGTATTTATCGCAGTATTCCCAACTCACTGAGATTAATAGAAAAATTAGAATATTTAAAGAATCTCTTCACAAAAATAAAAAATGAAAATACAGCCAAAGTAAGTTTAGCTGTTGTTTGATGAATTGAGGAATGTTACAGTACTGTTCAGTTTATTTGAGTAGTCAGTGTAGAGTATAAAATGACTGAGAACTACTCCCTTTGAATAACATGTATGGGGAGAACTTCAGGTGAAAAGATTTTAAGGAAGTTGAGAAAACACTAATCAGTACAACTTGAAGTAGAGTCTGCTGAGGTGTGTTTTAACTGGTAGTGACAAAAATAAACAAGGAGCAGAAATAGGCTTAGTTGGACAGTTTACAAAGCTAATGCACATGGAAGTGTTGAATGCCTCTGGCCATTTTAAGTTGTTAGAAATAGAAGCTGGGTCGCGCAGTCGTTAAGCGTCTGCCTTCGGCTCAGGGCGTGATCCCTGCATTCTGGGATCCAGCCCCACATCAGGCTCCTCTGCTGGGAGCCTGCTTCTTCCTCTCCCACTCCCCCTGCTTGTGTTCCCTCTCTCGCTGGCTGTCTCTCTCTGTCAAATAAATAAATAAAATCTTTAAAAAATAAAAAAAAAGAAATAGAGGGGCGCCTGGGTGGCATAGAGGTTAAGCGTCTGCCTTCGGCTCAGGGCGTGATCCCGGCGTTGTGGGATCAAGCCCCACATCAGGCTCCTCTGCTATGAGCCTGCTTCTTCCTCTCCCACTCCCCCTGCTTGTGTTCCCTCTCTCGCTGGCTGTCTCTATCTCTGTTGAATAAATAAATAAAATCTAAAAAAAGAAAAAAAAGAAATAGAAGCTGGAGATCCTGACGTGCCCAATTCTGGGTGTTTGATATCTTAGCAGTCAGCAGTAAAGGTTTATTGTGATTTTTTAAAATATTAAAAACTTTTTTTTTTTATGTTGGTGCTGATTTTGAAATTTGTTGAACTTGAACCACCTCAACCACACTGAATGATCTGGCAAATAACTTTTGCTACAGACTTGGTAATGCTTCCACATGAATTCAGTCAAAACTATAGAACAGTGCTTATATAGGAGATATACATGTGGTCAGGTCATTTTGGTGATAGCTACTGTTGTTTGAATCACAAGTAATGTCAGTCTGCTTTTTGTGTTCCCCCTGCTTTGAAAAATTAAAAAGTAAGGTCTCTATTTCCAACAAAAATTAGCAGTAGATAACATTTTCTGAGCTCATACTGATTCCAATAGCATATTTAAGAGCTCGATGCAATTGCAAAGGAGATGTCCGTATTTCATAATCCATTTAATTGTGCAAATGAGGAGTATTTTCACCCAGCCTTCAATTGGAAGTGATTAATGTACCATGTAATGACATGTTAAAAGGCAAACATCAGGAGAAGAATGTAGTAGACTTGTATACTTACTTACCAGTTGATGACTACATTCAGTTAAAATCATTTGCTCATGCATTCTTATCAGTATTTGGCACTACTTCTGTGAAAAGACATTTTAGATAGAATATATAAGATCTCATTACAGGCCAGCATTAATGGAAGAAACTTTACAGTTGATTTCAATGAGAGGGAACACTTAACTTTAAACCCCAGTTAAGCAAAAATGTTACCCCATAAAAAAAAATTTCATCCTATTTAGTGGATATGTATTACAAAGAAAATTTATGCTCAGTTTTCATTACCATTATATTTAGAATTTAACAGTAAAATTTATGAGAATTTGTTTTCTCTTTGTATTAATTATTCCCTTTTATTTTTCTGTATATATTGATGCTTTGGTATCTTGAGGACTTGCGGGCCCTGGAGAGACTGCCCTTCCCAAGCCAGGCATTTTCTAGAGATAGTAAAGGACTCACCTATTAGTGTGACTTTCACACGCAGACCAAACGGGGCTTAACCTGTACCCCCAAACATCATCTTTATGGAGCTCTTACACTCTGGGCCACTATTCCCCTACCCTCATTACCCCCGGGCCAGGAACAGATAACTAGAGACAGCCCCTATATCCTAGTAAAGAGAAAGTCTGTTAGCTTTATTTTTAGAGCAGAAATAATTTCACATTAGTTTGTTAACCTTTTGCACTGTACTAAGTATTAAGAAAACAAAGAAGTTAGAAGAAATTATTCCTGTCTTCAATTTGGAGAGATAAAATGCATATACAGAAGAGAAGATAAAACCATCTATTTTTTTGGCTATTGAGAATCCAGTTTTTATTTCACATAGTTATTGTTTATAGTCTTTTTTTTTTTTTTAAGATTTTATTTTTAAGTAATCTCTGCACCCAGTGTGGGCTTCAAACGCACAACCCCAAGATCGAGAGTTCATGCTCCACTGACTGAGCCAGCCAGGAGCCCCTTGTTATAGTCTTTATCTACAACTTTGTGGAGATATCATGGTGAATGTAATTTTAACTGTTATAGTCTGGCTTGTATTAAATACACTGAGTAAATGCTGACCTTATCCAAGTGATTTATCATCTCTATTTGTATAATTTAAGACATGAATTAATGTTTTAGCTTATGAATTTTAAAATACATAAAGGATCATAAGTGGAGTTTATGAAAAATAAACTTTATTTTTTAGAGTATTTTTAGGTTCACAACAAAACTGAGGGGAAGGCATAGAGATTTTCTTTATATCTCCTCCCCCAACACATGCATAACCCTCCCTGTTATCAACATACCCCACCAGAGTGGTACCTTTGTTACAATTGATGAACCTGCATTCATACACCATCATCACTAGAGTGCATAGTGTACCTTATGGTGCATTCTTGGTGGTGTACATTCTGTGGGTTTGGACAAATACAATGACATATCCACCAGTGTATATACAGAGTAGTTGCACTGCTTCAGAAACCCTCTGCTCTACCTGTGATCCCTTTTCCTGTAATCCTTTGCAAGTACTGATCTTTTTCATTGTCTTCCTTAATTTTGCCTTTCCGGAATGTCATATAGTTGGAATCATACAGTATGTAGCCTTTTCAGATTGACTTCTTTCAGTTGGTGATATGCATTTAAAGTTCCTCCATGTCTTCATGGCTGATGGCGCATTTCTTTTTAGCACTGAATATGTTATTGTTTGGATGTACCACAGTTTTTTTAATCCATTCACCTGCTGAAGAACATCTCGTTTGCATCCAAGCTTTGGCAGTTATGAATAAAGCAGCTGTAAACATCTGTTTGCAGGTTTTTGTGTGGATATACGTTTTCAGCTCTTTTGGGTGAATAACAAGAAGTGCGTTTGCTGGATTGTATGGTAAGACTACGTTTAGTTTTGAAAGATACTGCCAAACTGTCCTACATGGTGGCCTTACCATTTTATACTCCTTTCTGCAATGAGCGAGAGTCCCTGTCGCTCCACATCTTTATCAGCATTAGGTGTTATTAATGTTTTGGATTTTGGCTACTCTAATAGGCATATGGTGATATTTCATTGTTTTTAATTTGCTTTTTCCTGATTGACGTTATTATGGGAAGCATCTTTTCATATGCTTATTTGCCATCTGTGTATTTTGATGAGGTGCCTGTTAAGGTGTTTGGCCCAGTTTTTAATTGAGTGATTTTCCTATTCTTGAACTTTTTGAGTTCTTTATTTTGGATACCAGTCCTTTCTCCATATGGCTTTTGTAAGTACTTTCTTCCAGTTTGTGGCTTGTCTTTCTTTTCTTCTGACTGGTTTTTGATAGAGCACACATTTTTAACTTTAATGAAGTCCAGCTTACCTCTTCTTTCTTTTGTATCATGCCTTTGGTGTTGTATCTAAACGTATTGCCAGCCCCAAGGTCATCTGGATTTTTCTGTCATCTTCTAGGAGTTTTATAATTTTAAGAATTGTGTTTTTTTTTTTAAGTTTTAGGTTTTTTAAAAGATTTTATTTATTTGTCCGAGAGGAGAGAGAGAGAGAGAGAGAGGGAGAGGGAGAGAGAGAGGAGTGGCAGGCAGAGGGAGAAGCAGATTCCCCAACCGAGCAAGGGAGCCCAACGTGGGACTCGATCCCAGGACCCTGGGATCTTGACCTGAGCTGAAGGCAGACACTTCGACTGAGCCACCGAGGCGTCCCTAAAGTTTTAATTTTTAAGTTAGAATGTTGATACATGTTTGATGAAGAAAACCTGAGAAACACAAGAAAAGAATCACCAATAATTCTACCATTCACAGATAATCGTTAATTTTTATTTATATCCATGTATCTTCTTATGGATATTTGCAGATACTCCTACTTAATAGCACTTAGAATTTGAAAGCTGTTGAAGTCTTTTTAATTTTTAAATACAAAGTGTTATTACTGTAAGTGACCGCTAATGTCACTTATTGATGAGGACCATATTTGATAAACCTAAGTTTCATGAATAGAGGATTATCTAAAACATTCCTTATACAGAGCAATCATGTAGTTCTGTAATCTGCTTTTTTGACCTACTGTATCAGGAACATTGTCTCACTTCAACATTTTTCTGTAACTTGAGTTTGAATGTCTGCATAAGATTGTAACTTATAGATGAGTGGATTTTTAAGTTGATGAATAGGTATAAGACTTTTCATAATTTACACCCAAAATTGGGAACTTAATTTACACATTACTTTGTAATTTGATTTTTTTTCCACTTAGTATATTATGACTGTTCTTCCAGGTTAATATATATACTTTTAACTTACTAATTTTAGTATTTGTGTAATATTTCACAGTGTGGAAGTTTCTTATTTACTGTTCTTTTTTTGATGGATTTTTGGCAACTACAAGCAGTGCTACAGTAAACATTATTATACAAACATCCTTTTTGTATTGGTACATTTATTTCTTTAGGGCAATTTTCTCTGTGTAGTAGTATTGCTGGGTCAAAGGATATATCTTTATTCTTTTTAATAAATGTTGTCAAGTTATTTTTCAGCAAAATTGTATCCGTTCCAGAGTTACTCCTAAGTGTTCATAAGATTCCTGTTTTCCTGCTTTTATGTCTAAATTGATGAAAAATGGTCTTATCATTTTAATTCCATTTGTTTCATTGCTAATGAGGTTCACCATCTTTTGATGTATGAATTGGCCCTTTGCAGTTCTGTTTCTGCAGGTTGCCTGTGTTTGTCTATTTTTTTAACCTAGCATATTCCATGTCGGTTTGCTTGTTCTCTTCACTAGCTCCAGGGTCCAAGAGTGTTTTCTGCACATGGTAGGCATTCAGCAGTTAAATGAAATAAATAATATCTGAACAGTCCACTCTTTAACCGTAATAAAGGATATCCTGTCTAGCTGTAGGTTTCTTAGATTTGGGATTGTTTTTTTCTAGCCATGAATTATTGTTCCAATGTCTTCTGGTTTCTAGTGTTACTGGTGAGAAGTCTAGTGCTAATCTATTCTCCCTCCTTTGTAGGCAACCTAATCATCTTTTACTCTGTATGATTTTTCTCTTTATGATTTAAATTAGCTTGTTTCTGCTTGTTATCTGTAGATATATCCTTTTCCATTAAACTGTCTCTCTCTGCCCCCCTTCCCTCCACCTTCATATTCAACCTGAATCTCAGTGGTAGTGTTTCTACAGCTAGGGAAGTTGTCTTCTATTATTCTCTAAATAAATATCAATTTGAGTTTGTTCTTCACGCCTCTTATAGTGGTGATTTTATCTCTTTATGTTTTGTATCATGAAATAGTTTCTAAACAATTCTTCTGGAGTAAAAGGTTCAGTTCCCATAAAGGATTATTCTTTATCATTTATTCTTTATATTTGTCTGATTTTCCTAGTAGGAAATGTTTAGCTCTGGAAAGTCTCGTTTCTGTTTTCAAAGTACCTCCTGAGAGTCCTTAATGTTTTCGCCATAGTTTGCTTGCATTCTCCTCTCCGATCTGTGTGGCTCATTAGTAGGATCCGTGGACTTCAGCTGTTTCATTTATTACGGAGCTTCCCGTAGAAATGGTACTTTCTTTCTTGTGTTCCATCAGCCACCCACGGAGGTCAGGCTTTCATGTAGGTCTCTCTGACAATGCAGACCAGCAGATGTTGGCTAAAATGGCAGTTTGCAGAGGCAGACAAGCTCATAAACTCTTGTCCTCTGTCAAGGCTTAGGATGAGTCTCCTCTACCTCAGATGGTCTCTGTGTGGGGGGAAAAGGCTTTTCCAGACCAGAGGTGTGGGAGCAGTTCAGTTCACCATTGCAGCCTCTACTGTAAGTCTCCTGAAGTCATCAGGATAATGTGGATAGCCCTGTGTCCACTTCCAGGATCAGTCACATTCAGCCTTTTGGGGGTAGTAACCATGGGGTTCTGCTTTTTAAGTTACTTAGAGAACTTTGAAATCCCGGATCTTTGCCCAGTGCCTCACAGAGTAAAGCAAAGCAAAGCTTTCCCTCTGCCTGGTCCCTTAGCATGTATTCTCTCCCACAAGAACTCAAGAGATCTTGGTGACTTAGACATCTCCAGACTCATCCAACACATGCTTTGGCAATTGTACTCTGAGAGGAGGAGGAGAGATTAAGAATGTGGGCTCAGTCTTTCTGTCTTAACAGGATCCAGAAGTTAACTTAAACCATTTCTATCTATTGTCCAACATTTTGTTTGCTTCTGCCTGCAAAAGAGATTATTTTTAATTTTCTTTTCTCCCCCTCCCCGTCCTTTTCCTCCCCTTCCCCTTCCTGTCCCTTCTCCTCCTCCTCCCCCTTTTTCCTTCTTTCTTCTTCTTTTTTAGAGAGACAGGAGAGCAAGCTTGGGGGAGGGGGCCAGAGGGAGACAGAGAATCTCAGGCAGGCTTCATGCTGGGCCACCCAAGCGCCCTTTACTTTTCATTTCTCACATTGTAATGTAGGCTAAAACAGATGGAGAACCATCAGTTATATGGTACTAATTTAGAAAGGCCACTGATATTTTTGTTATCTGTTCAGTAAGGCAGTCGTTCTTCTTTGCAAATAACCATTTGTACTAAACGATACTCTATCAAGGTGCATTTGAAAATAATGTTAGGGGCGCCTGGGTGGCTTAGTCAGTTGGTTCAGCATCCAACTCTTGATTTCGGCTCAGGTCATGATCTCAGGGTTGTGGGATTGAGCCCCCACCTCAGGCTCCATGCTCAGCAGAGAGCCTGCTTGAGATTCTGTCCCTCTCCCTCTGTCGCTCACCTTGCATGTGCATGCGTGCTTGATCTCTTTTTCTCTATAAAATAAATTTTTAAAAAATGTTAAAAGAATTGTATACTATCATGGAATGGGTATTGGGTAAGTGAACTTTCTAGGTAACCAGACTTTGATTAGATTCTGAAGCTTTGCTGATTTTGATGGTCCTTTTCCTCAAATGCATTTTCTTAGCCTCTTACATGAAATACATTGATTATAAATTAACTGTTGAAGATTCAGAGTTATTATGGTAGCAAATTTCGGAGGTGTCTAATATTGCTAGGCACTATTATAAGTGCTTTATGTGTATTGAAATTAATTCACAACAGTGCTCTAAAGGTAGATTATTTTTCCCTATCATACAGTAGAGCTGAGAAAGGTTAAGTAACCTGCTCAAGATTACAGAGATATTGTGTACCTAAGATCATATGTCTGATAATGGAATTCTAAGCTATGCAGCCTGGTTTTAGAGTTCCAAAGTCTTAATTCTGCTTTACTGCCTTTCACTATTGGTATGGTTGTTTAATCCTACTAGTTATTGTGGAATGAAGCTGAACCTAGGAGATAATTTGAAACTTGCTTTTATGCGGGGCGCCTGGGTGGCGCAGTCGTTGAGCATCTGCCTTTGGCTCAGGGCGTGATCACAGCGTTCTAGGATCGAGCCCCACATCAGGCTTCTCCGCTAGGGGCCTGCTTCTTCCTCTCCCACTCCCCCTGCTGTGTTCCCTCTCTTACTGGCTGTCTCTCTGTCAAATAAATAAATAAATTCTAAAAAAAAAAGAAACTTGCTTTTACAAAATGTCATTGATAGAATGTGTAGGGAAGGATATACAATTGCATGATCTGTCAAGCAATATGACATAACTCTCTGCAAATTAAGTCAGGGCCAAAGCAGCCACCCTGTGTACTTTTCTTACTGCCTGACCTTCCCCACGCAAGTATTGTTGTTCTGTGCTTTCAGTCATCAGTTAATACAAAATTCTGTTTCTGTATCACCAACAGAACCATAGTCATCATCTTATCAACTGGTACCTTAAAAAGAAATCTCACTGTTTTTTAATGGGGTATGGGAGAGAAAATCCTTTACCATTTTAAGAATTGGTATATAGTGTTTTTGGGGAGAGTGTTTTCTCTGAATTTCAGAAGTAAAATATCATTTTTGTAAACATGATTTCAGGCCATAATTATCCCAAAAATTTTTGTCAGTTTTAGACAATAGGTAGCCAGGCACAAGGAACATTAAAATGAATTTTAAGTACTGCCTCATTTTTAGGACTCTGACAGATAGTAACCCAGTGTCTTTAGGCATATGTCCAAGTATTTTCACTGCAATTTTACTTATAATAGGAAAAAACACTGGAGTCCTTTGATTCTGCGTTCCCATCCAACCACCAGTATGGTGCTGAGTCCTGGCTCTAGTTTACTGTCCTGCTCTTCTGTTCTTCTCACTGCCATGACTCAGTGCAGGTCTTCTTATATCTTGTCTAGATTGCCTACAGCTAAAAACTTTTAGCTTTTCCTTCTTCTCCACTTGAAGTGCATCTTAATTATGTATAGCTATTTCTAAATCAGAGCTCTTACTCTTATTTCAAACCTTTCAGTGGCTTCCCATTGCATTCAAAGTGTGTTCCAAATGCTTAGCCTAGTACTCAGGACCTCCTGTGATCTGGCCCCAACCTGCCATCCCAAGTCTGTTTTCTCCTGCTACCTTGACTACTCCCCTCACACCTGAATGTGTGTGGGCGCCTTCGGCTCAGGATAGCAACCTGAAAGTGAGTGTAACGTGAATTAGAATGTAACTTATTTGTGAATAAGTGAAAGAGAGTTTAATTTAGAATTCCTGTTGTGTTTTGATTTTTTTTCCCCAGCATGTGAATGTCTTGAGTCACCAAATAACAGCTGAAAGCACAGTGTTCTGACAGAGTGGGGTATAGCAATTTGCAGAGGGGCACAGTCCTGTACACAGTCCCCATTCATCTCATCTTTTCCCTTTCATTTTGGTTTGACTAGACTCTGTTTTGGAAGTGATTATTGTGCAATTCTCCTGGATCTCTGAATTTTGTTCTCATTTCCATGATTTGATGTTCTTAGCCTTTCTTTACACTATTTTTGTTAGATTATTATTGTTCATACGTAATATTTATTGAACCATTATCACAAGTCTTGGTTTAAAACAACCATTTGTTTACTCTTTTTCTGTGACTTGCTCTGGGTTTGGTCAAGAAGTTCTCCTGGTCTCACCTTTAGTCACTGATACTGCTACTGTTATCTGACAGCTCCCCTGGTGTTTAATGATCCACATGCTTTCAGTCCCTGTCTAGTAGTCGACTTGAGATGTCCACCTTGGTTTTCTTTGGGACCTCTTATTCTCTAGTAGGCTAGATGAGGCTTTTTATGTGATGTTAGAAGCTTTTCCAGAGAGCAAAAGGTGCTGCTGCAAGTCCAACCATCACTTTCATTTCTTTTTCCAAATTAGCTTTATCGAGGTACAATTTATACAGTAAATGCATGTCTGAAGTGTACAATTTGATAATATTTGAAGCCATGACTGCAATCAAGATAGTGAACTATGCGTCATTCCTACACATTTCCTTGTACCTTTTGTAATCTCCCCCCCCCCGCCCCGCCCCCACTGTCATCCACCTCCCTTCAACCACTCATTTGCTTTCTGTCACTACAGGTTAGTATTCTGTCTTACTGATGGACTGCAGCTGGTTTGACCATTCATCTCTTGGTGGGCTTTTGAGTTGTGTTCAGTTTTTGGCTATTCCAAGCAAATGCTTATGAGCATTCATATACATGCAAAATATTTATATGGACATATATTTCCTCTTATGTTGGGTTAGTACTCAAGAGTGAAACAGCTAAATCATGAGGTAAATAAATGTTTAAGTTTCTAAGGAAATGCCAAGCTTTTTCCTGAAGTAGTTGTATCATTTTATGTTCTTACCAGCAGTGCATGAGAGTTCTCTTTCCCCTTTGCCAACATATGGTATGGTATGGCTTTTTAATTTTAGCCTTTCTAACAGGTGTATAGTTTATCTCATTATAGTTTTAATTTGTATTTCTCTAATGAAAAATGATTTTGAACATTTTTTATTTGCCTTGTATGTCTTTTGTGGTAAAGTGTGTGTTCAGATCATTTGCTCATTTTATTGATTGGGTTCTTTGCTTTCTTATTGTCAGAGTCAGAGTTCTGGATGTAAGTCCTGTATTTTATATATACTTTATAAAGAATTTCTTCTAATAGGTGACTTGTCTTTTCATTCTCCTAACATTGTTTTTTGAATGAAGTACTTAATTTTGATGAAGTCCAGTTCATCAGTTTTTTTTTTTTATTTTGTGCTTCATATTTTTTTATATCTTCTTCTGGAGGTTTTATTTCATATATGTGTGTGTGTGTGTGTGTGTGTATGTATATATATGTATTTTTTTAAGATTTATTTATTTTTAGAGAGAGAAAGTGTGGGGAGGGGCAGAGGGAGAGAGAGAATCCGAAGCAGAGTTGTGCTGAGCACAAAGTCCAATGTGGGTTTTGGTCCGATGACCCTGAGATCATGACCTGAGCTGAAATCGAGTGAGACACTTAACTGAGCTGACCAGGCACCCCATCTTGTAGAGGTTTTATTATTTAGGTTTTTATATTTAGGTCTGTGATATATTTTGAGTTAATTTATGTACATGTTGCAAGGTATGGGTCCAAGTTCAATTTTTGCGGTTTGTTGAAGAGGTTATTGCTTCAACACTATATTTCTTGTCATCTTTGTCAAAAATCAGTTGTCCACGTATATCTGTGTTTTGTCTGTATTTGCTTCTATTCTATGATGTGTTTATTTGCCTGCCTTTATGTTAATACAGCATCAGTTTGATTAGCTTTGTAGTAATTTTGAAATCCCAGTGTCAGTTTTCCAACTTTGTTCTTTGTTTTTAAAGTTGCTTTC